>NC_136421.1:278727245-279317245 GCF_052625555.1 Lactuca saligna | reverse complement strand
TTTTACAAAAATAATATAAATTATATTTATCATCCATTAATAAAAGAAATAAAAAAAATCGGTTCATATTCTATTTTAGGTAGATAATCATTATCGCTAAATTTTAGGAAATTAAGATTTGAATTTAATTTGTTTAAATTTAAAATAAATACACAATTACTAATATAGCCTTATAATATGATTGGTCCAGAAGTGTTCTCGCGTTCTCAACCTTTTAGGTGTTCTCATTTGATCATTTCCCTATATATATATATATATATATATATATATATATATATATATATATATATATATATATATATATATATATATATATATATATATATATATATATATATATATATATATATACACACACACACACAAAAACAAAAAAAAAATCTTGATATTTTAAATCTATACAAAATACTTAATTTATTTTCAAAATCATGTTGAATAGTCTCAACAAACTCCTTCACTATCAATTCACATTCTGTCCTAACATGTGAATCATACAACATTTGTAAATATAATATAAAAAATATAACTTATAATATATATATATATATATATATATATATATATATATATATATATATATATATATATATATATATATATATATATATATATATATATCTTTTTTTTATGTGAAAACTATAAATATATTACCTCAATAGGTGGGTATTCTGTCAACCGTCCACCAGACGCACCACTAGATTCATGCAATGATGGGATCACGTCAACCTGTTGTCCCGGTCTCGTGCTTTGACTATTTTCAACATTTTTAAACAATCCACCATAAACCTGGATATGGCCGATGATATTGGATATTGTCCGTGATCGCCCCCCGTGCTCGCGTCCCAAAAGTCTAACTAATGGGTCTTCCTTATTTTGAAAATAACTCTCATCCGCTATCATTCTTTTCTCTTCTTGTTCCTACGAAGAAAAAAATAGTTGAAAAGATATATTTACTAAAAAATCAAAATCTTCATAAATTGAAAAAAAATAATTGTTTACCAAAAATTGAAAATCTTTAATTGCCCATTGGGGAAAATCGTACGTATTGGTTTCTATGTTAATTAATGCAAAAGCCATTAAATATAATATAGACCGTTCATTTTGTATACGACACAGAAACTCGTATTTGGATACAAGTTGAGGCCATATAATATGTCTTTTTTTTTTTTAAGACCCTTCCATCAACTTCGTTCTAAACGTATAATGAATAACTTGTTCACATTGCTTTCTTTAGCTTTTGCACTTTTTTCCTTCACATATATCTACAAATTGTTAATAATAATAATAATAATAATAATAATAATAATAAATAAATAAATAAATAAATAAATAAACAATTAAAACATACCAAAAACTCGGTGATGGTTTTTTGTGCAACAAATCTTTCCCATACATCAGGTTGTATAAAATCATATTTGAGACAAGCATTCAATTCTTGATTCACAAAATTTGAAACAAGAAATTATTTAAAATTTGATGCAAGTTTCACAGCTTTCGTCTTCATATATTTTTCCTGATCATCGGACACGATGTTCCACTGTTTCTACAATTTCAAAACAAAAGAGATTAAACATAATAATTAATTAACAAGTTATTTATATATGCAATAAATTAAAATATAAATACCTTAGTTTCCAACCATAAATCTTTAAAATACTTTTCTCCAACTATACGCGACTCTATATCTATAGGAAAACTGCGTCGAACCTTCATGCCAAACCAAGAACTAAACTATGTTGGCATGCCATCGTCTGAGATATTATTTTTATCAAACTTCACATGATATTTTTCCGGAGTAATCTTTGACTTAAATGCAGCAATACCACGTTCACCTCTTTTTTTTGGTCGTACATTTTCCATTTTTACAAGCCTAACAACATTAAACAAATTAAAAATATTTTTATCCATGGATAATAAAAGACAAACATAACATAAGGACAAAAAACATAATCTAATACAATAGTATATTCCATGAATACAAAACAAGAATCCAATATAATGCAATGAAAAGAAAGCATCGATCCAATAAATTGGTAGATCCCATATATATGAGACCAAGTATTACATTTATGTATTCTAAAGATTCTAAACTATAATGTAAAGTAATAAGATTTTTTCACAACAACAAATTAATACTTTAAAGATTCTAAAAATTCTAAAGCTATACGACACAAGACAAGTGACGTTCAATTCTAAAAGATTCCAAACACTTTTTAAGAATAAACTTTTTGACAAGAAAGCAATATAAATACACCAACAACAAATCAATGTAAATATACCTTATACGACAAAGCAACTCAAAACAGAAAATGTGGCGCGGAGACTTGTGGAGGTTTCAAGACGAGAGCTATGGAGGTTTCCCGTGGAGACTTGTGGAGGTTCCCAACGTCAACTTAGCCGTCCACTAAAACCGGAATTTCCGTCGGCGACGGCAATGAGAGTTTTAGAAAAGAAGGGTTTACGAATCGCTATGGAGGTTTCCAAATGGCGCGCAGTGAAAAAATTAGAAAACCACAGGAGGGTAAACTTGAGTCGCCAGGTATTCCCGATTACTGTGGCCGGATGTATTGAGGCGGTGATATTCTTTTGATGCGGTTTCCACTAAAACCGGAATTTCTGTCGGCGACGGCAATGAGAGTTTTAGAAAAGAAGGGTTTACGAATCGCTATGGAGGTTTCCAAATGGTGCGCAGTGAAAAAATTAGAAAACCACATGAGGGTAAACTTGAGTCGCGAGGTTTCAATTTTTTGAGGCGGTTTGTTACTATATTATAAGGTGGTTTCTTTTTTGAGGCGGTTATCTTTTTTTGATGCGGTTTCAATTTTTTGAGGCGGTTTGTTACTATTTTATAAGGCAGTTTCCGATTATTTTTTTAATTTTGTTTTAATAATCAATTAATAATAAATAAGGCTTTAGGTATTTTTATGGTGCGATCATACCCAGTCATACTAGATAGAATATGGTTATATGTTACATGTTATGTGGTAGTAGTAGAGGGGTGAAATAGCCCCCAGCATCCGGACGAGAGGACCGAAGGGGGGGGGGGCAGCACCCAGGTATGCTAGGCAGCATCCGGTCGAGAGGACCGCTAGGGAGGCCAGCACCCAGATATATTGGGCAGTATCCGGTCAAAAGGACCGAAGGGGAGGCCAGCATCCAGGTATGCTAGGCAGCATCCCGTCGAGAGGACCGAAGGGGTAGGTCGGGCACCCTGATATGCATGACAGTATGTGTATGTTATGTGATTGCATGGTATGCAGTACGATAAGGGAACTCACTAAGCTTCGTGGTTATAGTTTACAGTTTTGGTTTTAGGTACCTCTTCAGCGAAGGGGAAGGAGCTGACGCGGTAGCGGCACGTCATACATATACTCATTGTTTCCCGCACTATAGATATTCTGGGATTGTACTCTGACATGTTACTATTTTTATGACTTGGGTTTTCAGATATGATACATTGTTCTTAGAGATGATGTGATTTCACAGTATTTTCTTAAGAATATTTTTATGAGTCAATTAATTAAATAAAATTTTTGGACTTGAAAATTGGGTCGTTACATATCCAGAGTTGGATTGAGTGTTCTAGCCTCATAACACCTTGCATGCACCTAAAGTTAGCAACTTTACATGCAAAGCTGGCATTAGAAGTCCAGATCTATGAGTTGAAGGTGTTGGAATGGACTGTAATCGACAGAATAGAGATGTCACAAGGTGGACTTGGCGAGTCAGTTCATGGACTCGACGAGTTGGGTCGCAAACCCATGACTCATCATGAACTTAGCTATATATATATATATATATATATATATATATATATATATATATATATATATATATATATATATATATATTTCATTTTACCAATAGATTGTACATTAATTGAATGTAAAAAATTAAAAAAAAAAAAAATACTACTCGTTGTTTTTTTAATTAAATAATTTAGTTTTTCTAAAAAGAAAATAACAATACATAATTATCTTTTCTAAAATACTACTCAATCAAAACTCAATAAGTTTTTATGAGTTTATCGATTTTTTGATGTTATTTTTAGCTTCTTTTATGTGTATTTTTTGAGGCGGTTTTGTATTTTTTGATGTTGTCTTTGTCTTTTGAGGTGGTTACTTTTATTTTTTAGGGGGGTTTCCACGTAAAAACTAGAAGTATATCTTTTGATGCGGTTTTCGTTTTTTTAGAGCGGTTTGGTTTATTTTTTGGGTGGTTTTCACCTAAAAAGTAGATTATCTATTTTTGTTAACAGATCAAGTAAATGAATGATACATTAAATGCCATCACAAGTGATCAAACACCAGAGATAAAAAAAAGTCTTACCTTATATATTTAAATGTTATTTGATATTTCTTATAACAATTATACAAACATTATAATTATCAAAAGATAAGGACAATATTGTTATTATTTATCAATAGATAGTATTTCATACAAAGGTCATGTAAAAACATCATTCAAAAATGAAAAAAACTCATCCATGCACTTAATCAACATATGTCCCTTCTATGTTAGATCGTACGAATGTTGTGCGTTCAGTATTATCGTAATTACCAGGTTCAATACCAACCAAAAATGGTGGTAGATCATCAAAGTGGTCGTATTCTTCTTCGTCAACGACATCATCAACACCAATAATATGTCGTTTGCCTTGTAAGGCGACGTGATCTTTTATCTTGCTCGGGTATTTGATATAGAAAACCTGTGTGACATGTTTTGCGAGAATGAATGGCTCAGATACATAGCCATTATTTGAAAGGTCAACAAGTGTAAAACCATCTTTATCAACTTGAACACCTATACGGTTATTCACCCATTTACATTTGAACACAGGAACAACGAAGTCATAATAATTCAACTCCCAAATTTTGTATATAGCACCATAATAAGAATCTTTGGCTATTCTTATCAAAGTATCATGATCCCGTCTATCGAATTCGATCGTTGATGCTATCATTGTAACTCCACTATTCCGCATTGTACTCTTTTCATCTTGATCTTTGGTGTAAAACGTATAACCATTAATGTCGTACCCTTGATAAGATTTAACTCTACAATCTGGCCCACGTCCCAACCTTTTCACGGTTTCATCAACATCCGTTTCCGCTAACTTCTTTTCCAGCCAACTCGAAAACTCTTTGTTATGATTGTTTATGTACCACATTTTTTCCTTACCCGGGTATTTCAACTTTAACATGTCCATGTGTTCATCAATGTAAGGAGTAAGACATTTTATGTGTTTTAGGACCACTAAATGTGCAACTTGTAACTCTTCATAAGTTGGCATGTTTATTTTGAAACCGACTCCTCCATTTCCTTCAAGTCGACCTGAATGACGAGTTTTTAGAACACCAACACTTTCGACATCTTTCATATAGCCTACAAAAAATATTAATATTATATATAATATATTATAGATTGTTATATCTGTAATATATTATTAATAGGATTACCTTGGCAGAACTCAATCACCTCTTCACAAGTATACCTTTTAACAATACTGCCCTCTGGCCGATTTCGA
Organism: Lactuca saligna; assembly: GCF_052625555.1. Lineage (NCBI taxonomy): Eukaryota > Viridiplantae > Streptophyta > Magnoliopsida > Asterales > Asteraceae > Lactuca > Lactuca saligna. Next base: position 279,311,718 of record NC_136421.1, on the reverse strand, counting down.
TTTCTTACGTAACCTTTTAGGATACCCATGTATCTTTCAAAAGGGTACATGTACCGTAAGAATACAGGACCACAAGCCTTAATTTCTTGTACGATATGAGATATGAGTTGAACCATTATATCAAAAAATGAGGGTGGAAAGTACATCTGTAGTTCACAAAGTGTAACATAAACGTCTTTCTCCCATTGATCCAAATCTTCTACATCAATAACCTTTGAGTGAATGTTGTTAAAAAACAAACAAATCTTAGTGATAGAATGTCGGACATCATCTTGCAAAATTCCACAAATTGCGATAGGAATCATATGTGTCATCAAAACATGACAATCATGAGACTTCATTCCAAACAATTTACAGTCTTTCATCGACACAAATCTTTTATTGTTTGCATAATAAGTTGATGGGACCTTAATATCATGTAAACATTGACAAAACCTTATTTTTTTTTCTTTTGATGTAGTATAACAAGCAGGTGGGAGATAAACACCATTAGCACTCTGTTCGGGGGCAAGATCTTCACGTATCCCCATCTCGGCCATGTCCTTTCGGACATTAACCTCTTTAGTTTTATGCTTCATCTCTAATAATAAGCATATCAAGCTCTCACATACATTTTTTTCTATATGCATAACATCTAGATAATGTCTAACATCCAAATATCTCCAATAAGGCAATTAAAAAAATTTGACTTTTTTTTTTCTTTCCAAAGGGCATTTTTATCAACACGAAATCTTTTTCCCAACACAACATTTAAATTTGCAACTCGTGAAAATGCATCAAATTGTTTCCTCATCGTTCTGATCTCAATACTTCCATTAAAATCAATAGTTTTCTTCCTAAAATAGTGGCCCTTAGGAAGAAATCTTCGATGTCCCATGTATATAGTTTTTTTGGAATTTGTTAACCATATTGAGCTTGTTTGATATTCACAAACTGGACAAGCTTTCTTACCCTTTGTTTTGTATCCTGACAAGTTACCGTATGCTTGAAAATCACTTATAGTACAAAAAATCATGGCTCGCAATTGAAAGTGTTGTTTCTTATAAACATCATATACATCTACACCCGAACTCCAAAGAGTTTTTAAGTCATTAATCAAAGGAGACAAATACACATCAATATCGTTACCAGGTTGTCTCGACCCCTGAATCAACAACGACATCATAATGTATTTCCGTTTCATGCATAACCATGGTGGAAGATTGTAAATGCATAAAAGAACCGGCCACGTACTATGACGACTGCTAATGTTCCCAAAAGGATTGATCCCGTCTGAACTCAGCCCAAACCGTATGTTTCTCATCTCTTTTCCAAATTTAGGATTCTTCTTATCAATATTTCTCCACTAAGGTGAATCTGCAACATGTCTTAGTTTTTCGTCAGTTACACATTCTTCCGAATGCCAACAAAGTAACTTTGCTTCTTTTTCGTTTGAAAATAACCTTTTTAGTCTTGGTATAATAGGGAGATACCACAACATTTTAGCCGGTGGTGCATTTTTTGTCACATTATCATCTACTTCATCCGAATCTTTTTTCCGTTTATACCTCGATACACCGCAAAAAACACAATTATGTTTATTCTCGAACTCCTTTCTGTACAACATACAATTATTTGGACATGCTTGTATTCTTTCAACTTCCAATCCCATCGGACACATTAGCTTTTTTGCTTGATATGTAGAAATGGGTAATACATTATCTTCCGGAAGAATGTCATACAAAACCTCTAATAGACTTGTGAAACTTTTATCAGTCCATCCGTTTTTCGACTTTAAGTTAATCAGCATACATACCACATCGAGTTTCATAAATTTGGAACCGCTATATAACGGTGTTTCTGCTTCTTCAAATACGCGTTGTAACTTTCTTGTTCAACATCATCCATTTTAGTCTCCATGTCATCAAACATTTTATTAAATTGTCATTTGGGTTATTTGAATGATGATCATCTTCATCAACATATTAATCATTGTTGTATGTACTATTATGAATATTTATATTGCTCGACGATGTGCCACAATCAAGAAGTGTTTCTCCATGTCTTGACCAACAAGTGTAATTAGGCACAAAACCATTTTGCAACAAATGATACTTTATTTCTCCAATAAAATTAAACGTTTTAAAGTTTTTACAAAGGTTACAAGGACAAGAAATCAATTCATTTCCTTTATTCATGCGATTTGCTTTGGCAACCCTAATAAAAGTTCGAACACCCTCTATATAAAATTCAAAAAAACGTGAAGTTTTGTACATCCAATAATCACGATTCATCTGAAAATTAAAATAAAGAAACAAACAATGTAATATATCGATTTTCAACAAACAGGTTATGTAAATTTTAACATTTTAATAATCTATAAAAATCAATTTAAAAACAACAATTAAACAATCATTTAATAAATAAACAGGTAATATAACATCAAAAGAACAATAAAATTTAATTTACCTTTAATGAAGATAACTAGACAATTTAATGAGGCTATTTTGAGTTTTTGTCACTTGCAGAGGGAATCTTCGGCGAAGAAGAACGTTCGCATTTACAAAGAGAAACCCTCGTGCTGATAATAACTAGCTTTTAATTGATGCGTTTTTTGGAATATGACACCAAAAAATCGTAATTTAATGAAGCGGTTTATAAAAAAACGCACCAAAAAATGAAGCTAATAATCGTAATTTAATGAAGCTGATAATCACAATTTTAATTGATGCGGTTTTTGGAATATGGCACCAAAAAAATCGTAATTTAATGAAGCGGTTTATAAAAAACACACCAAAAAATCATAATTTAATAGTGTGTTTATAGCAAATAGCATCAAAAAAATCGTTTTAATGCTTCTTTTGGTGAACCGCATTAATAAATCTATTGGAGGAATTTTTCATTGATCTTTTAAGGCGGGTTTCATGTTTTTTTTATTGCTGCATGAATTTGATGAGGCGGTTTCCACATACAACCGCCTCAAAAAAAAAAAAATCGCACTAAAAAAGCTCTTATGTACTAGTTGTAACATCCCGGAATAGCAAGAGTAGAGTTGAAGGACTAAAAGTGTAAATTTTGAAGGGCAACTCGGGCGAGTCCGTGGATGGACTCGGCGAGTAGGGCTGCGACTTTGGTCGCGAGTCAAGTGGCCTACTCAGCGAGTCCAAAGATGGACTCGGCGAGTAGGTGCTGAGTGGAGAAAACCCTAAATCCGGGGAATGAGCCCTATTTAAAGAACATTATATCCTCTCCCCAGCCTCTTTGATCCCCCTTGAAGTCCAGAAACCCTAGAAAGCGTGATTGTGGAAGATTGGAGTGCTTTTGGAGCTTGGGGAGGTGTTTGTTGAAGAAATCTTGAAGGAGAAGAGGCTTGGATCAAAGGGCTTTGCTTGGATTCGAGTTTCATTGCAGTTGGGGCATTCTTTTGAGGTAATATCTCATTCTTGGGCTATTACTCATATGAATTCATCATTTTGAGGTTTATGGGGAGCTTATCTTTGTATGTTTTAGAGTTTGGAGGTTAGATTTGAGGTTGCTACCTCAGATCTGGAATGGGGAAGGCCTAGAGAGCATTAAAGTCCCTGTGTTTGAGTACTTAGTGAAGCCATCATGTCCCAAAACCTAGCTCTAAAGTGAATAAGGCCTATATCTCTTTGGATTCACGTAAAGTTTGCCACTTTACGTGATGGATGGATTGTAGGAGGCTAGATCTATGTTTTGGATCAATTGCATGGCCTGGAATGCTTCTGTATGGATTCAGACCGGTGGTACTCGGCGAGTCACATGGGTGGACTCGACGAGTTGCTTGAAGATGAGCTGGAACTCGACGAGTTGGATGAACAACTCGGCGAGTAGGTTGAAGATAGCCTTAGACTCGGCGAGTCTGTTCTTGGACTCGACGAGTCTTGTCGAAGAGTTCCAATATTTTCTGGTTGAGTCGAGAATCGGTGAGTCAAGGGATGACTCGGTGAGTTGGGTGCGAGTGGACTCAGAGTTGTTGGACTCGGCGAGTCTCGGGGTGACTCGACGAGTTAGGTCGCGGATTGAGGGAAGTTCTGAGCATAGGGACTCGGCGAGTCATCGGGTTGACTCAACGAGTAGAGTCAGTCAGGGGTTGACTTTGACTTTGTCCAAGGTTGACCAGTTGTCTTCCAGGGGTATTTTGGTAATTAAGGGTATTTATTGAGTTGAGTGTTTTGGTGTTCAGTGGAGGAGTTCGTGTCGGAGTTCGGAGCAGCGGGATCTTATCCTTTCAGCCGGCAGTTTCAAGGTGAGTTATCCTCACTATATCAACAGGGTCTAAGGCACCAAGGCCGACCCTTTATCGGATTGAGATCCGGGTATCTGTTGTTATATTATTGCTTGATATGTTTGCATCCGGGTAGTTAGGATGGTATCCGTTAGAGACCTGGTTAAGGTCGGTATCCTGGTATGTAGGGTGAGGCTATGCTAGTGACCGGTTGGGTCGGTATCCTGTTAGAGCATGTTGTGTTATGTGATCTGCTAGATCGGTTTGCCTGAATATGAATTGTTATGTGATTGTATGTTTATGTGCACATGGTTGTTTAGACTGGAGTTGGGTTAAGGCGGGTCCTGCTTCGTGCTGTAGGCCAAGATACCCAGGGCGGACTGGTTATTCCGAAGGCTCAGCGAGCGGTCCGGATAGGCTGTAGGCCCCACAAGGGCGGACCAGACGTGTCGAGGCTCGGAGAGTGGACCAGGCTGACTGAAGGCCCGATGCGGGCGGACCAGTCATACTGTAGACTCGGAGAGTGGACCAGGTGAGTTTAAGACCCGATGCGGGCAGACCAACCACACTGCAGACTCGAGAGACATGAATGGACTCGGAGGGTGGACAGGTGGACTGAAGGCCTTACAAGGCGGACCAGTACCATCGTAGACCCGATATGCATGGATGTTCTGTGATTCGTTATGAGTTAGCATGATATGTGTATGATATATGTGGTTAGTATTTTGGGGGTATCTCACTAAGCTTTCGGGCTTACAGTTGTGGTTTAATGTTTTTCAGGTTCTTCAGGAGACTGTGGCAAGGCGAAGGCGTGATCGTACTGCTCCTTGTGATTTTGTAGTAATGTGATTCTGGGAATACTCTAAATGATTGTATTGAAAACCTTTTTGTAATAATTTAATGGAATCGGGTTGGTTTTGAAAAATTTAAATTGGTTGGATTTTTCGGTTGTTACACTAGTGGTTTTCAAAGTAAAATTTTAAGGTGGGTTCACTCAATACCTTGGATTGTATATTCTTTGAGTAAGCTTATTCTCATTAACCTTGTTAGAGGGAGTTCACACAATGCTAAAGGAAAAGGTGAAGAGTTGGCATTAAAGTTAGGGATAAATGGTGAGATATTAGAAATCTAGCTGGATGTACATGGTAAAATATGGAAATATGCTAGCGAACTAATGGAGAGAGATGACAATTTGTGGATTGGATCTGTGGAAAATTACTATCAAACTAAAATCTATATCTATATCTATATCTATATCTATCTATATATATTTATAAAAAAATATTTTTTCTTTCATCAAATTCATTTGAAACTTTTATTATTTTTTAATTTCTTTGTAATAATGATTATAAGTTGGTTAATAAGGTTAAACAAATACCTAACATAAAGTGTAATTATATATAAACTAACTTTTAATATTAAAATAATATATTTACTTTTACGTATAAAGATATGTCTTTTAACTTTTAATACATTATACTTAATTTATTATTTTAACATGTTATTGTATGTAAATCGTTATCATTTTAAATGTATAATTTTTGGATAAAATACTTAAATTTTTAATTTAAATATAACATTACAGAATCAACTTAAATATATAATTTAGTTCAGCTTTAACAACCCAAATAATATTTTGTAAATAGTTAAAAGTGATAAATTGTAGTGTCTTTCTATTATTAATTATAAATTGGTTAATAAGGTTAAGCAAATATCTAACATAAAGTGTAATTATATATAAACTAAATTTTAATATTAAAATAATATATGTATTTCTACTTATAAAATTATGTTTTTTTTTTTTTACTTTTAACATATTATACTTAATTTATTAGATTTAATATATTGTTATATGTACTATTATCAGTTTAAAGCTATAACCTTTGAATAGTTTGGATAAAATACTTCAAGTATTAATTTAAATATAACATTAAATGGTCAACTTAAATATAAATTTAAGTTCCATTTAAAAAACCAAAATAATATTTTGTGAATAGTTAAAAATGATGAATTATAGTGTTATATGCAAAAAACCAAATAGTAATATCAATATAACTAAAATATTTGGTAAATATATTTTTATAATCATTAAAAGTTTTCAAATAACTAACTTAAAATAACTTACAATAACAATAGTTAAAAATAACTATATTTAAATGATTATATTATTACATTTAAAAACAGAAATCAATGTTTGATGTTTTAAATAATTATAATGATAAAAATTATAACGTTCAATTAATAAATTAAAAAAAATTAATTAGCAATAACCAATGTTCTAAATAACGTGAGGCGTGGTTTGGCGGTAAGGTAAAAGTTAAGCTATGACAAGCTTTGGCGAGTTATGACGTTTTTCAAGACGTGACTATTTTCTATATATTACAAGAGATAAATCATATAATTATTGATTTTTATCAAGTATATCAAGTTCTTAGAAGTATTATATTAGTATTTAATATAAAAAGTTAACAAAAACTCAATTATTTTACTCTCGATAAAAAAAAAAAAAAACTAAACTAAAAAAATTCGCGCCTTGAAAAAAACTCGCACCATATCGCGATAAGGCGCGCCTTGACACGTTATTTGGGCGCCACGCTTAACAAACCCGCCTTGGACGCTTTCGTAACGGCTACACCACGACTCACGCCATGACACGCCTTAAGGCGCGCCATGGCGCGTTTTTTAGAACCATGGCAATAACAACAACTATATAACATTAAACCATATATTATTTTTTATTTTCATTAATGAGTAATATACGAGTAAAGGGCATTCAAACGATCGAGATTACGCAATTTTAATAAATGTATATATTATAATATAATTTAAAATAATCAATATATTATATCAACTTAGTATACAAATTATTATATCAAATTTAACAACGTTATTATTATATTGAAAAAAACATATATTTGTAAAAATTTCAACTATATAAGTGTTTCTGTGCACGTATTCACCTAATAGCCTAGGTAATTATAGCCTTATAGCATAAGTAATTACCACGGAAAACGGAAAAAAAGTGCACGATGCTTTATAGCCTAAGTAATTACCACGGAGTTCAAAATTAATTGTCGCCTAACAAACTTAAATCAAAGTTAAATAAGCTTTTTCTGGTAGTATTTTTTTAGATTAAATTTATTTATTTCCCCATGACAAAACATAATTAAAGCACAATAAAAGTGTCTAGAGCTGACTAGGTAGTCCACATCCACGAAACAAGCCAAATAGTTTTTAGGTGGGCTATGAATAATTCATAAATTGGAAGAACGTATCAAGGGCTCGTGCCTCCTCCTGCTTAGCACACGCACATACTTCATTCTTCTGGAAACATGTGTTTTACACAAGCCAGAAGCTGTGAATAGCATGAATAAAATATACTTGGTGATAGAGAATAATAGTTTAAAATTGTATCCTGCACATATATATACATGACAACAACTAGACATCTTTAATATTTCTCATTGACAAACTGTCGGCAACAAGTTATTTCCTAAAATAACAAACAAAGCAAGAAAATATGCTTGCATTATCATCTCCTTTATTTTCAACACCCTATGGATGGCCCTTGGCTGATAACTTTTCCAAGGTTTGCGGTGCTCCAGATTCAACTCAATCACTTCTTGAACTTCATTCATCTGATCAACAGCTAGATTTTACGCCTGAAAATTCCAGTTCTTTTGGAGGAGCTGTAAATGGCGGAATGGGTGATAGTATGAGGGTGGTCAAAAAGCTCAATCATAATGCAAGTGAAAGAGATCGTCGTAAGAAGGTTAACCGCTTGTATGAATCTCTTCGTTCAGTGCTACCCATGTCAAACGATCGAAAGGTAGATAAACATCTTGTATCTCTTGATGTGAACTTTATGAAATATCCAATTCTTATAACTTGATTGTATCTTACTGGAACGAGACTAATTAGATGTATTCCCTTCTTTTGATAGAAAAGAGTAAGTATTCCTGGAATTGTATCATGCGCAGTGAAATACATTCCCGAACTACAAAAGGAAGTGGATACATTAAACATAAAAAGGAAAAGCTTTGGTCGTATTCATCATCAACTGAAAACATCTGCATCAAGAAACAAAGTGCTAAAGATGATATCATCGATGAAAAATCATTGATCGTTTCTTCTGTGAGTGTTTTAAGTGAGAAAGAAGCTGTCATCCAGCTGATTTTATCAACAAAAAGTAGTGGCAAGAACAAGGATATTGTCTTCTTGTCTAAGGTTTTGGAGAAATTAGAGGAGGAAGAAGATGGGTTTATTTTGCTAAATGCAACGACCTTCAAATGTGTTGGAGAAGGGATGCTGTTAAACACTATCCATTTTCAGGTACATATACCATCTTCTGTCTTGCATATTTTTAATTAATTACCATGTTGTTGGATTTCATCCTCAACATATGCATATGCTTTTTACAAAGCAAAGTGTCTACATTATATTCTTAATAGACACGACGATCTTTTAAGTTTACAAAATATAAGTCAAATATGCCAAAAAATGGTATATAAGTTATAATTAATTAATTAAGGTGCTCGATGCTGCGATAATTAAACGATATTGAATCTACCAAAATAAATTCTTTACCTCTGTTCTCTTACTGCAATTTAGGAGTGGATGTAAGTGGTTTATCATTTGAAAGAATATTGTATTCTATAGAGATTAATGATAATCATATATTAAAGTGGTTTCGGAATCTTTACTAGACACAATTGGTATATTTTAAAAATCAATGGATCAAAACTTGTAGAAATATAATATATGAGTATTATTGTAAGCACAGTTCACTTTAAATTGAAAGAATCTCAAAGGCTCGTATAAAAATAGTTGGTTTTCTACATTACTTACATATTTCTGGATCTACTATGCTGATAAAGCATACATGTTTCCTATATCAGATATATTAACAATTTTAGACAATTGCTAATTATTGAATAATTTTTATGATTAATTATTTCCTGCAAATAAGTATAATACTTTATTGTCTTGAACAGGTGCAAGGAAATAAGAAGATAGATGCCCAAAAGATGAAGGAGAAGCTCCGTTCTTTTCACCAACAATAAGATGAACTTTACTCACATTGGTTATAGGGATGATGTGTAGATTTTAACATATTTTAGTTAGCTGTCACTTGTTTTAACGGCGAATTGTATATATTAGTGTCAATAGGGAACATAGTATGAAATTATGTAACACTCCTCGTATCGGTTAAAAATTATACAGAATTTTTTTGAAAGTGTTTAGTAATTTAAAGGAAATAGTGCAAAATCTAGGTTTCAAATTATAGTTCAAACTTTAAACAATCCAAGTTTGAAATTTTATGATATGAGGGTGTACAATCTTTATCTATCCATCTCTTATATACCAGACCATTGTGGTTTAAAATATGACATTTCTCTTTAATTATATTGATTTGAAACTTCTTAAGTTTTTATCATATACTTTTTAAATGATTATTTAATTGAAATATTTTTTGTCTATATAGGAAACATCTCTCTCTCTCTCTCTCTCTCTCTCTCTCTCTCTCTCTCTCTCTCTCTCTCTCTCTCTCTCTCTCTCTCTCTCTCTCTCTCTCTCTCTCCTTTTGTTTTATTTTTGTTATCTACATGAGAATGAAAAGTTTTCAAATTTGTAGTGTTCATGAGCAAATCCAAAATATTTTCCTTTCTTCTTTCCACATCCTTTTTTCTTATATTTTCTTAAAACTTTATAAAATTTGTAGTGTTCATGAGCAAATCCAAAAGATTTTGCTATTTAGATATGATAAAGAATTGTCTCAATGTTATACATTTAGAGCCAAAAGAAAAATGTTGTTAATTTTGATGTATTATGCATTGAAAATAGGTTTGTGAAAGAAAAAAGAAGATAAAAACAATGAAAACTTTTTAGGTAAAGGTTGTACATTTATACCTAAAGGAAAAGTGTTATGAATTTTGATGTTTTTGAAGTGTGTTTAAACAAGAATTGTGTTTTGAAGGGTTCTCTTCACATTGATGAAATACGTCTTGGAATAGTGTTAAAGGTCATTAACTATTGATAATATTTCTAATAATAGCAGGGTCCTTTTGGGTTACCATCAAGACCCAAATTGAGTAGAATAAATAAAAGGAGAAATTGGTTTATTAATTATTATGGTTAATAATTAATTAGAAACTAATTTGAAATATATTTTGGAAATATATCTTGGGAATTAATTAACAGTTTAATTAATTAAAGGGTTGAATGTTCATTAATCGATATTTGGTTAATTAAGAATTTTCCAGAACCCTTATGGAATTAGGGTTGGGTGAAAATCACTCCATCCGATATAGGAAAGGAGTGAAATTTCGTGGTTATGCCTCTATCCCATATGGGAAGGAGTACTAAACCTAAGGAGACATCCAAGACTATAAATATGGCCTTAGGGATTCCTTTCCTCCTTGTACCTTGGCTTGAAGTGTTCGCCAACCCTTCTTCCTCCTCCCATAGGGACGATTTCTAACCCTTTTTGGGTTTGGGAAATTGACCCTTCTCCTAGTTATTTTTATTCCACTCTTTGGTGTCATTGGGTGTGATGCCATTAGAGGGATTCTGGTTTGGGTCCTTTCATCCACGCAACTTCATGGAGGTTCAAGATCTCAAGCATGGAGATCAAGGGCTACATAAGAGGTACGTTTTCTTACTTATGTTTTAGTTTTCTAAGGTTGATGTAATTAACATGAAGCCATAGATCCATATGATACATGTACACTTAGGTATATCGTTGTTTTGATTTTTTCGTTGCCTAGTTTTACAGTGTATTTGATGCATAGAAAACCCAACAGTGGTATTAGAGCCATTGGTTCATGGTTACCTTCACCCTAGATCCATTTTTTTCTGAAAAATAATTGTTTGAAATTGAATGGTAGAAGGATTATTGAAAAATTCGTAATTGATAATACCTTAGTCGCAGCTCACGACGTGAGACGTAAGAGCTCACGACGTGAATTAGGGTTTTGCATTTTTTTTTTTGTCATTTTTCAAATATGTAGCTTTGATAAACATGGATGAATACCTAATTTAAATTGTTTTTGAATCTGGAAAATTGATAAATATTATTTAAATATGTTTATTTGAATTTGAATATTTATTTGATTATTTGAATTTGTATATTTATCTATTATTTAAATAGTGAATTTAATATTTAATATTATTTGTAATAGACAACTAAATTTAAAGAATTTTAAATTTACCCCTTGTATATATATATATATATATATATATATATATATATATATATATATATATATATAGAATTGTGTTTATTTAATGTATAAGAAAGTTATAACATGTGCCCTCGGGTGTTTAAATATTGACATTGTTAGTCTTACCTTGACTAGGTTTACCGATTCTAACGTAAGGGTTTAAGGAGGTCTCTTTGATTCCTAATGAGGTCGGTTTTTAATATGCTTCGCGCTTACCACCCTCACCGGCCATATTGCATTTTTAGAATTAAGTTACCGAAAAGGTTTGATAGTGACAATGGTCAATCTAAAAGTATTCTAAATACAAGTATAAAACAAAATCCTATTTTATTAATAAAATGTGAGTTTATATTATCCATGAAAATTGCACATTCTCTTTATGTTCTGTTGGTGGAGCTCGTGTGGTTAACCGACACATCAATCTAGAATATAGTTGAGAATGAAATGGAACTCGGGAATCTCAAGTGTAACTTAAGGCAGGGACCATGCGATTTTGCAAGGTTAATTCTCAATCTATTTAATGTGAATAATATGTTATCCATAAAAGTTGTACATTCTCTTTATAACTTGTTAATGGAGCTCGCGTGGTTAACCGGCACATCAATTTGAGAGTATAGGTAGAAAATGATGTGCAACTCGTGAATCTCAAGCGTAACTTGAGCCGGAGACCATGCGAGTTTGTAAGGTCGATTCACTATTTGTTCAGTGATCCGCGACGACCCCGTCATTGAATTTGAGATGAACATAATATGAGATTAACATGCCATTGATAGTCAATGAATCTCAAAGATCTGGGAATTTTGTGGTGATCGAAATTGGCAAAGGGATTTGTCTACCTAAATAGCTTTATGGTGTGTTTATGGCATCCCTTTACACATCATGGAGCCAAATATGGATCCTAGCCTTCTAAAATAATTTTATTCAAGGTGATTATTTTCTAAGGGTAAGTAAAACAAACTTTAATGGAATTTGTTATTGAATGATGTCTATAACCTTATCCACTAAAATCTACTTCTATAAAACCTTTGAAAGGATTAGCTATGAGGATGACTAATCTTGTCAATTTTGTAGTTTAGGAATAGTTCTCATAAACGAAAGGAAAGATCACGCCTTTGTTAAATCACTTCCTAGGTTACTTCAAACATTGCATTCTAAATTGTTAGAAAGAGAAATTATCAAATGTACGTTGAAAATTGATATATTGAAGTAAAATGGAATTTCCTTGAGTTAGGAGTTGACTAGGGTTAATCAACTAGCTGGCATGTACATATAATCAATTCATTTTGACTTTTGATATGAACAACTTGGAATGACCATGAAGGAGTTGTGTAGCATGTTGAGGCTCCCTTTTGGAATTAACATGGAAATCATAGAAATTCATACTTCAAAACACTCCCATATTTTACTATCATGAATAGAAGTGTCAAGAAAAGGAAAGCCAATTGCCCATGGTTTAAAAGGCGATTAGTATACCTAATATATGCCCTAATACCTAGGACAAAGGAAGGCTTACTCTAAAACATGTTCTGATAGCTACTCGTTTCTATAACAAGAAAAGGACTAAACTTGCCCAAATGTATATTTAAGGTGAAAGGACCGAAACATGAAGAAGTTAAATTTGGTAATGGATCACGATCCCGTGCTACTTTCCATAGGATCAAAAGATAACTAGTTCTTCAATGTTTGGTATTCAATATATGGATTTATAATGCCATCAAAACATTACTTCTAAAACTGAAGTATTTTACTAAGGATTAGTACTAAAATTTGCGAGAATGTGCAGTTGCTAAAATGAAGTAAGAAGACTAAAACATAGAGAAAATAATTTGATCATGAATGCCAAGCACTTGCTACATTCATAGGATCAAAAGAAAACTCTTTTCAAAATATGTAGTCTATGGTATTATAATTGAAATTGTTTATACTATGATTCATGAGATAATTCTGACTTATTTAAATGTGGAGCCTTTTAACATGTTAAATTTCATGATATCTATGAAGATAGTATAGTAGCAATAGTTCAAAATTGATTTGAACATTTGAATAAGGTGTATTATTGAGAATATCTGTTGATGTTAGTTCAACTAATGGATTGTTCAGATTGACCATAGTAAGTACTTATTCAAATACATCTAAATGTTTGGGTGAAATGTATTTTTGGAATCATAGTCTTGGATACATAAATGTGAAATGCATTACCAAATATCCAGTTGGATCGGATTTTGGATATCATTCGACCTCGAGTCTTATGATAAATGCAAATCTTGTTTATCAAGATAAATGATGAATGCATCACCGGGTGATGTGAATATCTGTTGGAATTAGTTTTCACTAACGGACCGTTCAGATCAACCATCATACATGGTGAGACCAACTTCGTATGAATGTGAGTCTGAAACCTTTCAGGTGCTCAGAGCTCTCATAAAGCGAAAATAAGAATCAACTTCATAATGAGAATCTCAGTCCGAACTTTATATATCATTTGAGGAATTGTGAAAGCTTTTCACGATCTATTTCCACCTAGAACACTGCCACTAAGAAGTTTTAGTTGGTTAGAGAAACAAAACATTAATTGATTTTGTACTAGATGAGTCGCACTGTGTTTGCTAACAATTCATTGATTGTACCATGAATAATGTTACACGAAGTCCTTTAGTCTTGTGCCAACTAAGTAGGTTCTTGAAACACTCTATGATATGTGAAGTGGGATTCTATCCTCACTGCCATATATGGAGGTCTACGAGTATGAGGCTTATGCTCGTCATGAAATGCTCGAAAATCTAGAACTTTGAATAGAGATGTGTTATCTTGTTGGTGAACCCATCAAGAATTTTGGATAACTGTTTAACAATCCTTATGAGAACAAAGTGTATGTTGTTTGAAAGGCAATCTTCCGAGAGAGGGAGCTGATTTCCAAAAGGGCTAGTGGGAGCCACATTGCTCTTGATAAGATTTGAGAGTTAACGAACGAAGAGCCTAATGTTGGAGATAGCATTCAATTTAGAATGGAAAGATCTATTAAGGAAACTAACATATTTCCACTTTTTCCTTATAGATCTGATAGAAGACGTCTTAAACCTAGTTATATAAGAGTTTATATTATAGTAGGCCCTAAAGGCTACAACATGGAAGGAAGACTTGGAAAGAGAGATTCAATCCATGTATGTTGTAGATCAAGAACTTGACCATAACCCTTAGGTGCAAGTGGATCTTAAAGTAGAGATAATCATGGATAGGAACAAGCACACAATTAAACCAAGATAGGTTTTGAAGGATGTGTAAGCTTAACAAGTTCATTTATGGACCAAAATAAGCATCTCGCGAGTGGGATCATTATTTCAATGAGAAAGTTCAAAGAGTTTAAATTTCGAGAAATAAGGATAAGCCATATATATGTCAAAGCTAGTGGGAGTAATTGGAATCTTTGTTTCAATGAGAAACTTCAAGGAGTTTGAATTTCGAGAAACATAGATAAGCAATATATATGTCAGTGCTAGTGGGAGCACTGTAGGCACCCTTGTATTGTACAGAGACAATGTACGATTTGTAGGAAATTATATTATAACTTAGCAAGTGTAAAAGCTTGGCTTGGTATGAGAACTATTTCGCTATGATATACATGGGATATACAAGACACGTGCATAATAAGGATCTATGGAGATAGATCAAAGTGATTCATTGGATTAAGCCAAAGTACATGGAATGTTGAGGAAACTCGAAAAGTAATTTAGGCTTATTACAATATGGCATGACATTAAGCAATGCTAATGTCCTGGTTCAACTATTGAGCTAAAGCAAATGATTCGTGTCCCACATGCTTCTGTTATGGGATCCATCAAACACGCCATGACATGTACCACATCTAATGACTTGTATGCCTCATGCAACACAAGTTGGATTAGTTCAATTTTGGCAAGAATCAATAAATCAAGATCAAGAACATTCTTAAGTGTCCTTGGAGGAAAGAAGATATGATCTTGATAGTACAGAATAGATCATTGTAAGAGTTACATTGATGATAAGTTCCATACTAATAAAGACGTTTCCGTTTGCAGTCAGATTTCGTGCTTCTCTGAATGGTGAAGTTTTAGCTTGGAAGAGTACCAAGTATTACACCAAAGTGGATTTTGTAAACTTAGAGTATGTTGTGGTTGGTTAAATTACAAAGAAGACAATGTGGCTAAAAGAGATTCATTAGTGACATCTTTGTTGAAATTCAATCATTGATGGTCCTTATGAAGTTTCTTGTGACTTTGGGTGAACTTACCTCGAGTATGGATCCCAAGTCACACAAGATCATATTACACATACTCAATAAGTACCAACACTTTTGATAGTGAGTCAAATGTAAAGACATCGTAGTCAATATTTCGTATCGAAAGATAATCTTGTCGATCCATTCCATAAGCCGATGTCATTGACCAAGTCTGATAGTCAGACAAAGTCTAGAGGCATTAGATTTGCAAATGAATTGTATTAAATACTCATAGCTTGGTTTGTTATAAAACCCAATAACCTTAAAGAAATATAAGTTTTAATTTGATTTGGCGATTATTAAGTGGTGATCTTAATATATGATGGAGTTCGGTCATTTCAATTAGCCTATTACTGCATTCTCACTTTTACATGTTTAGAACCCACTTCCCGAGTACTGATTTACTCATACGTCCACAGTTAGTCATACTAGGAAGTAAGTAGTGATTCAAGACTGTCATGAGGATTAGTGGATTGTCCATATTGATTGGTCATAGCAAAGAGATTGTGTTGACACTCATGAGTGCTTAATAGAGATTTAAGTATTGGACCAACCCACGCTTAGAGATTACTTAATGGATTCAGTCACGAGTAATTCTAAGATGATAATATCTTCTATTCTTCAAACCTAGATACATGTGGGGTTTTGCTCTATGATTCTGTTATGCATTGGACTACTCCAACGCTGACCGTAACTGGTAGTTATAAAGGGTATGTCCGTGTGTGACATGATGAAATAGAAAGAAACTATGTAGTCAAAGTTTATTCGTTCCTTTTGCCTTAATAGGAGAAGCGATATCTATGGACCCCTCGATGATTTGGTGCTGACATCTAAAGTGCTTGGCCGAGCTCTGACTGGAATTGATGTGCTCAATTTAGTAGTCAGATGCAGTCGTCACAAATCTATATCGGGAAACATAATCTTGAATTCTTGGGATTTACCATTATCCATGTCTCGAATTCATACAGATATCATAGAACGACGGGATAGTTGATCACTTAACTAAGGGCTAAATCTTGATTAGATCAAGAATTCGGTAGTTGCATTGGATGGCTAACTCTCTGTTGATTATTGGAGAAATATTAGTCCTCATATAGTTGATGACTTATCCAAGTGGGAGACTATTGGAATAGTATCCAAGGTCATTAACTATTAGTAATATTTCTAATAATAGCAGGTTCCTTTTAGGTTGCCCTCAACACCCAAATTAAGTAGCATAAATAAAAGGAGAAATTGGTTTATTAATTATTATGGTTAATAATTAATTAGAAACTAACTGGAAATATATTTTGGAAATATATTTTGGGAATTAATTAACAGTTTAATTAATTAAAGGGTTGAATGTTCATTAATCGATATTTGGTTAATCAGGAATGTTCCAGAACCCTTATGGAATTAGGGTTGGATGAAAAATACTCCATCTCATATGGGAAAGGAGTGAAATTTCGTGGTTATGCCTCCATCCCACATGGGAAGGAGTACTAAACCTAAGGAGGCATCCAAGGCTATAAATATGGCCTTAGGGATTCCATTTCTCCTTGCACCTTGGCTTGAAGTATTCGCCAACCCTTCTTCCTCCCATAGGGATGATTTCTAACCCTCTTTAGGTTTGGGAAATTGACCCTTCTCGTAGTTATTTTTATTCCACTCTTTGGTGTTATTGGGTGTGATACCATTAGAGGGATTTTGATTTGGGCCCTTTCATCCAAGTAACTTCATGGAGGTTCAAGATCGCAACCATGGAGATCAAGGACTACATAAGAGGTATGTTTTCTTACTTATGTTTTAGTTTTCTAGGGTTGATGTAATTAGCATGAAGCCATAGATCCATAGGATGCATGTACACTTAGGTATATCGTTGTTTCGATTTTTCCGCTGCCTAGTTTAAGAGTGTATTTGATGCATAGAAAACCCAACAATGAGTATATTAAACTATGAATGTCAATGTCTTTGAAGTGTGTTTTTGATAGAAAAAGAATGAGATCATGAAGTGGTTTTTGATTGGTTTTATTCATAGTGATGAAAATATAAATGTTTGAATTCATTTGCTTCATGACTCTTTTTTTGTGTGGATATTAAAATAAAGCTATAAGGAATCTATGGATGTTATTGTTTTTTTGTTATTGTCTTGACTTTTATTTTAATGACATAATTCTTTTAATTCTTATATTTTTTTGGGTTGTACTTTTAAAAATCTTCATATCATAATGTTCAACTTCCAAAATTTTATTACAAAAAGGTGTCCGGAAGAATTTATATTTTGATGATTCTGCTATTGTAATTTAACTCATATAAATATAATTATTTTTACTGATTGCATATTGGGGTTGAAAGTTATGACTATTAATTATAAATAAGAGATAATTATTATTTGTAAAATTGTAGGGCCTTAAGTTTGTCTATATTTCATATTCCAAACATATTTTTATAATTGAATACATATAAATGTGAGTAATTTTATTCGGTAGTTATAAATATGTTGTCTTAAATATATAACTTTGTAGTATATACTTGATTAATATGTTTGTAGAGCAAAAGTGTCATACACTCTTATATAAATAAATACACAAAATTAACATATACACATAATTTTGTTTTTTAAAATTGGTTGAAAGCTTTTGGTATAATATTTTGTTTAGATATTAGATGATTATATTATTCATTTAATTTAGTAAACAAAATTTAAATATTTTAATCATATTTAACTAAATCTCATAAGCATCAATTAAGTAAGATAAATGAAAAAAAAAAAAAAACTTTTTATTTGTAGTGATTTAATTCTAAATAACATTTAATTGAAAAATTAAATTCGAAAATTTAAAATATTAAAATAAAACTTGAATGCAATTAATAAATTTTCATTATATCAATATGGTTAAAGATATATGTTTTAATTATTGAATAAAAAGATACAGGATCTATGGATATGAGTTTCACTCGATTTAGTTTGAAAATAGATGAAACCATAGTATTAAATAATCTCAAATAAAAACCACAAAATCATAAAAAATAAAATGAAAGTGCAAGTAAATAGCCGTGAATTAGGATCCAACTTTGTTCATTTGTAAGCACTTATATCACGTGAAAAAATAATAGCGGTAGCTTATGAATTTCACAATCTAATGTATGCAAAGATATGATACACATGCATTGCTATTTATAAAATATAAAGAGTCTGAATGTTTTTTTTGGAGAAAAATGAACAAATAATGAAGAATAAAACTATGATTTCTAATGGGGCAGGTGATAAACACACATGAGGTTTCTTCAACCTTTTGATATAGACTTCAAAAGCAAATTCTTTTGAAATTGTCACCTTTTCAAATGCAAAAATGGATGAACTGCATAAACTATAAGAATACCATTCTTCCAAAGAACATAGCCATATGCAAAAGTAAAAATGATAACTACATAAATAAAGTAAACAATAATCTTTTGAAAAAGTTACTGCATAAGAAAATAGTAAATAGAAATCCAATCAATCTTCGCATATGATAATTTCTAATTGAACTCTAATTACAAAGTGAGAAAATTACCGTCATACCCGACTAGAGCGGAAACACGGGGCATGACAATACAAAGGGTCTCATAGCATAAGTTAAAAGACAACACCAAACATAGTATTAAAAACTTTACTAATTATAATAAGTTTGAACAACTTTTAAAAGTAATTACAATGTATTAAAATAGAACAACACATGCAAATGCTCCTACAAGTGTTGTGTCTCTACATGCCTCTTAGTAGGTGATTCCTGAAAAAGCATGTAAAATGAGCGTCAACTATAAAAATAGTTGGTATGTTCACAAATTAAAAATAATATCAGTTTCATGAATCGAAATCAAAATTTTGATAAAAGTTTCCATAAAATAAAAATATACTGCTAAAATGAGTAAATAAGTTTGCATAAACAAATTTCGTTGTCATCATGAGAATTAAAGTATGTTGCCCAAATGCGATGCAACATTCATATCCTCATTAGAAATAAAGTTCGCTAAAACAAGTAAACAAGTTTCATTGCTATAATGAGCAAACAAGTTCATTGCTACAAGGAGCAAACAAGTTCATTGCTAAGACAAGTAAATAAACTTCTAGTAATAAAAGTTTATTGCTATAATGAGAAACAAAGTTCGTTGCTATAATAAGAAACAAAGTTCATTGCTATAATAAGTAAGCTAGTTTGTACGTATATGAGCAAATAATTAGTTCACAACCAAGGCTATGACTGATACCTTACCAAGATCTATGCTTATCGTTCCATAGATGAATATGGTATCATGCACTCGAGCAATCGTGCGAGTGAAGAGTTATCAATTCCTAATAGCGGTATCCATAATGACCATTGGCTCAAAGAGTTAATGGTTGGAGTAAAGTGTAAGGGACTTAAGACAATAAGGCCTCATGTTTCAAGTTGCATACAAATACATAGCAAAATATCAGAAAATATAGCAATAAAGTTTGATACAATTCAATATAGATACAACAAACATAAATAGTTAGGACATGCTTTTCCACCCCAAAACATTTAGAAACCGAAAATAGGGGGAGGCGTGAATAATCACAATGCATTGAGATGATACAAATGATTCCTTGAACTACGTTCCACTTGTACCCTTATCGATTCCTACATGATGTTTTACACTAATGAGTTTAATCGAAATCTAATACTAGTATACTCACTACTACAATAGAATTATGCCAATATTGTGTCAAAATTGTGATATTGATAAGTTATAAACATTTTTCGATGAAATTTAGATTTCTATGAATTAATTTGTTGTATAACAAATTCAAGTGGAATTTCACATTATTGAAATGTTAAAATTTAACATTTTAGAAGGTGTTCTAATGATTAAATATTTAAAAACTAAGTCAATTTAGTTACAAAATTTTACAAACTTTGCATTTCAGTTTTAACTGAAGTTAAAAACCTTAAGATAAGTTTTCTTGCATTTTAGATCTGTCTAACTAATTTTCACCATTTTAAGATCTTAAATAATTATAAAATAATGAAAAATACTAAATACTTAATAAAAATTACCAAACTTCTGATTTTTGTTCTAACTATATTAAAAGACTTCCAGATAAGTTTTCATGGGTTATAGATATGTATATTCATTTTTCCCATATTTACTCCTCTAGATCAATACAAATTCTTGAAATATAGCAATCAGTTAAGAAAATTTCGCAAACTTTATACGTCACTGATATGCAACATATATAATCTGGAAAAAATATAAAATGGATTTTCAAATAGTTTACATGATTTTTCTGATTTTTGGGTATTTAATCTATCAAAATCGAGATAAATAGAAAACAGTTTTAAAAATTCCCAAAACATTTTGTACTAGTGTTATTAGACATATATAATCTGGGAAATATATAAAAGTTGGTTTCCAATCAGTATAAATATTTTTCTTTGTTTTATTCACTTAAATAAGGTTTAACTCGTGAATAATTATTAAACAGTAAATGAAAACTACCAAACTTTTTGTAAAATTTATATAAAGTGTACATAAACTAGGACAAATACCAACATTGATTTTTAAATAGTGTAACGTGATTTTATGATTTTTGTATGTTTATTTTAACAAAAATGATGCTGATTAGAAAACCATATGTAAAATTTTCCAAACTTGGTGTTCAACTTTTATTTAACATATATAATTTCGGAAAAATGCCAAAGGTGATTTTTATATATAGGAGTCTGATTTTCATAATTTATGTGTATTTAATAAAAAATTAGAATAAATAGTAAAAAGTTAAGATAATTCCTAAACATTTGTTTAAAATTTTTGATGTTGTATATAATATAGGAAAAATACCAAGATTTATTTGTAAACAGTGGAGTCCGATTTTTGGATTTATGAATGTTTAAACAGTGGAGTCCAACTTTTTATATATCATCCTAATATAATATAATATGTTCTGGTAAATTTTCATGAATTTTGGATGAGTAAAACTATTTTTCCCTATTTTAGTCCATTTTATACCCAAAAATCATGGAAAATTATAAATACATTATGAAAAATCCTCAAAATATTTTCTGAGTATTCCACATGGTATAGAAGTTGTGAAAAATCATAGATGAGATTTTCAAATTCTCTATCATGGTTTTATGATTTATTGGTATTAAACAAAAGAGAATTTAAAAATCATACCAAATGGTACCAAAAAAAAAATAAACTTAATGATAAGTCTTATTATCTTTAAGGGTCATCCAAGAATTTATCGAAGATTTATGGATCTAAGAAATTATTTTATATGAATTATTTCTCTATTTTCTTGCAATAATTATAATAATTCGAGAAAAATGAAATATTTTCTTAAGATTTCCAGAACTTCTCATTTTGTTGGTGGGATTCTGGGAAAAATCGGATTTGGGAAGTAAATGTGTTTTTGGTATCTTCATGTAAATAAAATCCTTGATGAACACATTTGAAAGCTTTTAGCAATGAACTTTGAGTATCTAACATTTAAAAATAAAAAGTATTCACATGCATGTTGGTTTGATGGCCATGCATGAGTGTGAAATGTTCAAAATTCATTTTTGAAAGAAAACTCCTCGTGTATGTGGTGCTTTTTCACTAAAAACTTGTATAAAAGGGCATTATGTTGATTTTTACATAGGTTTTGGTCATGGGACTTCACCATCAACATGCATTTGTTTTTAGGTGAAATCCTACCAACCATCATAATCAAAACCATATCTGTGTATGTGTTCATGATTTTTCATTACAAAGGGATAGGAGAAGAAGAAAATGCAAGAAAATAGTAAAACTTACAGGAATAGTGAGGTAGAAATCGATTTTACCTTCAAGAACAGCACATGATGATGAAGATTTCGAGTTTAAGGTGTGTTCTTGGACTTGTTTTCTAGAAAAATTTGTGTGTTTGAGAGAGAGGAATAGAGAAATGGAGTGGTGGAGTGCAAGAGAGAAAGAGTGAAATAAAAGTGAAGAGTGTAGGTTTGTGTAAAAGTGGTTAAATGTTTTGGGAAGACAATTTTTGAACGAGGAGAGAGGGTGGCTTAATTTTTGAAGGTGAGAGGGGCTCCCTCTTTCTTCCAGTTTTATAAAATTCCTATATATTTTATATAAATATCAAATTTTTATAAAATATACACCTTAACCTAATTTTTATTCATAAAACTTTGTTTTTTGACTTATAAACTAAGGGTAAATGTTAATGACTTCAAATTTTATTTTCCTTGATTATATTTCCATGAATTTCATTATTTTGGATTGATACTGTAAGGTTCATAACTATTTTCATAAAATTTTTGAGGTTAAAGTTTATAAAATTAGGTATTTTTTTCGGATTTTGCTGAACTTTGAATATCAAAATAAATTAAATATGTGACACTTCAAATTATTTTGTGTTTGCAATTTATTTGTATCGGTTTATTGACATTCGTTGTAGTGTGAGACCTCTCATTCAAAGAATTATATGGTTTTGGTGATATGTAATTTTATTCGTGAGCTAGTTAGAGGATGTTAGCGAGAGTTCCTTTGACAACTGATAGCGGAGAGTGGTGTGGAATTTGCCATTGGAAAACCTAGGAAGAGATTTAGTGTTGGGAGCCTTATCTTGATAAGGGTTAATTGTATTGTTATAAAGTGACTTGGTAGATTCAAGGCAATCCTTGAGGAAAGTACGGATAGATGTGGAAGGTAGTATGTACCCGTACTACTAGAAGCATGTGATCTGTACAAGAGTCAAAGAGAGTTGCGATGAAACCAGGAAGCATGTAGGGTTTGTGATCCTCGATATATTTTAATGCATATTTTGATGGTTTATATGGTTTATTTTCAGTATGGTGAATCTTCGAGGTAGACCGGTTGGTGGTTTTGGTGCTTGTGAGGGCTCGGGATTAGGTTCTGGAGCCGGGTAGTTTGATGATACGATAAGGGAGTTCATTTCGTCTAAGATTAAGCATTGAATTCTCGAGAAGACTCTTGTGATCTTCAGTACAATCAAGGAGGGTATTGTGGAGCTGTTGGAGGAGCATTTGGGCTCTTTTTGTTCTAAGTTGATGCCCTTGATTGGGGAACATTCACTAACCTTCAGGGAGTTCCGGGTATGTGGAACTCCAGACTATCATGGGGCAAAGGACCCGATAGTGAGCAGGAGGTGGTTAGAGGATGTTTTTAATGCCTTCCGCACTAGCAGTTGTCCAGAAGGGGCAATCGTCAGAATTGCTTCCTGTCTTCTGAAAGAAAGTACCCTAGAATGGTGGGAGGACGTTGGGCGTGCAGTTCGTTCGGATTCGAACCCTAAGTGGGGGAGAGCTAGTGGTACAAAGAGATAGAGCACAACGTGGACCGATTTTGTGTTCAGCAGCGAGGGCTAGATGTTATGTTCAATAGTGTTGTTCCAGATTTGTCTCATATGTCATGGATACTGGTGATAAGGGTAAGACGACTGTGGATGATGTGCTTATTGTGCGGGAGTATCCATATGTGTTTCTAGAGGATTTACCTGGGGTGCATCCGGAGATGCAAGTTGAGTTCAGGATTGATTGGGTTCCAGGTGCGGCTCCGATTGCCAAAGCACCATATCGGTTGGCTCCTCCCGAGATGCAGAAATTGTGTACACAACTACAGGATTTGTTAGACAATTCAACCAAGCAGTTCGCCATGGGGAGCACTGATCTTATTTGTGAAGAAGAAGGATAGGTACCATCTTATGTGCATTGAATACCGGTAGTTGAATAAGGTTATGGTGAAGAACCGTTATCTACTCCCGATGATTGATGATCTGTTTGAGCAGCTTCAGGTTGCATATTGGTTTTCCAGGATTGATTTGCGTTTGAGTTATCATCAAATGAGGGTTAGAGATGAGGATGTGCAGAATACATCTTTCTGGACTCGTTATGATCATTACGATTTCGTAGTGATACCTTTTGGGCTCACCAATGCTCCATCCCTGTTCATGGATCTCATGAACCATGTGTGTAGGCCGATGCTGGATGGGTCTGTGATTGTTTTCATTGATGATACCTTGGTCTATTCTAAGACCCAAGAGTAGCACGAGGAGCCCCTAAGGGAGGTGTTGGAGACTTTGAGGAAGGAGAGACTATTCACAAAGTTCTCAAAGTGTGAGTTCAGGTTGCGTGAGGTGTAGTTTATGGGGCACCTTGTCAACCAAAATGGTATTCTGGTCGATCCAGCCAAGGTTGATGCTGTGATGCGGTGGGAGGTTCCGAGGTCTCAATCTGAGATTCGGAGTTTCCTTGGTTTAGCACGTTATTATCGGAGATTTATCTAGGATTTCTCCAAGATAGTTGTTCCTTTGAATTGGTTGGCAAGGAAGACAGTTACATTTTGTTGGGGGCCTGAGTAGCAATCATCTTTTGAGACGTTGAGACAACAGTTGCGTGAGGCATTGATTTTGACCCTGTAGGAGCGTGTTGAGGATTTTGTGGTTTATTGTGATGCGTTAGTCACGGGTTTGGGGGGAGTATTGATGCAGAGGGGTCGTACGATCGCTTATGCTTCCAGGCAGCTGAAGCCTCATGAAGCAAATTATTTGAAACATGAATTAAAGTTGGGGGTTGTGGTTTTCACCCTCAAGATTTGGTGACATTAATTTCATGGGGTTCATTGAACTGTTTACACGGACCAGAAGTGCTTGATTTATCTGATGGATCAGCCAAATCTGAATATGAGGAAGCGTTGATGGTTGGATGTGTTGAATGATTATGATTATGAGATCCTTTACCATCTGGGGAAAGACAATGTGGTGGCTGATGGTCTTAGCTACAAGGCGGTTGCAGCTCCGATCAGGGATATACGTTTGAGGATGACCGTGACTACTCTGCTATTTGTGTGGATTTGGGAGGCTCAGATCGAGGCTATGAAGGATGAGCACCGGAAGAGTGAGCGTATTATGGGTCAGGTGGCTTCCTTCGATTATAATAGTCGTGAATTGTTGACTCTTCATCAAAGAGTATGAGTTCCATACTGGGGAGGTGTGTGTCAGCTTCTGATGGAGGAGGTGCACAAGTATAGGTTCTCCATTCATCTTAGGCGACGAAGATGTATAAAGATCCTCATCCTGATTATTGATGGCCTTGTATGAAGTAGGATGTGGCTTGGTATGTGGAGCATTGATTGACTTGCAGGAAATTCAAGGCTGAGCATCAGCGACCTCACGGCAAGAGGCAACCGTTGGAGATTCCCATATGGAAATGAGAGTATATTAACATGGATTTAATCATGAAGTTTCCTCAGACTGCGCATGGAGCGGATTCGATTTGGGTCATCGTGGATCGATTGACCAAGAGCATACATTTTATCCCGATCCAGGAGAGTATCTTTGCGGAGAAGTTGGCAGAGGTTTACATCATGGAGGTTGTGGCACGATATGGGGTGCCGGTTTTTGTGGTCTCAAACAGGGATGTCAGGTTTACTTCCAGATTTTGGAAGAGGTTCCATGATGATTTGGGTACTCATCTCCATTTCAACACAGCCTTCCATCCACAAACTGATGGTCAGAGTGAGCAAAACATTCCGACTCTAGAGGATATGTTGTGGGTGTGTGTTTTGGACGTTGGTAGGAGTTGGGATATGTATCTTCCATTAGCGGAATTTTCATATAACAACAATTATCATGCCAACATTGATCGACCTCCTTTTGAGATGCTTTATGGGAAGAAATATAGGACCCCGATATGTTGGGGTGAGGTCGGTTAGTGGTTTATGGGGATTACCGAGGTGGTACTTAAGACTACCGAGTTGATCCAGCAGGTTCAGACTAGGCTCCAGATAGTTCAGAGTCCGCAGAAAAGTTATGTCGATAGACGTCGATTAAATTTAGAGTTCCAGGTGGGGGATATGCTTTTTCTAAAGGTGTAATATTGGAAAAGTGTCATCCAATTCTGGAAGAGGTGTAAGCTGATCCCCAAGTATATCGGCTATTTCATGGTTTTGGCCGAGGTAGGCTGGGTTGCATATCACTTGGATCTTCCAGATGAGCTCAGTCAGATCCATAACACGTTTCATATCTGTCAGCTATGAAAGTGTTTAGTGAATGATTATGCAGTGGTTCCATTAAAGGATATTTAGGTGGACGACTGCCTGAACTATATTGAGAGATTGGTGGTGATTCTTGATCGGAAGACAAAAACCTTGAGGAACAAGGATGTTGTGTTGGTGAAAGTTCAATGGCAGCATTGCAAGGGTTCTGAATGGACGTGGGAACCGGAGGATGAGATGAAGAATCACTATCCAGAGTTATTTGGAGCATAGGACTTCGAGGACGAAGTCTGATTTAAGTGGGGGAGAATTGTAATATTTGGACCTTGTAATTTTCCTTTTAACCATTGATAAAATAAAATAATTGCATTTTTGTCCTCTGGCTAGTACATGGACGTACTCTATGAGTACGCTTAGTGTACTAGCTAGATCATGATCATGGGTATTGACCATGTATGTTGGGCGTATGTTGGTTTGGGACAAACATAATTTTTTAGGGTTTGTGCCTTAATTAAGGTTCTTAAACACATACCCTGACCATTGTAGACCAACCTCCATATCTTGAAAACCCTAACCTCGCCCTTATCCTTTTTTTTTGATGTTCTTGAGCTATTGTGAAGCATTTTGGTGTTTTTTTTTTTTTTTTTTTTTTAATATATATATCTTGAAGTGGTAGAAGAATATTGAAGACTCATTCCTTGGAGAAGAGCTTAGAGATCTAGATTTACCTTCTTCATTTCGTGACTTTTGAGGTATAAAGTCCATAACTTGTCAACTCCTTGTATGGATCTTCTCTTGGGATTGTTTATGGCTATTTTGGTCGCTTTTGGTTGGTCCTTGTGAGCTAAGGCTGTTTCAGAAGCTTAACCTTTTAGATATGGATATTTTAGGGGTCCCTTAAGAATAAAAAACACAAACTTTATGGTGTATATGGAATCGTGCATGTGTCAAGACCCTTTATAAAGCTCTTTTGAGCTTCAGAGCCTCATTAAGCCATGCATGCACGTAAAGTTGCCAACTTTACATGATAAATCATCTTTTGGGACAAGAACTGAGAGTACAGACTATGGGTTGAATGGATTAAGTGATTATTCATGTAATTTGGCCAACAGGGGAGTACCTTGGGCGTATATGCTAGTACACTGCACAATACTAGCCCCGGAGCATGTACGTTGAGCGTACGAGCTGAGTACGCGTGGGCTTTAGAATTGGGCTTCTCAGTTTTGGTTCATATGTGGACCTTAGGAGTTTAGGGCCTTTTTAGGACCTAATATTTCTAGTTGGATTCTTTTGGTAGAAGGCCCACGAAAGGATTTGGTCTCAATTTGGAAGATTGGGTCACAACAGGGCTTTAGGTGACCATATTTGGAATTAGACCTTTTTAAGTAGTCAATGGGCTTTAGTCGTGGACCAATTTGCGTAAAGTGTAAAATGGTCTGTTACCCTAGTTTGGAATATTAGTGTGAGGCGGGATCCAATTATTAATTGAATGTTATTTTGTGATGATAACGCAAGGATTTTCAGACCAACAACCAGAGATTTATCAGCAGATAAATCCCTAATTTAAAGGTTATTAGATAAAGATTTTTATTATTTAGCATAATTAACTATAGCTAAGGTTACTAACATACCCTTTTATGATTTATTCATGATTTTATTTTTTCTTAATTCTTATTGGTGCTTACATACATACAATATTTGTTGAAAACATATGAACCTAACTCTCTCTTTCTCTCTCTCTCTCTCTCTCTATATATATATATATATATATATATATATATATATATATATATATATATATCCGCAACGCGTTACGAAAAATGAATATAAGACATACTTTGCGAATACAAAATCAGCTCTAGTTGTGGTAGCCGAACACTTGTTTCCTCTCTCATAACTGTTTTTCCTCTCATATAAATAATGGCTGTTAATAAAGCATCGGTCCCGCTCTCGTGTGGGTAAATGACTCCACACTTATGGGATGCAACGCCTCTCATTAAATATCTCTAATGAAGAAATCTCAGTCGGTCCTAATTTTTGAACTTACTGGCAGGATCTTAAGGGAAAAAATATGCAAAGATCTAAAACATTAAATATCATCAACAAGGAAAAAAAAATAAAAGAAAACCAAAATACATAGTTTAAACAAACTAAAAACACACCAAAATCAAAGTACCAAAATATTAATTCTAGAAAAGAACAAAATAAAATGAAAAGGATAATGTGGTTACTCGTCATTGTCTTCATCGTGTGTCCTTGATGCCTAGCTCCTTCGTGTGACTAGAGGAATAGTGGGAAATAAAATCTCTGATCTCATAATAACTCAGAAATAATACTTCCTATCTATCAGATCAACCCCCTCATATCATGTACGTCGCTCTCCAAAATAATGACATATTGTGACCGAAATATCAGGTCTATCTCTGCCTTTATGCCATTTATTTAAGGGAATTAGAGAAAAGATGACTGAATACGTACTTGAGCTTAGAGATATGAACTTGCTCAAATTGGTAAGTGATGGCATAACTTGGTTCATCTCTATGGTGTATGCTAGATTGTACTTGCTTTTCTGTAAACAGTGCATCTTTATTCCTACTTAGGTAACATAGTATACTTTGATTTCTTAATATGTGAATCTAATGGTTGCATGATTTAAATTGAAATTTTTTAAAATGGGTTTTTGAGAACTTCTTGCTAATTTAGGAAAGATTTGGCATCTTTTAGATAATGGTACTTACACCTCTCATATATTTCCAAAAATTCCCTTATTGTGTGTAGATCAAATTCACAGGTCTTCCTGATATGTGTAGGGCCAAACAATGTAGCTCGGATGTTGTGAAGGTGGCATCAAGTGCTTCTACTACTATTTGTTGATGACTTTCATCTACTTCAAATTTGATAACATTATTCTATAATTAGAACAATTATTTGTATGACATATAAAATTTTATGCAAAAGATTATATTTTTTGTATATATATATTTTTTTGAACGACAAATAAATATAAATCTCCTCTACCTGGGATTGAACCCAGGACCTTCTAGTTAGTAGTTAGATTAGAATCTGCATTTTAGAACCTCCTAGTTAGTATTTTTTTTATATGATATCATATTTTGTATTATGAGACATTAAATGCTTGATTTAATTTGAAAATTAGTAAATTTATGAGTAATAATTTTTTTAAAACATTTAAAATTATGACACACAAAAATTTGTATTGTTTTTGACTATAACAGAGGCCTTAATGACATACAATGTGTTTCATAAATGCTTGCCGTATGTTTTTGACACACAAATACATGTCGTTTTCCTTTATTACATGAGCTTTAATTACACGCATTTGTGTGTTATCTGGACCCCTTTATGATACACAATACATGTCATTAAAGGGTTGTTTTCTAGTAGTGATATATCATAGTGATGAATTTTCGCAGCTATATATAGAATTCATCGACAGTGTGACACGGGAATGGCTTTGCCGTGGTATGGAATCGAGAATCCATAAGGTATAGCAACTTGTCATCAGGCAGCGAATAAATTTGCATCTTCAGCAGGGCACAGTGCACTTAATTTTAAAAAGGAGAGGTACGGTACGGGGCGCATGAGTTAAAATTCAATATATATATTTTTTTTCAGTTTTTTCTGGTCCAACTTCGTTTTTCAATGTTATTGTTTTGTTTTCGCTCCAGCAATATATTATATTTGTTAAGTAATAATTTAAAACTTTTACACTTTTTATTCCAAAAAATATAAAAACATAAGATAAAATAATAAGAAAATATAAATTAATAAAATAATAAGCAAATATAAATTAATAAGAAAACATGGGAAATATATTATTTAAAATAAGCATTATCAAATGAATGTTATCAAATGAATATGTAGAATTCTTACCTAATTAATTGGGTTCTTACTGGTCCCTCTCACTTCAATAATATATGCCGTTTCCTGTTCGAAAACAAAAACATCAAAACAAGTATACATCATCATAAGTCATAGCAGTTGTAAAATTTCAATTATTAAATATTAATTTTTTTATGAGCGTATGATATCACATAGTTGAATAAAACAGAAAAAATAAAATAATAAATTACATCTACGCCAATAAACAAGTGCTAACTTCTTAAGTACAACATATGTAAAATAAAAGGCAAGGACACACTTATGCCACATACCTTTGCTAAACTTGTAATTGAAAACTAACTTAGAGCTTTCGAATGGCACGAGCTGCACGTGAATTCATCTTCCAAGAATTTTATTTGCTTGATAAAATTCTATGATTTTTATTTTATTTATTCCAACTAGCTACAATACTGATAGAGTCATGTGAAGTGTGAACTCATTAGCGACTATATATTCGTTAATTAAGTTATATCTGCTTATACTAAAAAATATAGTTGTAGTTGTAACGAAAATGCGTGTGTTAGTTTGAGGAGAATATAATTTCTAAGATGATGTAAATTTCACTTTTATAATGCAAGAGGATATGGCTAGCTAGTTTAGTGATCATTATATAAATATACCAACGTATTATCCTAACTTCCCATTCTTTTTTTCTTCAAAACACGATTACATATAACTGAAAAAGAAAGAAAAGATGCAAGCTTTATCTCCTCTCTTCTCAAGTAACTTCGCATGGCCCTCTGAGGATCTCATACCAAATCATTTTCAACTTGATGGCAATGATCATTCTATAGATGTTGAAGCCAATTCATATAAATCTATTCTTGGTTTTCATACATATGCAGATATCCAGCCTGATTTTGCTAATGAAAATTCTAATTCTTCTGGAGGGCTTGTAAATGGTGATTTCACTAATCCTTTGATGGTGGTGAAGAAGCTCAATCATAATGCCAGTGAAAGACATCGTCGTAAGAGAGTGAACGACTTGTATGCTTTCATTCGTTCACTACTACCGATTTCCACTGATCAAAAGGTGCTAACACATTTATCTTGTTCAAATGTTAGTGAGAAAATCAGTCGAAAAAATGTATAATTCTAACATGTGCAAACACATGACTAACATTTGAGCTGTATATAGATCAGCTCTAATGTTTCAGTGGGCCTAGCCTTATAATATTTCTCTTTTGACACAGAAAAAAGTAAGTATCCCTGGAACAGTATCGCGTGCACTGAAGTACATACCAGAACTACAAAAGGAAGTAGAGACATTAATACGTAAAAAGGAAAAGCTTTCATCGTATTCATCATCAAAAGCTTATTTGAGGCAAGAAGGCATGAAGAACGAAATGGGTAAAGATGCAAAAATTGAAACAAATTCATCCTTTGTTTCTTCGGTAAGAGTTTTAGGAGCCAAAGAAGCTGTCATACAACTGATTTCTTCAAAGGATCATATGCACAAGAGGAAGGAGATTGGTTTCTTGTCAAAGGTTTTGAAATACTTAGAGGAGCAAGAAGATGGGTTAGTTTTGCTGAATTCATCGACCTTCAAATCGTTGGGGGAAGGGATGTTATTTAGCACTCTACATATTCAGGTTTATAACTGTGATCTCTTTAATCTTACAATGCAGTGAAAATATATATTCTCTTAAAGCAACCTCAAATCTAAATTAAAGTACGTAGGGAATCTTCTCTAGATACAATTGGTTTTGTTTAAAAAAAAAACTAATTAATATGAGTCATTATTCTTAGGAAACTTTCTCAACTGAGTTGAATCATATATTTTTCTATAAGCATGATTTTAGTTTTATATACATAGAATGTCGAATAAGTAGGTGTGCCGCCTACTCTGATTTTAGATGTTTATAAAGGGTTTAGGGTTTAGGGTTTACGGTTTACGGTTTAAGGTGTTTATATAAAGTTTAAGTTTAGGATTTAGGGTTAAGGGTTTAGGATGTTTATAAAGGTTTTAGCGGTTAGGCCTTTATAAATATTAAAAGTTAAAGCTTCTTACGGTTCTTAACATTTTTTGGTTTTCATTTGAACCACTCCATATATATATATATATATATATATATATATATATATATATATATATATATATATATATATATATATATGGATCAAGCATACTTATGTCATAGATCTTTGTTGGCCACAATGATCAATCAGTTATTTCAATATTAATTTCATAATTAACTAAATTTAATTGAAATAGTTATATTAATACACCATTGTGTTGAACAGGTGCAAGGTGATAATAACGTAGACGCTGGAAGGCTGAAAGAGAAGCTCTGCTCTTTCTACCAACAATCAGATTGAGTTTTACTCCAGTTAGAATGCATTGTCTAGATATTAGATCTAGTAATTAGCAAGCTTTAGTTTTTGACATATTAGTTATATAGCGTTCAACAAAATAGATCATTGAGAATGTAAATTAATGCCTAAACATTTGTAAATACTAGATAATCAAATGTGAATGATAGTAGGAAAATCGTTGCCATTCCTTCGTGCTTTGAAAGGTTACGTGAATTTACTTCTTATCAGATCCCTATGCTTCCATGAATTAGTGAATAACGCAATTCTAACAAAATATGTAGACAAAAAGGTTGACAGATTAGTCGCGGTATGTCCAAAAAGTATATAATAGAGTCAGGCCAAAAGTGATTTCCCTCCCATTCACATGAATATATATATATATATATATATATATATATATATATATATATATATATATATATATATATATATATATATATATATATATATATATATATATATATATATATATATATATATATATATATATATATATATATATATATATATATATCAAAATATTTACATTGACAACCTCTAAAGTAGAGATGAGATTTAGAACCGGAAAACCGGACCAGAACCAGAATCGGATGGGATTGACATGTGGTTTTTCCAGAGTGTAGTTAGAGTTTGTACATAATTTTAAACTATAATTTTGTCAATTTTGGTTTTATATTCAATGAGTTACAAACCCCTAAAGATGGGATATCAATATGAAAATTTTCAAAGTTCAACACACTAAGTAATAAGTAATAACCAAAATAATCCGGTTTTTTCGGGTTTTCCGGTTCTAATTTCACTTTATCCCGTTCCAACCTACCCACTTTGACGTTTCCGGGTTTTCCAGTTCTAGACCTACTTTACCCGTTACCGTATCCGGAACCGGTTCCTAAATACCGATCCGGTTTCCGGTTCTACCAAATCCCGTTAACTGGTTCTAGGTTTTCCGGATCCGGGTCCATCCGGTCCGGGTTTGGACACATTTTCATCACTACTGTAAAGTACAAATAATACAAATTATCACAATATAATCGGTAGTTTGTAGTCTAAGGAGGAGGTTGACGAATGCTTAGACTAGAACGAAAATAGTTGAATAGGACACAGGGTATGCCTTTTGTAAAAATGTCAGCGAACTGATATGTTGAGGGTACATGTTTGTAAGATCCCAAAATTTAAGACCAAAAATTTAATTTTTAATTTAATAATTATACAACCATTGTCTAAAAACATCATAAAATCAACTCATATCAAAACCAATGTATCCATAATCAAAACATGTCATGATAAAACAATATCAGAGTAAAACTCCTAGAGATATCCCGTGCGGAAGATAGAGTGTGATGCGTTGTGATCATGTCATCTCCTTTCCCTTCGAAGAGGAAGTACCTGAAACCAAAATTGAACCTGTAAGCATGAAGCTTAGTGAGTTCCCCCATCATGTCACATAATAACATACAACCAGACATATCTGAGTGCTTGACCTACCTTGCTAGGCATATCTGGATGCCCGACTTACCCTGTCAAGCATATCTGGGTGCTCGACCTACCATGTCAAGCATATGTGGGTGTTCGACCTACATTGTCAAGTATATCTGCGTGCTCGACCTATCCTGCCAAGCATATCTAGGTGCCTGATCTACCCTCCAGTTTATCTCAACCGGTTACGAGGACTATTTCACCCCCACCACTACCACATAATACATAGCATAAACATACTGTCAGACATATTTGGGTGCCCGACCTACCCTCCGGTTTATCTCAACCGGTTACAAGGTCTAACCTATCCCTCCTACCACTATTACATAATATCATAACATACTAGCACATAAAGCATAACAAACAGTGGCATACTAGACAACTATCACAAAGACAATCATCTTAACTATAGTAAACTAATAATGGGTCGACATTGGTGCATTCGACCCAGTTCTACTATAAGGTAACTCACCTCAAATGCTGTAAAGTAGCTAGAAATCCTCGGCTCCGACAATGCACCCAACTCAAACTCCATTACATAAACGATTTCCGTAATTATCCTTTCATACTCATAACCCCCTCTTAAGAGTCAAATTTGGTCAAAGGAAAAGTCAAAGTCAATGCCCTGGTCAAAGTCAACATTCTTGTCAAAGTCAACATTCTGGGTTTCCTCAACTCGCCGAGTTTGCCCATCAACTTACCGAGTTCCATAAATCATAAAACCTCAAATTATATTAGCTTTTCTTTTGTGTAGCCATTGATGTTTGTCTAATACAAGTGGTCCTTTATTATGTATATCATAGGTGTGGGAATATACGAAGTTCTATCTATCATGTATTGTTGGCCTTGTGTTATAGTAGTAGACTTATTTTAATTCAACATGTGCAAGGAATTTTTTAATGCATTTAACTTGGTTCATCTCTATGATGTATGCTAGATTGCACACTTCCTTTTCTTTAGCAGCCAAATGGGCTTAAACCTTTAGCAAATTCACAAGTTCTTGGTAAATATACTTGTTTTTTTGGTTAAATGTTATGTTACACATCTAATTAGGATTAAATCTTTAACAGATGCTCAAGTTCTTGCTAATGAATTGGAAGATGATGATAGTAGACGTGGTGAAGATAAGAAAATGAACTTCAAGAGAGGTTCTAATAATGAAGGGAATAATTGAATGTGCAGGGTTGTTATTGATTACTTTGATAAAGATAATTACATAAAAGATTTAGTGAGTCTAGTATTTAATTTATTTAAGGGAATTGGAGAAAAGATGATTGAATACGTACTTGAGCTTAGAGATATGAACCCGCTCAAGTTGGTAAGTGATGCCATAACTTGGTTCATCTCTATGGTGTATGCTAGATTGTACTTGCTTTTCTGTAAATAGCGCATCCTTATTCCTACTTAGGTAACATAATATACTTTGATTTCTCAATATGTGAATCTAATGGTTGCATGATTCAAATTGGAACTCTTTAAAATGGGTTTTTGAGAAATTCTTGCTAATTTAGGAAAGATTTGGCATCTTTTAGATAATGGTACTTACACCTCTCATATATTTCCAAAAATTCCCTTATTGTGTGCAGATCAAATTCACACGTCTTCTTGATATGCGTAGGGTCAAACAAAGTACCTCAGATGTTGTGAAGGTGGTAGCAAGTTCTTATGCTTCTACTACTAATTAATGACTTTCATCTACTTAAATTTTGATAGCATTTTTCTATAATTAGAACCCTTATTTGTATGACATATTAAATTTTATGCAAAAGATTGTATTATATATATATATATATATATATATATATATATATATATATATATATATATATATATATATTGGAATGACAAATAAATATAAATCTCCTATATCTGAGATTGAAACCAAGACCTTCTAGTTAGTAGTTAGATTAGAACCTCCATGTTAGAACCTCCTAGTTAGTATTTTTGTATATGATAGCCTATTTTGTATTATGAGATATTAAATGCTTGATTTAATTTGAAAATTAGTAAATTTATATGTAATAATTTTTTTTAAAACATTTAAAATTATGACATGCAAAAATTTGTGTCGTTTTCCATTATAACAGAGGCTTTAATGACATACAATGTGTTTCGTAAATGTTTGTCGTATGCTTTTGACACACAAATATGTGATGTTTTCCTTTATTACATGAGCTTTAATTACATGTATTAACGTGTCATCTGGACCCCTTTATGATACACAATGTGTAACACTGTAAAAATTTGAACAATTTTTCACTTTTGAAAAACCACGAAATGTAGTTTGCATTCATAAATAAAAATATTGTATCAACATCGTATCAATACAAAACCCCAAGATCAAAATATTTAAACTCCAGTATGCGTGTGTATGAGTCATGCCAACGCCTTCCCGCGATCATCGCTAGTACCTGAAACACATAACACATAACACATAACACTGTAAGCATAAATGCTTAGTGAGTTCCCCAAAATACCACATATATCACATACGCCTTTCCAGGCCATAGGACATTCCGATCCAAGTGTCTCAGGGGATTTCCATCCCAGACTCGGTTCACCTTCTGGTTCGTATCATCTTGACCTTCTGACCCACATCATGCTCATATCACATAACATATCACGTATAACTTACATCGCATATACATCATACACATAAGACCCTTTGGTCACATACAATTACCCCATCGGGTAAGGCATAGTGAGAAGACTCACCTCAGACATCTCGTAAATCTCTGACTCGGTAGAAGTATTGCCTAGCCTCCGCCTATTCATACAAAGTAAATACCCTCATAAACATAACACTCGAGGCTAGACTCGACCCTCTAATGTCATCCTCAGAAGGGTAAAAGACTATTTTACCCCCCTCTTGACTCAAGGACCCCATTGTTGACCAAACCCTAATAGTCAACAAAAGTCAACGATCATCTTTGACCCAACTCGCCAAATGCACTTCGGTGACTCGGCGAGTACACACATGTCCACTAACTCTCTGTCCCACTTGGTACGTCGAGTCCTATCCTATGCTCGAAGAGTCACACCTGACATGAATCGCGGAGCTACCCCAACTCAACTCGCCGAGTCTCAAGAACAACTCGGCGAGTACCGCCTTGAACTCCAGTCTTTTAACCCCATTCTGACTCACTAAGTTATCCCTAACTCGGCAAGTCTATTCACTGAGTGATCTGCGTGGACCTTAACCTACTCGCCGAGTCCCAAGAACAACTCGGCAAGTTCATGCCATGCACAAACTCTATTGATCTCCTGTGGTCAGATCTGAGCCACTAAACCATAGATCTAGCCTTCCCAAGCATAAATGTCACGTAAAGTATGAATATTGATGCTTATAACTCAACCAATAAGCATCAAATGGTGATTTTGGTCCAAAATACCTTAACCCAAGGTCATGACCTCCATTGCTCTCCATAAAGCTTGAAGAATAAGGCTCTCTGGACCTCTATGGGTCCAGGTACAAAGCCTCATCTCCAGAAGGTACTATTTGGACCTCAAATCAACTTAGTCAAGGGTACAAGAAACCCTAAAAATAATAATATACCTGGGAATCCGCATGTTACAATTCTCTCTCACTAGAATCAGACTTCGCCCTCGAAGTCTCACTCTGAAAACAACTCCGGATGCTGCTCACGCATCTCACGCTCTGGTTCCAAAGTAAGCTTTAACCCTTTCCGATGCTGCCACTGGACCTGTACCAGAGGCACTTCCTTGTTCCTCAGGACCTTGATATTTCGATCCCGTATCACCACTGGTTTCTCAATGTAGTTCAGGCCCACATCCACCTGAATA
This sequence comes from Lactuca saligna, assembly GCF_052625555.1. Lineage (NCBI taxonomy): Eukaryota > Viridiplantae > Streptophyta > Magnoliopsida > Asterales > Asteraceae > Lactuca > Lactuca saligna. Next base: position 279,273,536 of record NC_136421.1, on the reverse strand, counting down.
TCCTACAATGGCACCACCGTCGACTCGTCGGCTATACACTTTCTCAGATGCAACACATGGAAGGTATCTTGAATTTGGTCCAACTCTGCGGGTAACTCCAAACGATACGCTACCCTGCCCACCCTCGCGATCATTCTGAATGGCCCAATATACTGGGGCCCCAGCTTGCCCCTCTTCCTGAATCGGATCACTCCTTTCCAAGGAGATACCTTTAGGAGCACGAAGTCACCAACCTAAAACTCGAGCTCAGATCGTCGCCTATCCGCATAACTCTTCTGGCGACTCTGAGCGGTAAGCAACCTCTGCCGGACCTGCTGAATATGTTCAGTCATCTGAAGCACGATCTCTGTACTTCCCATCACACGCTGCCCTACTTCTCCCCAGTAAATGGGGGTCCGACACCTCCTCCCATACAACAGTTCAAAGGGTGGCATACCAATGCTCGAATGATGGTTGTTGTTGTAGGAAAACTCTGCTAAGGGCAAATACGTGTCCCAGCTCCCACTGAAATCTAGCACACATGCTCGAAGCATGTCCTCGAGCGTCTGAATCGTCCGCTCACTCTGTCCTTCAGTCTGCGGGTGGTATGCGGTACTAAAATGCAACCTCGTACCCAACTCCTCATGGAATTTCTTCCAAAATCTGGAAGTGAAACGCACATCTCGATCTGAGACAATCGAGATTGGCACTCCATGTCGCGATACCACCTCTCTCACGTACAATTCTGCCAGCCTCTCAGCAGAAGAGGTCTCACTGATGGCAAGGAAGTGAGCACTCTTCGTCAACCTGTCCATAATCACCCAAATTGCATCGACACCCCTAGCAGTCCTCGACAACTTGGTGATAAAATCCATGGTGATCTGTTCCCATTCCACTTGGGAATCTCCAATGGCTGCAACTTGCCATGCCGACGCTGGTGCTCAGCCTTAACCTTGCGACAGGTTAGGCACCTATTAACGAACCACGTGACGTCCTTCTTCATACAAGGCCACCAATATTCTCTCTTCAGATCCAAGTACATCTTAGTGGCACCGAGATGGATTGAGAACTTTGTTCTTTGCGCCTCCTCCATCAAAAAGGTACGCGTTCCGCCCACAAACGGTACCCAAGTCCGTCCCTGAAAAGTCATAAGCCCTTGGTTATCGGTAACGAACTTCGACACTTGACCGATAAATCGCTCCTTCTTCTGGTTCTCCGGTCTCACGGCCTCGGCCTGGGCTCCTCGGATAGTGTCCAACATTGGAGTCATCACTGTCAATATCATACAAACGTTTTGCATCGGAACGCTCTCCACCCTACGGCTCAGGGCATCGGCTACCACGTTAGCCTTACCCGGGTGATACAGGATCTCGCAATCATAATCCTTTACCACATCCAGCCATCTCCTCTGACGCATATTCAGGTTGGGCTGATCCATCAAGTATTTCAGGCTCTTATGATCCATGTAAATGGTACATCGGACTCCATACAGATAGTGATGCCAGATCTTGAGGGCGAACACTACTGCCCCCAACTCCAAATCGTGGGTAGGATACCTCGCCTCATGAGGCTTCAACTGCCTCGATGCATACGCTGTCACATGCCCCATCTGGATAAGCACTGCTGCCAACCCTGATATCGACGCGTCACAATATACCACAAAATCCTCCATTCCTTCCAGAAGGGCTAACACCGGGGCTTCGCATAGCCTCTAGCGAAGTGTCTCGAAGGAGGCCTGCTGCTCTTGACCCCAAGCAAAAGCTACACCCTTCCGGGTCAATTTAGTGAATGGCGCGGCGATCTTGGAGAAATCCCTGATAAACCTTCGATAATAGCCTGCCAGCCCTAGGAAACTCCTGATCTCCGTTGGTGACCTCGGCACCTCCCAACTCATCACCGCCTCAATCTTGGCTGGCTCGACCAATATCCCTTTCTGGTTAACGAGATGTCCCAGGAACTGGACCTCTCGCAACCAGAAATCACACTTGGAGAATTTGGCATAAAGCCTCTCCGATCTCAAAACCCCGAGGACCTCCCTCAAATGCTCCTCATGCTGCTCTCTAGACCTCGAATACACCAAAATTTCATCGATGAATACGATCACCGAGCGATCCAACATCGGTCTGCACACCCTGTTCATTAGATCCATGAACACCGTTGGTGCGTTAGTGAGCCCGAAATGCATCACCACAAACTCGTAATGCCCGTAACGAGTCTTGAACATTGTCTTCTGGATATCCACATCCCGCACCCTTACCTGATGATATCCAGACCTCAGGTCGATCTTGGAGAACCAAGATGCTCCCTGCAACTGATCAAACAAATTGTCAATCCTCGGCAACGGATAACATTTCTTGACCATCAACTTGTTCAACTCCCGGTAATCTACGCACATCCGGTGTGAACCATCCTTTTTCTAGACGAAAAGGATAGATGCTCCCCACGACGAACTGCTCGGACGAATAAATCCCTTCCCTAGCAGCTCATGAAGTTGCGAGGACAACTCCTGCATCTCGGGAGGTGCAAGGCGATAGGGCGCCTTGGCGATAGGTGCAGCCCCCGAGATTAGATCAATACTAAACTCTACCTGCCTCGCGGGAGGCACACCCGGCAACTCCTCCGAAAATACGTCCGGGAACTCATGCACTATCGGGACCTCTTCCACTGACCTCGGTCTCTCTGAATCAACCCTCGCGTCCATCACATACGCTATAAACCCCTTACATCCCTGCTGAAGACTTTGTCTCGCCCTGGCGGCTGAACAAAACGCCGACCCAGAATGTGTACCCTCGCCGTACACTTTAAGAACTCCCCTACTAGGGTCTCGCATGGCCACCAGCTGTCGCTCGCAGTCGATGATCGCTCCAAATCTGCTCAACCAGTCCATGCCCACGATGACATAAACACCCCCCATCGCAATGGGGACCAAATCGATCGGAAACTCAACCCCGAAAATCTCAAGCACTCAACCTCGAATCACCTTGGTGGCATAGACCTCTCTCTCATCCACTATGGAAACTCTAAAAGGTCGACTCAACACCTCTCTACTCATACTGATGTGTCGGCTAAATGCCAACGATACAAAAGATTGACTCGCACCCGAGTCAAATAGCACTAGAGTAGGTACATAATTCACAAGAAAAGTATCTACGCATAACATAATATAAACACAATATCTCAACATAAAATGAATACATGATAGAGTACATACCAGCCACGACGTCAGGTGCTGCACGGACCTCCTCCGCTATCAGTTGAAATGCTCTCCCTCGCACCTTTGGCGCCTCGACTTTCACATGCCGACTCTTACTAGCTCTTGCAACAGTAGGGGAAGATCCGTGAGGTGCTCCCTGTGTCGTCCCTCGCAACTGTGGACATTCCGCCTTCCGGTTTCTTGTTTGGTTGCAGTGAAAATAGACCACGAATCCCTTGGGGCAATCCTTGGCGATATGCCCCTCCTTGCCACACTTGTAGCAAGCACCAACCCTACAAACTTCGTCATGGCCCTTTCCGTACTTTCCGCAAGTGCGGCCCTTCTGACCCCAGTCCTCGAATCGGTGGGCTTGGCCCGCTTGGCTGTCAGTTGAGATTGTACCGACCGCCGATCCATCTTCTGAGACTCGGCCTCCTCCTTGGCCTGCGTCTCCAATTCGATCTCCTTCTTCCGGGTATTTTCTTGAAGCTTAACAAATGTCCGGTATGATGAGTTTGCCACAAACTCACGAATGTCTCTCCTCAAAATTCTCAGATATCGACTCATACGTGCCTGGTCGATCGACACGTGTTCAGGGCAGAACATTTCCCTCTCGTGAAACCTCCGTGTAATCTCTATAACCGACTTAGTACCCTGTTTAAGGGTTAGAAACTCCTGTGCCAATCGCTCCCTCTCCACCTGGGGAACATACTCATCTTGTAACATAGCAGTGAACCTCTCCCAGGTTACTGCAACAAGCTCAGTAGGGGTGTAGTGTGCCATCACAAACTTCCACCAGTCCTTCGCTCCCAAACAAAGCTGGTTCAGCACGAACCGAACTCTCAGATGCTCCGTACAAGAACATGTGTAGAAGCACCCCTCTATTTCAGAAACCCACCTCATCGCGGCTATCAGATCCTGAGTTCCGTTAAATTATGGTGGCTTCGTGTTGCTGAACTCCCAATACAACAACGAGTCACCCCCTTGTGGCCTGGCAGCAGCAACGGCCGCAGTGGCTGCAACAACAACAACATCAGAAAGAGTAGCATACCGCTCATCAAAAGTCTCAATCAAATTGGTCTTAATAGACCCGAACATCTCCGGAATCTCAGCCCTAATGGTCGCAGCCACCTCCTCGTGGATGATCCTACGAATCTCCTCATCACTCGTCCCGTTGACCTCTGGTGTGTGGCGCGTCCTAACCATGATCTCCCTTTGAAATACAACATAAGAATATTAGGGACCCACTCGAGCATAATCACACTCGATAACTCCACCCCACTGGTTCCTTAGTGCCCTAAGGATTCTTACTTGGACTACGCACCAACCCGATATCTTCAGTAGTACGGTCCAATACTACCGTCCATACCGCATCGGCATTCATCCCAAGTCCTCCTCCTTGAGCCCCAAATCCCAAGTGCTCTATTCTTACTATCATGTGTTACCCGCTAGCAATCCTCTCATAAGCACCTCGCTGCTACCTAAACACTCTTAAGTATTTCTAGAAGCAAAACCCCTAGAATAAGGCATCATATATCAGGCTACTCTAGTCCTAATAAGAATACCTAGTCTACTCTAGCATGCATATCATAATACATCATATAGCATAACATAGCATATCTGATAACATTTATTATGAGAGTATTTTGGGAAATCACCGTTTGGGCGCTGGCTGATCGTACACACGGCTCTGCTCTGTTTGTCTCAAAACCCTTTTTCTCTTTTTCAAAAATTTTACTTTATTAAAAAAAATTCCTCAAATCCCCAGTTTGAGTTCGGATACGCCCGAAGATGTATCCGAATCCCTCAAACCAAGGCTACAAACTTGTAACACCGTAAAAATTTGAACAATTTTTCACTTTTGAAAAACCACGAAATATAGTTTGCATTCATAAATAAAAACATTGTATCACCATTGTATCAGTACAAAACCCCAAGATCAAAATATTTAAACTCCAGTGTGCGTGTGTACGAGTCATGCCGGCGCCTTCCCGCGATCATCGCTACTACCTGAAACACATAGCACATAACACTGTAAGCATAAATGCTTAGTGAGTTCCCCAAAATACCACATATATCACATACGCCTTTCCAGGCCATATGACCTTCCGATCCAAGTGTCTCAGGGGATTTCCATCCCAGACTCAGTTGACGTTCCGGTCCGTATCATCTTGACCTTCCGGCCCACATCATGCTCATATCACATAACATATCATATATAACTTACATCGCATATACATCATACACATAAGACCCTTCGGTCACATATAATTACCCCATCGGGTAAGGCATAGTGAGAAGACTCACCTCAGACGTCTCGTAAATCTCTGACTCGGTAGAAGTATTGCCTAGCCTCCGCCTATTCATACAAAGTAAATACCCTCATAAACATAGCACTCAAGGCTAGACTCGACCCTCTAATGTCATCCTCAGAAGGGTAAAAGCCTATTTTACCCCCCTCTTGACTCAAGGACCCCATTGTTGACCAAACCCTAATAGTCAACAAAAGTCAACGGTCAACTTTGACCCAACTCGCCGAGTGCACTTCGGTGACTCGGCGAGTACACACATGTCCACTAACTGTCTGTCCCGCTTGGTACGTCGAGTCCTATCCGATGCTCGACGAGTCACACCTGGCATGAATCGTGGGGCTACCCCGACTCAACTCGCCGAGTCTCAAGAACAGCTTGGCGAGTACCGCCTTGAACTCTAGTCTTTTAACCCCCTTCTGACTCACTAAGTTATCCCTAACTCGGCAAGTCTATTCACTGAGTGATCTGCGTGGACCTTAACCCTACTCGCCGAGTCCCAAGAACAACTCGGCGAGTTCATGCCATGCACAAACTCTATTGATCTCCTGTGGTCAGATCTGAGCCGCTAAACCATAGATCTGGCCTTCCCAAGTGTAAATGTCACGTAAAGTCTGAATCTTGATGCTTATAACTCAACCAATAAGCATCAATTGGTGATTTTGTCCCAAATACCTTAACCCAAGGTCATGACCTCCATTGCTCTCCATAAAGCTTGAAGAATAAGGCTCTCTGGACCTCTATGGGTCCAGTTACAAAGCCTCATCTCCAGAAGGGACTATTTGGACCTCAAATCAACTTAGTCAAGGGTGCAAGAAACCCTAAAATATATGTCGTTCGAAAACAAGAACATCAAAACAAGGATACATCATCATAAGTCATAATAAAATTTCAATTATTAAATATTAATTTTTTATGAGAGTATGATATCACATAGTTGAATAAAATAGAAATAATAAAATAATAAATTAAATCTACGCCAATAAACAAGTGCTAACTTCTTAAGTACAACATATGTAAAATAAAAGGCAAGGACACACTTATGCCACATACCTTTGCTAAACTTGTAATTGAAAACTAACTTAGAGCTTTCGAATGGCACGAGCTGCACGTGAATCCATCTGCGAAGAATTTTATTTGCTTGATAAAATTCTATGATTTTTATTTTATTTATTCCAACTAGCTACAATACTGATAGAGTCATGTGAAGTGTGAACTCATTAGCGACTATATATTCGTTAATTAAGTTATATCTGCTTATACTAAAAAATATAGTTGTAGTTGTAACGAAAATGCGTGTGTTAGTTTGAGGAGAATATAATTTCTAAGATGATGTAAATTTCACTTTTATAATGCAAGAGGATATGGCTAGCTAGTTTAGTGATCATTATATAAATATACCAACGTATTATCCTAACTTCCCATTATTTTTTTCTTCAAAACACTATTACCTATAACTGAAAAAGAAAGAAAAGATGCAAGCTTTATCTCCTCTCTTCTCAAGTAACTTCGCATGGCCCTCTGAGGATCTCATACCAAATCATTTTCAACTTGATGGCAATGATCATTCTATAGATGTTGAAGCCAATTCATATAAATCTATTCTTGGTTTTCATACATATGCAGATATCCAGCCTGATTTTGCTAATGAAAATTCTAATTCTTCTGGAGGGCTTGTAAATGGTGATTTCACTAATCCTTTGATGGTGGTGAAGAAGCTCAATCATAATGCCAGTGAAAGACATCGTCGTAAGAGAGTGAACGACTTGTATGCTTTCATTCGTTCACTACTACCGATTTCCACTGATCAAAAGGTGCTAACACATTTATCTTGTTCAAATGTTAGTGAGAAAATCAGTCGAAAAAATGTATAATTCTAACATGTGCAAACACATGACTAACATTTGAGCTGTATATAGATCAGCTCTAATGTTTCAGTGGGCCTAGCCTTATAATATTTCTCTTTTGACACAGAAAAAAGTAAGTATCCCTGGAACAGTATCGCGTGCACTGAAGTACATACCAGAACTACAAAAGGAAGTAGAGACATTAATACGTAAAAAGGAAAAGCTTTCATCATATTCATCATCAAAAGCTTATTTGAGGCAAGAAGGCATGAAGAACGAAATGGGTAAAGATGCAAAAATTGAAACAAATTCATCATTTGTTTCTTCGGTAAGAGTTTTAGGAGCCAAAGAAGCTGTGATACAACTGATTTCTTCAAAGGATCATATGCACAAGAGGAAGGAGATTGGCTTCTTGTCAAAGGTTTTGAAATACTTAGAGGAGGAAGAAGATGGGTTAGTTTTGCTGAATTCATCGACCTTCAAATCGTTGGGGGAAGGGATGTTATTTAGCACTCTACATATTCAGGTACATAACAGTGATCTCTTTAATCTTACAATGCAGTGAAAGAATATATTCTCTTAAAGCAACCTCAAATCTAAATTAAAGTACGTAGGGAATCTTCTCAAGATACAATTGGTTTTGTTTAAAAAAAAAACTAATTAATATGAGTGTTCATTTTAGGAAAATTTCTCAACTGAGTTGAAGCATATATTTTTCTATAAGCATGATTTTAGTTTTATCAAGCATACTTATGTCATAGATCTGTTGTTGGCCACAATGAACAATCGGTTATTTCAATATTAATTTCATAATCAACTTAATTAAATTGAAATAGTTATATTAATACATCATTGTGTTGAACAGGTGCAAGGTGATAATAACATAGACGCTGGAAGGCTGAAAGAGAAGCTCTGCTCTTTCTACCAACAATCAGATTGAGTTTTACTCCAGTTAGAATGCATTGTCTACATATTAGATCTAGTAATCAGCAAGCTTTAGTTTTTGACATATTAGTTATATAGCGTTCAACAAAATAGATCATTGAGAAAGTAAATTAATGCCTAAACATTTGTAAATACTAGATAATCAAATGTGAATGATAGTAAGAAAATCGTTACCATTCCTGGTGCTTTGAAAGGTTACGTGAATTTACTTCTTATCAGATCCCTATGCTTCCATAAATTAGTGAATAACGCAATTCTAAAAAAAATATGTAGACAAAAAGGTTGACAGATTAGTCCCGCTATGTCCAAAAAGCATATAATAGAGTCAAGCCGAAAGTGATTTCCCTCTCATTCACATGAATATTAAAATATTTACGCTTGACAACCTCTAAACTAAGGATGAGATTTCGAACCGGAAAACCGGACCGGAACCGGAATCGGACCGGATTGACATGTGCTTTTTTCCAGAGTATAGTTCACATATTGTATATAATTTTAAACTATAATTTTGTCAATTTTAATTTTATATTCAATGAGTTACAGAACCTGAAAGACGGGATATCAATATGAAAATTTTCAAAGTTCAACCTACTAAGTAGTAAGTAATTACCAAAAAATCTGGTTTTTCCGGTTCTAAACTCACTTTATTCAGTTCCAACCTACCCACTTTGACGTTTCTGGGTTTTCCAGTTTTAGACCCATTTTACCCGGTACCGGAACCGGTTCCTATATACCAGTCCGGTTTCCGGTTCTACAAAATCCCGTTAACCGGTTCTGGGTTTTTCGAGTCCGGGTCCATGCGGTTCGGGTTTGGACCCATTTTCATCCCTATTGTAAAGTACAAATAATACAAATCATCACAATATAATCAGTAGTTTGTAGTCTAAGGAGGAGGTTGAGGAATGCTTAGACTAGAACAAAAATAGTTGAATAGGACACATGGTATGCCTTTAGTAAAAATGTCAGCGAATGATATGTTGAGGGTACATGTTTGTAACATCCCAAAAATTAAAATCAAAAATTTCATTTTTAATATAATAATTATAAAAGCATTGTCTAAAAACATCATAAAATCAACTCATATCAAAACCAATGTATCCATAATCAAAACATGTCATGATAAAACAATATAAGAGTAAAACTCCTAGAGATATCATGTGCGGAAAATATAGTGTGATGTGCTGTGATCATACCGGCTCTTTTCTCTTCGAAGAGGAAGTACCTGAAACCAAAACTAAAAACTGTAAGCACGAAGCTTAGTGAGTTCCCATCATGCCACATAATAACATACTGCCAGACATATTTGAGTGTCTGACCTACCTTGTCAGGCTTATCTGGATGCCCCACCTACCCTGTCAAGCATATCTGGGTGCTCGACCTACCCTGTCAAGCATATCTGGGTGCTCGACCTATATTGTCATGCATATTTGGGTGCTAGACCTACCTTGCCAGGCATATCTAGGTGCCCGATCTACCCTCTGGTTTATCTCAACCTGTTACGAAGACTATTTCACCCCTACCACTACCACATAATGCGTAGCATAAACATACTGTCAGACAAATCTGGGTGCCCGACCTACCCTCCGGTTTATCTCAACTGACTACGGGGTCTAACCTACCCCTCCTACCACTATTACATAATATCATAACATACTAGCACATAAAGCATAACAAACAGTAGCATACCAGAGAATTATCACAAAGACAATCAGCTCAACTATAATCAACTAATAGTGGGTCGTCATTGGTGCATTCGACCCACTTCTACTTGAAGGTAACTCACCTTAAATGCTGTAAAGTAGCTAGAAATCCTCAGCTCCGACAATGCACCCAACTCAAACTCCTATACATAAAACATTTACTTAATTACCCTTTCATACTCATGAACCCCTCTTAAGGGTCAACATTGGTCAAAGGCAAAGTTAAAGTCAATACCCTGGTCAAAGTCAACATTCTGGGTTAACTCAACTCGCCGAGTTGGCCCATCAACTTGCCGAGTTCCATAAATCATAAAACCTTGAAATCGTGATTCAACTCGTCGAGTTCCTCCTATCCACATAATCAAGATTTTTCTACCAAGCTCTTCGAGTCCGTCCTTGAACTCGTTGAGCCCTTTCTTTTATAGAATCGGGGCATTTCTACTCAACTCGTTGAGTTCCTCTATGAACTCGTCGAGTTCTTCAGCATCTTAAGCTTTCTTAATGTCTTAAGCCATTATTCTTAGAATCTAAGTCCCATACTCCAGATCTGAGTCGAATACACCTCTAGGAGGGTAAGTTTCTAACTTTACCCATTAAGACCCATCCTAGACGAAATGATCTCTAACCCTAGCTCAAAATGGCTTAGTTCCAAATTCAGAAACCATAAAAACTTCAAGATAAGCTATAGGATCATTGAGTTGGATTCTAGGGACAGTTTGGTCAAGTAAAGTTCCTATCTTTACTTGCATGCATAGACTACTTGGCTCAAAAGGAAAAAAAAATATGGTCCACAAGTTGCATGGGACTTCGATGACCATAAGTTAGAGCTTTATACCTCAGATGAACCAGAAATGAAGCTCAACTTCTGGATCTACTCTTCTCCTACACGTCCTTCTTCCTTCTTCAAGTATCATCTTCTTCAAAATTACAAAGAATGCAAAAATATGGCTCAAAACTCTCAAAAGTGGATTAGGGTTTTGTGGCTAGGGTTTAGGACAATGGAGGCTATAAATGAGGCTAGCTTATGGTGGTTAAGGTGTTTAAATATGGTGTAAAACCCTGAAAATTAGGGTTTCCTTCTGCGATTCCTACTCATCGAGTTGAGGCTCCTCGACTCGTCGAGTAGACTTCACAACGCGCGTCCAAATCCATCTCTACTCGACGAGTTTGGGGCGTCCAACTCGTCGAGTTTCTATACATAAATGAATAAATTGAGATTTAAATACTGTAACACCGTAAAATTTAAAACAAATTTTCATTTAATTTTTTTTATAAAACATTTCATTATTTAATCTTCCAAAAGTTAAACATCCAATGTTTCCACAAAATACATAACATAACCCATAACCCAAGATCTCAAAAACATGACATCTGCAAGTGTGTACTGATCAAGCTGGCGCCTTCCTGCGATCCATGCTAGTACCTGAAACACATAACGCATAACACTGTAAGCACGAATGCTTAGTGAGTTCCCCAAAATACCACATACTGCACATACTCCTTTCCAGGCCATAGGATCTTTCGATCCAAGTGTCTCAGGGGATTTCCATCCCAGACTCTGTTGACCTTCTGGTCCATATTATCTTGACCTTCCAATCCACATCATACTCATATCACATATAACTTACATCACATATACATCATACACATAAGACCTTTCGGTCACACATAATTACCCCATCGGGTAAGGCATAGTGAGAAGACTCACCTCGCTGATGTCGGATAATCACTCGTGCCTAATTTCCCGACGTATCGTCCTCCTATATCATAAGTACAAATCTCATTAATACTTTCTTGACTTTGTCTGATTACTACTATTAAGTCAACACTAGTCAACCCTGGTCAACACTGGTCAATGTTCAACCTTTGACCCGACTCGTCGAGTGCCTTCTAGCAACTCGGCGAGTCCATCGCGTACTCACGTCCTCTAGATCCCTTCTGACTCACCGAGTCATTCCCCAACCCAGCGAGTCACCAACTGTGTGATTTACGGGGAAACCCTAACCCTACTCGTCGAGTCTGTTCTTTGACTCGGTGAGTCCATCCCATGCACAAATCAAACTAACCTCCTTAGGTCAGATCCGTTCCATTAATCCATAGATTCGACCTTCCCAAGCATGATAATCACATAAAGTCCATATCTTGATGCACAAACAACATCTATTTGATCCTATATGATGTTTTAGCCCCAGTTATCATAACCCATGGTCAAAACCCCCATTGATCTTCATAAAGCTTGATGAGTAAGGCTCTTTGGACCTCTATGGATACATATCTAAAGCCTCATCACAAATAGGGACTAATTGGACATCAAATCTAGCCAATAAAGGGTCCAAGAAACCCGAAATCCATATGATCATCATAACAATAGAAGGGGAGCCAAAAGATTACCTCAAATGTGATGCTCTGAGCTCAAAATCCACATAATGTCCACCTCCTTGGCTTCCTCTTGGCTAGAACCTTCTTTTCCTTGCTAAACAATACTTCAAAGGTCAACAATGTTCTCCTCTCTCTCCCAAAACGCTCAAGTGCTCTAGGGTTTCTTTCAAGGGACTGATAGATGCAAATGACGGCCCTATGGGCCTTTCAATAGATCTCAAACCCGAGAGATTAGGGTTTCATTAAATAGCACGGAATCGTCGATTCCACCCATGAACTTGCCGAGTCCGATCATTAATCCGGATGCGAATACGCGACCCTACTCGGTGAGTCTAAGCACCAACTCGCCAAGTCCCTCCAAAAACTCCAAAAAGAATAATAAAAAATAAAATACCTGGGAATCTGGATGTTACAATTCTCCCCCACTAGAATCAGACTTCGTCCTCGAAGTCTAACTCTGCAAACAACTCTGGATGCTGCTTACGCATCTCACGCTCCGGCTCCCAAGTTAACTCTGACCCCTTCTGATGCTGCCACTGGACCTGCACCAGAGGCACTTCCTTGTTCCTCAGAACTTTGATCTTCCGATCCTTAATAGCCACCGGTCTCTCAACATAGTTTAGGCTCGGATCCACCTTAATATCCTCTAATGGTACCACTGCCGACTCGTCGGCTATACACTTTCTCAGCTGAGATACGTGAAATGTCTCATGAATCTGACCCAACTCTGCAGGTAGGCTACCCTGCCTACCTTCACGATCACCCTGAAAGGACCAATATATCGGGGTCCTAGCTTGTCTCTCTTCCTGAATCGGATCACTCCTTTCCAAGGAGAGACCTTTAGGAGCACAAAGTCGCCAACTTGAAATTCGAGCTCGGACCGGCGCCTGTCCGCATAAATCTTCTAGCCACTCGGAGCGGTCAGCAACCTTTGCCTGACCTGCTGTATCTGCTCGGTCGTTTGAAGCACAATCTCTGTACTACCCATCACACATTGCCCTATCTCTCCCTAGCAGACATGAGTCCGACACCTCCTCCCATACAACAGCTTAAAGGGTGGCATACCAATGCTCGAATGATGGTTGTTGTTGTAGGAAAACTCTGCCAACATCAAATACGTGTCCCAACTCCCGCCAAAATCCAACACACATGCTCAGAGCATGTCCTCGAGTGTTCGAATCGTCCGTTCACTCAGCCCGTCAGTTTGTGGGTGGTATGCAGTACTAAAATGTAGCATCGTACCTAATTCCTCATGAAATTTCTTCTAGAATCTTGAAGTAAAACGCACATCTCGATCTGAGACAATCGACATCGACACTCCATGCCGCGATACCACCTCCCTCACGTACACCTCCGCCAACCTCTCAACGGAAGAGCTCTCACTGATAGCAAGGAAGTGAGCGCTCTTCATCAACCTATCTATAATCACCCAAATTGCATCGACGCCCCTTGTAGTCCTTGACAATTTGGTGATGAAATCTATAGTAATCTATTCCCACTTCCACTCAAGAACCTCTAATGGCTGCAACTTACCATGCAGTCTCTGGTGCTCGGCCTAAACCCTACGACAGGTTAGGAACCTCTCAACGAACCACGTGACTTCCCTCTTCATACAGGGCCACCAATACTCCCTCTTCATGTCCAAATACATTTTAGTGGCCCCGAGATAGATCGAGAACCTCGATATATGCGTCTCCTCCATCAAAATGGTACTCGTCCCGCCCACAAACGGGGCCCAAATCTGACCCTGAAAAGTCATAAGCCCTCGGCTATCGGTAACGAACTCTGACACCTGCCCGATACCCTCTCTCTTACGATTCTCCGGTCTCACTGCCTCAGCCTGGGCCCCTCGAATGGTGTCCAAGACCAGATTCATCACTGTCAATCTCATACAAATGTCTCGTACTTGGGCACTTTCTGCTCTACGACTCAGGGCGTCGGCTACCACATTAGCCTTCCCCGGGTGGTACAGGATCTCACAATCATAATCCTTTACCACATCCAACCACCTCCTCTGCTGCATGTTCAAGTTGGGATGATCCATCAAGTACTTCAAACTCTTATGGTCCGTGTATACGGTACACCGAACCCCATACAGATAGTGACTCCAAATCTTGAGGGTGAACAATATTGCCCCCAACTCTAGATTGTGAGTGGGATACCTCATCTCATGAGGCTTCAGCTGCCTCGATGCATACGCTATAACATGCCCCCTCTGCATGAGCACTGCACCTGACCCGGATATAGATGTGTCGCATTAAACCACGAAATCATCAACTCCCTCTGGGAGGGATAGCACCGGGGCTTCACACAACTTCTGGCGAAGAGTCTCAAACGAGGTCTGCTGCTCTGGACCCCATGAGAAAGCAACACCCTTCCGGGTCAAACTAGTGAGTGACACTGCAATCTTGGAGAAATCCTGAATGAATCACTGCCTCAATCTTGGCCGGATCGACCAATATCCCTTTCTGGTTAACGAGATGCCCTAGGAACTGGACCTCTCGTAACCAGAAATCACACTTGGAGAATTTGGCGTAAAGCCTCTCCGATCTCAAAACTCTGAGGATCTCTCTCAAATGTTCCTCATGCTATTCTCTAGATCTCGAATACACCAATATGTCGTCAATGAACACGATCACCAAGCGGTCCAACATCGGCCAACACACTCTGTTCATGAGATCCATGAACACCGCCGGTGCATTGGTGAGCCCGAAAGGCATCACCACGAACTCGTAATGCCCGTAACGAGTCCTGAACGCTGTCTTCTGGATTTCCTCATCTCGCACCCTCACCTAATGATATCCCGACCTCAAATATATCTTGGAGAACCAAGATGCTCCCTGCAACTGATCGAACAAATCGTCGATCCTCAGCAACGGGTAACGGTTCTTGACCGTCAGCTTGTTTAATTCCCTGTAATGAACGCACATCCGGTGTGAGCCATCCTTTTTCTTAACAAAAAGGATAGGTGCTCCTCATGGCGAACTGCTCGGCTGAATAAACCCTTTCCCTAGCAGCTTCTGAAGCTATGAGGATAACTCCTACATCTCTGGAGGCGCAAGGCGATAAGGAGCCTTGGCGATAGGCGCAGCCCCCAGAACCAAATCGATGCTGAACTCAACCTGCCTCTCGGGAGGCACAACCGGTAACTCTTCCGGAAATACATCCGGGAACTCACGCACTATTGGAACCTCATCTACTGACCTCGATCTCTCTGAATCAACTCTCGCATCCATTACAAAGGCTACAAATCCCTTACAGCCCTACTGTAGACTCTGCCTCGCTCTAGCAACTAAAGAAAATGCTGACCCAAAACGTGTACCCTCGCCATACACTGTAAGAACTCCCCCACTAGGGTCTCGTATGGTCACCAGCTGTCTGTCGCAGTCAATGACCGCTCCAAACTTGCTCAACCAGTCCATGCCCACGATGACACAGACATCTCCCATCGCAATAGGAACTAGATCAATCGGAAACTCAACACCGAAAATCTCGAGTACACACCCTCGGATCACCTCGGTGGCATACGTCGATCTCTCGTCAACTATGGAAACTCTCGGAGGTCGACTCAACGCCTCTCGACTAATATTGATGTACTGACTAAAAGCCACATATACAAAAGACCGACTCGCAACCAAGTCAAATAATACCAAGGCAGGTACAGAATCACAAGAAATGTACCTACGCATATCATAATATAAGCACAATATCTCAACATAAAAGTAAATATATGATAGAATACATACCAACCACGACGTTAGGTGCTGCACGGACCTCCTCCGCTGTTAGCTGGAACGCCCTCCATCGCGCCTTCGGTGCCTCGGCCTTCACCGAACGACCCTCACTAGCTCTTGCAACAGCAGGGGTAGATCCCTGAGATGCTCCCTGTGTCGTCCCTCGCAACTGTGGACACTCCGCCTTCCGGTGCCCAGTTTGGTTGCAATGAAAGTAGACCATGAATCCCTTGGGGCAATCCTTGTCGATATGCCCCTCCTTGCCACACTTGTAGCAAGCACCAGACCTACAAACTCCATCATGACCCTTGCCGCACTTTCCACAAGTGCGGCCCTTCTGACCCCCAGACCTCGAATCGGCGGGATTGGCCCGCTTGGCTGCCGGTTGAGATTGTGTCGGCCGCCGATCCATCCTCTGAGACTCGGCCTCCTCCGTGGCCTGCGTCTCCAACTCAATCTACCTCTTCCGGGCATTTTCTTGAAGCCCAGAAAATGTCCGGTATGATGAGTTTGTGACAAACTCATGAATGTCTCTCCTCAGAATGCTCATATATATCGGCTCATACGTGCCCGCTCGGTCGACACGTGCTCAGGGCAGAACATCGCCCTCTCGTGAAACATCCGAGTAATCACAGTAACTGACTCAGTATCCTGCTTGAGGGTCAAGAACTCCTAATCCAAATGCTCCCTTTCCACCAGGGGAACGAACTCGTCACGAAACATAGCGGTGAACCTCTCCCAGGTCACCGCAACAAGCTCTGCTGAAGAATAGTGCGCTGTCACGAACTTCCACCAGTCCTTTGCCCCCAAGCAAAGTTGGTTCAGTGCGAACCGAACTCTCGGATGCTCCGAACATGAATATGTGTAGAAGCACCGCTCTATGTCAGAAATCCACCTCATCATGGCTATCAGATCCTGAGTCCCGTCAAATTCTGGTGGCTTCGTGTTGCTGAACTCCCGGTACAACAACTAGTCACCCCCTGCGGCCTGGCAGCAGCAACGGCCGTAGTGGCTGCTGCAACAGCTCTGGAATCTCAGCCCTGATGGCCGCAACCACCTCCTCGTGGATGATCCTACGAATCTCCTCATCACTCGTCCCGCTGATCTCTAGTATGTGGCGTGTCCTAACCATGATCTACCTCTGAAACACAACATAAAGAAATATCAGGGGCTCGCTCGAGTATACATACACTCGATAAACCCACCCTACTTGTTCCTTGGTGCCCTAACGATTCTTACTTGGACTGTGCATTGACCCGGTGTCTTCAGTAGTATGGGCCCAATGCTATCGTCCACACCGCATCAACATCCACCCCAAGTCCTCTTCCAAGGATCCCAAATCACAAGTACTCTATCTCTTCTCACGCATAAACTACCCTTCAGTAGACTCTCATAGCACCTCACTGATACCTACTTACTCTAAAGCATCTCATGGCAGCAGAAATCTTCCTAGACTAAGGCATCATAAATCAGGCCACTCTTGTCCTAATATGAATACCTAGCCTACTCTAGCATGCATAGCACATTTCAATATATCTCATAACATAAAATGTAAGGGTATTTTGGGAAATCACCGTTCGGGCGCTGGCTGATCGTACACACTGCTCACTTGCTTATCTTTTCAATTCTCTTATTTTTCAGAAAAATTGTTTATCTTATGAAAAATCACTCAAATCCTCAGTGTGAGTTCAAATACATCCGAAGGTGAATCCGAATCCCTCAAACCAAGGCTCTGATAGCAATTTGTAACACCGTAAATTTAAAACAATTTTTCATTTAAGTTTTCTTATAAAACATTTCATTATTTAATCTTCCAAAAGTTAAACATCCAATGTTTCCACAAAATACATAACATAACCCATAACCCAAGATCTCAAAAACATGACATCTGCAAGTGTGTACTGATCAAGCTGGTGCCTTCCTGCGATCCTCGCTAGTACCTAAAACACATAACGCATAACACTGTAAGGACGAATACTTAATGAGTTCCCCAAAATACCACATACTGCACATACGCCTTTCCAGACCATAGGATCTACCGATCCAAGTGTCTCAGGGGATTTCCATCCTAGACTCTGTTGACCTTCCGGTCCATATCATCTTGACCTTCTGGTCCACATCATACTCATATCACATAACATATCACATATAACTTACATCACATATACATCATACACATAAGACCTTTCGGTCACACTTAATTACCCCATCGGGTAAGGCATAGTGAGAAGACTCACCTTGCTGATGTCGGATAATCACTCGTGCCCAATCTCCCGACCTATCATCCTCCTATATCATAAGTACAACTCTCATTAATACTTTCCTAACTTTGTGTGATTACTACTATCATGTCAACACTAGTCAACCCTGGTCAACACTAGTCAACCCTGGTCAACACTAGTCAACGGTAACCTTTGACCGGACTCGTCGAGTGCCTTCTAGCAACTCGGCGAGTTCCATCGCGTACTCATGTCCTCTAGATCCCTTCTGACTCATCGAGTCATTCCCCAACCCGGCGAGGCACCAACTGTGTGATTTACGGGGAAACCCTAACCCTACTCGTCGAGTCTGTTCTTTGACTCGGCGAGTCCATCCCATGCACAAACCAAACTGACCTCTTAAGGTCAGATCCATTGCATTAATCCATAGATCCGACCTTCCCAAGCATGATAATCACGTAAAGTCCATATCTTGATGCACAAACAACATCTATTTGATCTTATATGATGTTTTAGCCCCATTTATCATAACCCATGGTCAAAATCCCCATTGATCCTCATAAAGCTTGATGAGTAAGGCTCTCTGGACCTCTATGGATCCAGATCTAAAGCCTCATCACAAATAGGGACTAATTGGACATCAAATCTAGCCAATAAAGGGTCCAAGAAACCCTAAATCCATATGATCACCATACCAACAGAAGGGGAGACTAAATATTACCTCAAATGTGATGCTCTGAGCTCCAAATCCACAGAATGTCCACCTCCTTGGCTTCCTCTTGGCTAGAACCTTCTTTTCCTTGCTAAACAATACTTCAAAGGTCAACAATGGCCTCCTCTCTCTCTCCCAAAACGCTTAAGTGCTCTAGGGTTTCTCTAAAATGGACTGATAGATGCAAATAACGGCCCAAGGGCCTTTAAATAGGTCTCAAACCCGAGAGATTAGGGTTTCATTAAACAGCGCAGACTCGCCGAGTCCACCCATGAACTCGCCGAGTCCGGTCATCAATCCGGATCAGAATTCGTGACCCTACTCGGCGAGTCTAAGCACCAACTCGTCCCTCCACAAACTCCAAAATAATAGAAAAAAAACAATATACCTGGGAATCCGGATGTTACAAATACATACCAAGAATCGAGCATTACAAATCTGTTGGGCTTAGAAGATTGCGTCTTTTGGGCTCGTTTGTTTATAATTCTTTGTATTACGGTTTGGGCTTGTCCAACCGTGTGTCTTTTATGCTTTGTATATAAGCTTATGCTTGCATGCATATTAGGTTAAGGTTTTTGAGAGATCTGAGAATACGATATTTTCCAGACGACTAAAGGTTTATTTGATAATACTTGTAACCTTCCAATCCTCTACAGTTGATGTTCTTGATCGAGCTCTTCTGAGGATTTTGTTTTAATCATTCGACTCGTTTGATTCAATCTTGTCTTGTTCTTTTATTGTGTTCATATCGTTATTGTTTAGTTTCTTGTTCAAGATCTAATCGATCTTTATAGATTAAAGGTTTGATTAATCTCATCAATTGGTATCAGAGCAGGAGGCTGTGTAATTGATACACATCTTTTCTGTGAAAAAGATTTTCATTAGGGTTTTTCCGCAATCATTAATATTTATTGAGCCGTCATCTTTATTGACGTATCTTGATATTTATTATTTTGCCCTAATCCGCTTTATTACAAGTCTGATCTTTGAACAGGTTTTTACGATCATAATGGACGCGACACAATCAAACGTTATCAATATTTCAAACAGCATTGGTTCGACGACAAGGATTCCGATCTTATACACCAACGATTATGAAGTATGGGCACATCATTTCGAAGACTACGTTATTGGGTCGGAGGAAAATGGGTATTTGATCTGGGAAGCCATCACCAACGGACCGTTTTCTCATTCTGCAACGTCCAGAGTCATTAAAACTCAAAAAGAATACAATGATCTGCTTAAGGACGTGAAAGACATTGCACAAGATGAAAAAGACAAGTTCCAATGCAATATCAAAGCACTAAGATTGATCCGGTTTGCCCTTCAGTCCGATACATTCAGATTGGTTAGCTCATGCACGACGGCGAAGGATGTTTGGGACAGACTTCGTGAACTGTACTCTACAGACGAAGATCTCGAACATTCTATACAAACTCTGCTTCTATCTGAGTTTGGTGAATTCAGACAAGGGGCTGAAGAATCTGTGACCCAGACGTTCGATCGCTTCAATCATCTTCTCAGCAAGATGATCAAACATGATATCGAAAGGAAGCTCATCGAACAGAAGGTTACATTCCTGAATGGTCTAAAGTCTGAGTGGAGGGCAGTAGTTTCCACAGTTAAAGCCCATGAGCAATTTAAATCATACTCTTTGGCGAAATTGGTGGGAATTCTCAAGTCTCAAGAGAAAAACGTTGTGCAAGAGAAAAATGTCGTTTCTGGTCTCGGTTCGTTGGCTCTCTTGTCAAAAAGTAAAGCTGTCATGGAGGATGAAGACCTCAGCCTGGAAGAATATGATCTCACATCAGAAGATTATGCCTTGATGGTATCCAATCCCAAAAGGTTCATAAAGAAGAAATTTCCCAGCAACAAAAACCGAAACTGGCAGGGAAGTTACAGCTCTGAAAAGGTGGTTAATGAACCGAAAGTTGAGGAGCACAAGAAGGAACCGAAGGTTGACGGCGACTCTGGAGTGAGCTGTTTCTACTGTGGTGGGAAAAACCATTATGCTAAGGACTGTGTCCTCAAGAAAATGGCTGAGAAAGATGATGGAAACAATGAGGAAGCTGTGTTGCAGAAAAGTCTAGAAGAGTTGAGAAAGAAGAAGTCTGCTGCTAACCCGCCTTGTAATGCCCTTATTGTGCAGGGTTCTGTTCCAGGTGATGAGTTCGGTAGCACGGAAGTTTGGTCTACTGACTCAGAAGACGAGGAAGTGAGGCAGCCTACTCATGGAAAGGCGTTCGTGTCTAAGGAAGAAGGCAGTGGTGGTAAATGCCTTATGGTTTCTGACGTATCTCAATTGAGGGGATACAACACCGATGGAGGCAATGATGGACAGAATGCAAAAGAGGATATGTGCTTCACAGCCAAACCACTCAGCCAGCAGTTCAATGAGCTGGATGAACTGATAAAGAAGGTACAATCTGTTTTTATTTCATGCAAAGTACCATCATCCTCTTATGAGAAAGAACTAAAAAGTGTCAATTCAAGAATATCTCATCTAGATAGTAGCTTAACTCAAACTCGGGTCACAAATTCTAACCTAACTGATCAATTGAGCAGGGCTGCGTCGAAGAGTGAGGAGCGGAGAATGTGGATAGAGTTAAAAGAATCGGAATTAGTCAGAGTTAAAGATGAAAACATTTATTTGCAAAGAGACAATTTGAAATTGTTAAAACAACGAAATGTTTTTTGTTTAATTGCTAAACATCTGTATTCTAATATTACTCAGCTCCACTTGGATTGTGAAATAGGCCAAAGAATTCACCGCATGATTTTGCCCTTCCTGGAATTTAAGGAAGATGAAATCGATGCCGAAGCTTATAACTGTGAAAGTGTGATATCATCTGATAACATAAATCCCACCTACATGTATGGACTGGACAAAATTGAGTCCTTCATTAAATCTAAAGACCACAAGCTCATGCTTAAAAATCTTTTGGATGAAAATGACAGACTTAAACTGAGGACCGAAACCATGCAAAAATTTGACTATTTAAACACCAAAGTAAGCTCAGAAAACAAAATTGATGTTGAAAATGCATCTGAGCTTGATGAGGATGACAATATGAGTGAAATTTCTGTAGAGGACACGGTTGATTGCTCAGAATTTATTAAAACCGAGCCAGAAAATCACAAGAATCTTATTTCTGAAAATTCGGTAGAGTTTGCTCGGTTGTCCCATCAAAAGTCCCCAAAATTAGTTGAGAAAGCTGTTGTGTATCAAAAGGTCAGGACTACTCCAAATCAAGTATACAAGGTAACAGGAGTAACTGAACATCAAACAGCCGAACTTGCAGCCATTGTAGACAAAGACAATGCTGATGGCTGTGATGAATACTTCTGGGAAGCTCCTATTGATAATGCAGACGAAACCATTGGTTTATCTGAAAGAACTTCATGGAAGAGCAAAGGAAGATATATACCCGAACCTTTGAATAAGCCAAACAACTTCAGTGAGCCGAGCACTAGTGGTACAAAAGATACTCCTCAGAAGGATGTTCACTCACCAACAGAAACCATTCCTTCGGCTTCTTCAGCTCAAAGTAATTCCACCGCAGTTCAAATGGAACCGATCAAGGGGTCAGCAAAAACAAAAGCAAATGTTCATCATCAACCATCTCAGATGCGGAACAGGAAGATAGAAAGGAACATCAGATACCGGAAGAACCTTTCGGAAAGGAAACAATTTTGGCGTTCCCAGAATGCATACTTCACTCATCAAAACAAGAATCTAAAGTATGAAGCATTAATGAAGAAAAGCTTGAAAGTCCCAAAAACCGAAAGCCGAGGTTCGGTTCACAAAAGGACAACAACCAAAAGCAGAAGTTCGGTTCTGAAAAGGATATCAACCAGAACCAAAGGTTCTGTTCCAAAAGGGGCTCGAACCAAACACAAAGGTTCGGTTCTGAAGACAAAAGAGTTCAAAACTCTAAGGTCGGTCCCTCCAATGATCAAAAACAAAAGGGTCACCTAAAGTCTCCTTCTAAGTCTGATTCTTTTCATTCTTCCAATTCTTCTTCATCCTCAGTTTCATATCAATCTCGTTCTAAATCTCATTCATCAACTGAGCAAAAGTGGAAGCAGAAAGTCGATAAATCCACTCCAAAGACCGAATCCAACACTACTAATCTTAACAAAATAAAAGTGTACACCATTAAAAGGAAAGATAAAACAACTCTCGTAAAAAGAACTTTTCTTGTTGATATCTCTCTCATTGCTCCTGTTTCCATGCAAAGCTCACGTGGACCCAAGAAACTTTGGGTTCCTAAATCTCTCTAAATTTTGCAGGTTATAAGTGACGAGCAGTTTGATGAAGAATGGTACATTGATAGTGGCTGCTCACGTCAAATGACAGGGAGGAAAGAAGAGCTTAGGGAGTACAGATCGTTTGCAAATGGTGGCAACGTCAAGTTCGGAAACAATTCTTTCGGCACCATAAAGGGATACGGAATGATAACCAATGGGGATTTCTCAATAAGGAAGGTGGCATATGTGGAAGGACTCCAACACAACCTCATTAGTGTATCTCAACTGGTTGGAGGTACAGGTCTCAAAGTCTCATTCGATGATGAAGGTTCAGAGATTATAGAGAAAAAGTCAAATAAAATAATTCTCAAGTCAGAGCGAAAGGGTGAAATGTTTCCCTTAAACATGAAACCCATCAAAGGAAACCCAGCTGTATGCTTATTGTCAAAAGCGCAATCCGATGAAAGCTGGTTGTGGCACCGAAGATTATCTCATCTTAACTTCAAAGATATCAATCGTCTTGTTACAGGAGGTCATGTAAGGGGCCTTCCATTACTCAAGTTCGACAGGGATCATCTATGTGCTGCATGCGAAATGGGAAAGCAGAGTCGTCAAAGTCATCCATCTATTATCAACACAAAAGTTGTTGAACCACTCGAATTAATTCATATTGATTTGTGTGGTCCTTCATCTATCGAAAGCATCGGTGGTAGCAAGTATATTCTTGTTATCGTTGATGACTTTTCTCGATTTACATGGGTGTTCTTTCTAAAGCTCAAATCTGAAGCGACTCAAAAACTGAAAACGTTTATTACGCAAATTGAAGTACAGCTCAAAAAGGTTGTTCGCAACATCCGAAGCGACAATGGTCTCGAATTCAAGAACAGGGAGTTTGAAGAGTTTCTTGCAGAGAAGGGAATTAGTCATAATTTCTCAGCTCCCTACACACCACAACAGAACGGAATAGTCGAAAGACGAAACCGATCCTTGTGTGAAGCTTCCCGAACTATGCTAAGTTTCGCTTCTTTACCTCTTTATTTTTGGGCTGATGCTATTTGTGTTGCTTGTTTTACACAGAACAGGTCATATCTCAACAAAAGGTTCGCTCTCACCCCATATGAGATATTGAACAACAGGAAGCCAAATGTGAAATTTTTTCATGTGTTCGGCTCAAGGTGTTTCATCTTCAACTCCAAAGAACACCGCAACAAGTTTGATGTCAAAGCCGACGAAGGAATTTTCCTGGGTTACTCTCTCACATCCAAGGCATACAGGGTCCTAAACAAGCGTTCAAGAAAAATTGAAGAGACGTATTATGTGACCTTTGACGACAACTATGTCAAGAAGCTGCAGGCTAAAGAAAATATCACTGGGGAAATCTTTCCTCCAAATGGCATGGTTACAGTCTCGGTTGCTAATCTATACGAGACATTTCTGGAGCTCTTTGACGAACCAGAGAATGCTTCACTTTCTGAAGCTGGTGCAGCAGATAACAAAGTTGATCACATGGAGCAGATTGTTGAAGATGCTGCAAGGAGAATGTATGAAGAAGAATCAATCTGTAACGACTCTCCTTCCAACGAAGCTCAAGTCGAGGGGGAGCCATGCACACAAGTCGAAGGGGAGCCATGCACACAAGTCGAGGGGGAGCCAAATGCTCAAGTCCAGGGGGAGCCAAATTCTACAACTTCAACCGAAGAGGTCTCAACACCAGCAAGCCCAGGTCCACTAGAATCACACGAACCTCATATCTTCCAAAGTACACCAACTGAGGTAGAACATGACGATGTGACACTCGGTTATGATAGCCAATCTGAACTAGAAGAAATAATCAATGCCGACTTAGACCCAACCGATGATCCAAATTACCCTCCTCTTATCAAATGGACCAGAGATCATCCTGTCTCTCAGGTAGTTGGGGATGTATCTGAAAAGGTTCTGACCCGATCACAACTGAAGGCAAAACAGACTTCCTTAGTTTCAAAGGTAGAGTTTTGCATGTTCAATTCATTCGTATCAAAAGTTGAACCAAAGACAGTTAACACTGCTCTCGACCACTCTGATTGGGTTCAAGCAATGCAAGACGAGTTGAACGAATTTGAAAGAAACAAAGTCTGGCGCCTAATTCCAACTCCTCCAGATGCTTCGGTTGTTGGTCTCAAATGGGTTTTTAGGAACAAAATGGACAAGGAAGGTAATGTTATACGGAACAAGGCTCGTCTGGTGGTCAAGGGATATTGTCAAGAGGAAGGGATAGACTACGAAGAGACTTTCGCTCCAGTAGCTCGGCTAGAATCTGTTAGAATATTCCTAGCTTATGCTGCTCACAAGAACTTTGAAGTTTTCCAAATGGACGTCAAGTGTGCATTTCTCAATGGAGAACTTGAAGAGACGGTGTACGTAGAGCAACCTCCTGGATTCGTGAACGAAAAGCATCCAAATCATTGCTATATTCTGGATAAAGCTGTGTACGGACTTAAACAAGCTCCGAGAGCCTGGTATGAAACGCTTACAAAATTTTTAAAGATGTCTAAATTCAAACAAGGTTCGGTTGACCCAACCTTCTTTCGCAAAAAGGAAGGTAACCACCTTATGATAGTTCAAATTTATGTCGATGATATCATCTTTGGCTCCACGAATCCAAGCTTAACGGCTGAATTCAGAAAGCTGATGGAGACTAAGTTTGAAATGAGCTCAATGGGTCCTATTAACTTTTTCCTTGGTTTAAACATAAGACAGGGACCCGAAGGCATCTTTATTAATCAGGAAGCTTACACAAAGACTCTCCTAGCAAAGTTCGGTATGATGGGAGACTCAAAAGTCAAAGTCCCAATGGCATTCGGCACTAAGCTTACCCCATCTCTAGACAAACCAGCTGTCGATATCACTCTCTATCGTCAAATGATTGGATCATTAATGTATCTTACTGCTAGCAGACCTGATATCATGTTTTCTGTGTGTTATTGTGCTCGATTTCAGGCAAACCCCCGTGAACCTCACATGCTTGCAGTGAAGAACATCCTCCGATATCTCAAGCGAACCACCTCCTTAGGTCTTTGGTATCCATCCAACTCAGGCTTCTTTGTTCAAGCCTATTCTGATGCTGACCTTGGAGGATGTGGACTCGACCGAAAAAGCACGACCGGTGGATGTCAATTTCTTGACGGGAAGTTAGTTAGCTGGCAATCCAAGAAACAGACATGCGTGTCGCTATCTACAGCCGAAGCAGAATATATTGCAGCTGCATCATGCACATCACAAGTGATTTGGATCCAAAGTCAACTTCGAGACTATGGACTCAATATGAAGAAGATCCCACTATATTGTGACTCCGAAAGTGCAATTAGGATTTGTCATAACCCAGTGCAACACTCCAAAACCAAACACATAGCACTAAGGTATCACTTCATCAAAGATCATGTGGAAGATGGAAATGTCGAAGTTCACTTCGTAAGAACCACTGATCAGCTGGCTGACATCTTTACAAAAGCTCTTCCTGAAGCATCATTCAATCAGATATTGCAAGGCTTAGGCATGATGGTTGCAGAATCGGTCCCAAATCCTCATGTTTGATTCAAAAAAAAAAAAAAAAAAAAAAAAAAAAAATTCAAGAACCGAACCTAACAGACCGCTCGGTCACTCTCTGTTCTGGTCAAATTCAAGAACCGAACCTAATAGACCGCTCGGTTGCTCTCTGTTCTGGTAAAATTCAAGAACCGAACCTAACAGACCGCTCGGTCACTCTCTGTTCTGGTCAAATTCAAGAACCGAACCTAACAGACCGCTCGGTTGCTCTCTGTTCTGGTAAAATTCAAGAACCGAACCTAACAGACCGCTCGGTCACTCTCTGTTCTGGTCAAATTCAAGAACCGAACCTAACAGACCGCTCGGTTGCTCTCTGTTCTGGTCAAATTCAAGAACCGAACCTAACAGACCGCTCGGTTACTCTCTGCTCTGGCAAAATAAAAATAAAAACCGAACCTAGCAGAACGCTCTGTTGCTCTCTGCTCTAGTACAATCAAGGAACCGAATCCACCAGACCGCTCGGTTATTCTCTGCTCTGGCAAAATCAAAGAACCGAACCTAGCAGAACGCTCTGTTGCTCTCTGCTCTAGTAACATAACGGAACCAAATCAACCAGAGCGCTCGGTCTCTCTCTGTCTCTACAAGATAGGCACTCATTCAATCAAACCGTTCGGTTCTTCCTAATCTCTACTACTTTTCCTTGTTTAAATTTTGTCTTTCTGTTTTTTTTTTTTTTTTTTTTTTCCTTTTTTCAGAAACTTCAAATTTAACAAAAATATTTTATCTTTCTGTTTTTATTTTTTTTCAGAAAATTAAAAATTAACAAAAATATTTTTTCTTTCAGTATTTATTTATCTCTAAGTAAATTTCAAAATTTCAAAAATATTTCATATTTCTAGTATATGTTCTTCTTGCTCAAGTGAATACAAGTATCTCCTTATGGATCGTTCATCCAGGTATGTTTTTCTCTTATAAGACTAGTTAGACGTCCCTAGAAGCATGCTGCTGTATGTTGTCTCAAGCCTCTATGACCTTGAGCATGCCTTAATGATTCGATCAATACCTATCGTTTCTTCCCAATCAGGCTATTCTCTCATATTCGGTCTAGAGCTACCTTCTTTTACTCATCTGAAACATGAGTTGCTCTGCTTTGTCCCATCTATGTAGCAGAAGGTACGTTCGGTCTCTTAACCATCTCTTCAACTTCTTCACTTACATTCGCTCCCCAAAGTAACCCTTGATGCTCTCGGTCTTTACCACTGAGGCTTATGGTTGCACAACATCTGAGTTCATGATCTTAGATTCGATTACCACGTTCTGAGTGAAACCCAAAATCCAACACCTAAATAGAATTGACGGTGAGTTATTAACTAAAGCTTTTACTTGGAAATCTTCTTTATGAGTGATCTTTTATGAAACTGTCTCGTCCTAAGACATTTCTTCCCAAAGAGATCCAGTTTAATTTATTTTGAGATTTCTATCTATATCATTCTCATCACAGAATACTTCCCACCTACCTGTTCAACAGATCACATCGGTCTCACAGGTAACTCTACCAACACTTAGTTTTATGTCAAGACTTAATGTTTGGTTTGAGTTCAGCCACCTCTTAGCCATCAACAGAAGACGCCTTTCATTGTTTCTCTAAAGACAACTGATCGTATTTCTCGGGAAACCACACAAACACTTCAGGTCTCTCTTGACTCTGAAGGAAGCGATTCTTGCCCGGAATCTTCTGCCTTCTGTCTTTTATTTAGACAACACGCACTACCAAACACATTAGATTTATTTCCTTGTCTTTCACACTCTTATGCACGGAATTGTTTTCCCACATTCTAATTACTGTTTGGCACATGGTTCTAAGTCTCAACTGTAACCAAACAAGGGCACAAGGGATTTCAAACGGTACGAAAAAGATTTGGGCGCGTGCAAAGGATTCGTTTCAGCCCCACGTGTGCTGACGTCTTCATTGAATACACCATAACTTCTAATCGCGCTTTTTCAGGCGACGTTTTGGGTTCCTAATCATCACGATTTTCTCTCTCCTGAGAACGGTATAAATAAGACGTGATCGTGTTCTTTGGCAGTTACCTCTCAAAGCATTATCTCTCTGATAAAGTTGCACTGTTCATCTTCTTCCAAAAACTCAACAATGGCGACTTCTTCTTCTGCTCACGATCAATCGGCTTCTTCTTCCTTTCTTGCAATCAAACCAAATCAGAACATGATCATAGAGTTGTCTCCATTCGTCTATGACTCATATATGCTCTACGTGGTGGAATGCCTCAAATATTCCCCATTGGTATTGGCATTAACGCAGGTGGAGGCAGTTCCTATGACCCTGCTATCTCAAGTCTACTCCACAGCAAGCTATGACAAACACAAAGACCGTATCTACTTCTCTATTTACGACAAGAAGACTTCCGTTTCCAAAACACGGTTTTGCTCTCTTCTAGGGCTTGCCGTGGATGCTTCTGTCATCTCTCCAGACTTCATCTCAACCGCCCAACTCTTTAAGATGATGTACGAGATGGGGTATACAGATGTTCTAACATCTGTTGGCAAAGTCAAGAAATCATGTCTTCCATCTCAGTGGAATGGATTGCTTACCCTTTTAATTAAGGGTTTAGCGGAGCGATGTGGTGGTTCCGACACCACTAGCAAAGGATTTCTCACAATGCTGTACGGCCTTTACAACGGCATCAATCTTGACTATGGGTCAATTCTCTGGGAAATTTGTAAACGTCAATTTCAAAATCAACAGAGGAACTGCCAACACCGAACATCTTATTTCTCTGGCAGATCTTCCCAGTCTGAACCCCCACGATTGGATCTTGCTATACAACATTCTTCTCTCCAACCAGAGAGAATATGAACCAATTCTTTCTCATCTTAAAAGAATGTTGGCTTCCTATGTCCATGAGCTAGCCACTATGGATCAGGAAATAGCAAAGGTGATGAATAAGAAACCGACTGTCAAGCCCACTTCCAAAACCGGAGATGTCCATAAAATGAAGTTGGGGCAGATTGATTCTTCCAATCTGACAGTTATGTTCACAAGGGGGGATAAGCACAAGTTTCTGTTTGCGTTGGTAGACAAGCATCTGTTCTCTACAGAGTGTCTGGAGCACATCATCAATATCATTCACCGATGCAAACAGAATACAACAGCAGATAAGAAGAACTTTACAGATATGCTTCGTTGGTATATTACCTTCAGGCATCATATTCTAGCTTTGATACCGAAAATTTTTCAAACGGTAAAGAAGCCATCTGCTTTGAAGACAGAATGAAGATCTCGCCCCAAATTGACGCAAAGGGGGAGATTGTTGGGCTTAGAAGATTGCGTCTTTTGGGCTCGTTTGTTTATAATTCTTTGTATTACGGTTTGGGCTTGTCCAACCGTGTGTCTTTTATGCTTTGTATATAAGCTTATGCTTGCATGCATATTAGGTTAAGGTTTTTGAGAGATCTGAGAATACGATATTTTCCAGACGACTAAAGGTTTATTTGATAATACTTGTAACCTTCCAATCCTCTACAGTTGATGTTCTTGATCGAGCTCTTCTGAGGATTTTGTTTTAATCATTCGACTCGTTTGATTCAATCTTGTCTTGTTCTTTTATTGTGTTCATATCGTTATTGTTTAGTTTCTTGTTCAAGATCTAATCGATCTTTATAGATTAAAGGTTTGATTAATCTCATCAAAATCTCCCTCACTTATTTCAAACTTCGTCCTCGAAGTCTGCTGTGTCTGGAAATAGCTCTCGGTAGTGCTTCTTCATCTCATCCTCCGGGTCCCATGTCCATTCCGAGCCCTTGCGATGCTGCCTTTGCACCTTCACTAACTCTACCTTCTTATTCCTTAGATCCTTTGTCTTCTCTTCGAGGATGGCTACTGGGCTCTCGATGTATTTTAGACTGTCATCCACCTGAATACCCTCTAAAGGCACCACTACAGAGTCATCTACTAAGCACTTCCGCAGTTGGGAGACAAGAAAGGTGTTGTTGATCTGAATAAGCTCGACTAGAAGATCCATTCGATATGTAACCCGGCCTATCCGGGCCAATACCCTGAACGTGCCAATGTATCTGGGGCCCAACTTGCCCTGCTTCCTGAATCGGATGACACCTTTTCAAAGTGACACATTTCCAATGTGACACCATCAGGAGGACCATATCTCCTACCTGAAACTCTAAGTCTGATCGATGTCTATCGACATAGCTCTTCTGCCGACTCTGTACCATCTGGAGTTTATTCCGGACCTGCTAGATTTTCTTCGTTTTCTTGAGTACCACTTCGGTACTCCGCATGAGCGTATATCCAACCTCACCCCAACATATTGGAGTTCTGCACTTCCTCCCATAAAGCATCTTGAAGAAAGAACGGTCAATGCTAGTGTTGTAGCTATTATTGTAGGAAAACTCTGCCAGGGGAAGGTAGGTATCCTAGCTACCACCGATTTCTAAAACACATGCCTACAGAATATCCTCCAAGGTCTGGATGGTCCGCTCGCTCTGACCATCCGTCTGCATGTGAAAAGGCATGCTAAAGTGCAGATGAGTACCCAACTCATCATGAAATATCTTCCAGAATCTGGAAGTGAACCGTACATCTTGGTCAGAAATCACGGAAACTGGCACCCCGTGTCCAGCTACTAGCTCCCTAAAACAACCACACAATACATGAAATAATTAAAAATGGTATTTGGTACATAATTAGATTTTGTTATGTATTACTTTTTTTTTTCTGTATTTATTGTCATTACATATCGGTTTTTTTTGCACAAGAAAGTGACGATTTAAAAAAAATTAAGAATAAAAGATGTTATTACCGGTGAAACTATTACGACACAAGGTTATTAATGGCGACATGTAATATTACCGGCAACACCAGCAGTTGTAGTGCCGACAAACATCTTTATTGGCAACATACTGAAAAATACTGACAATGCAACACCAACAACTTTTTAGCGGCAACGTGGTCTCCGTTATTGTATTTATTGGCGACAAATGAGATTTTTAATTGCGACTTTTGTTGCCGCTAATTTTTTTTTTTCTTGTAGTATAAGAAGTGAAAGAAATCATATGAAATTAAAATAATAAGGTAATAGAAAACGGGTAAAAAATCTAATGCTAATTATAGGGCGTTACAGTACAATATCATAACCTTTATTATTAAAC
Organism: Lactuca saligna; assembly: GCF_052625555.1. Classification (NCBI taxonomy): domain Eukaryota; kingdom Viridiplantae; phylum Streptophyta; class Magnoliopsida; order Asterales; family Asteraceae; genus Lactuca; species Lactuca saligna. The sequence goes on along the minus strand of NC_136421.1, from coordinate 279,241,559 downwards.
GGCATTAACACTAACCAAAAAAACTACAAACAAAAAATTTAAAAACAAAAGCTAGCCATAGGCTAGCAAAACAAAAACATAGAAATAGCTAAAACCTTATTTACCCTCCTGTTGATCTTTAATATCTAGGGCTAGTAAAATTGTACCATAGAAAATCAACCAACATTTTACCAACTGGACCAAGAAACTTGGTAGCCAATATATTTGGTAGCCAACATGTTTGGTTGGTAGTACCGTACCAATTAATCAATGTTGGTACGGTAATGGTAAAAAAATTGGAATACAATGGTAATACCATACCAACCAATTCATTTGATATATATATATATATATATTTCAACTGTTAATTGTATTTAGTGTTTACAGTTTCAATAACATTATATTAATAATTTGGTCGTATTAATCAATAGTTATTACTACGTTAAAATACAATATTAAAACGTTACTTTAACATTTTTTCAGTAGAATTCTTTTGTAAACTCAAAGAAGTGCATAAATAATTTCTATAGTACACATCAAAATCCCAATGTTTTAGCTTGTTTTTAAATCTTATAATAATAGAAAATTAAAAGAAGTTGGTATATACCATTATCAATTTGTACCAACCAAACTCGTTGGTAGCCAAATAAATTAGTACCAAGTATACTTTGTACGGTACCGGTAGCAATTTTTTTATACCAATTGTAGTTGGTATGGTACACGGTTTAGAGAAAAATGGATTGTTACCGTACCAATTCCACCCCTAGTAATATCTACTCATTCCAGAAATCCAATTAAACGAATGAAGAATACGAGACTTTCACTGGCGCTTTTGCGCCAATTAAAAATAATGATGTTTCTAAAACTCCATAGCTCCCATAGCATACTGTGTACACCATAGCTTGATGATATTTTTCTCCATGTTAGTCTTCCAATGAATGTCCATAACGTTGTAAACGTAGCTGTACCTTCCCAATCCATCAAGGTTAATGTCCCATTAGTTTCGTATTTTTAACCATACTACCTTAAAAAAGGGACATTCAAAGAAAACATGATTTGTACTCTCAACGTGTAGGTCAGGTGACAAATAGAGCATATGACATGATCCAATTCTATACAAATTTTGTTAAAAGTTAACTTTTTTCGATTATCCAAGAAACGAGTCAATTGAAAATGATAACCTGTAATTTACTTGCGGTAAGTTTTGAGCACCTAGTTCTTTCATGAAAATTCTCTAGGAATTTGCTATCTATGAGACTTCGAAAGGAAGACAGTGAGTAGACGCCCTTAGGTTCGAGAGACCAGGTCCACGAGTCCGGAGAAGCCTGGTCAAGATGAGGACTAGTACCTCATTGTGATTATCGATCGGGTCCTCTATTAATTTCATACCCGCTACACACCTTTCTTATCTATGTCCAACCAATGTATCATTTTGAAAGTGATCAAAAACCGAGTAATTAACCAACAATTCAAGGGCGAATAATCTCGGATGTTAATCTTTCAACAAATTAATTACAACACCACCTTTCTTCCCAAAATATGGTCCCAGATCCACTTCTAATTCATTTAGACAAGTAGGTTTCTACCGATCTGCCAACTATTCAAGAACTAAATGTTGGAGTGGCTAGCTCGGACATAAAATGCATTGTTCACTATTGTAACCTCGTCATGTTAACTTTTTGAGAGCATTTGTATTTTAAACGTTGAGAATATTATTGTTAGACAAGTGAACTTTTATTTCAAAATAATGATATTGTGTTGTCTACTTATTATCTAATTTGTATTTTCATTATTTAATTCATATTCCAATGCAAAAAGACCTAACTTCTAAATATGAATTTTTTATGGTAAAATATATGTGCCACTAAAAGTAGAGACTAGAGAATGACCTTTATTTGGTGTATAGTGATATAAAAGATGCAATTAGAGGTCAAAAATATTGTAATGCCATAAACAAAAAGCAACCTAAACCCCGAAAATCGGTAAAATGTTGCAGGGATACAATCAAAATATGTCACTAAGAGCTTTTACTAGCAATGCTTTAGTGTATATCGTTAAGTTGTAACACTTGAAAGATTTTAATTATTCAAAATGGGATATACGTCAGTGATATCACAGCTAGATAAAATGGAATAAAGAGTAGTGATATCACAGTTGAACAAAGGATTAATATAAACAAAACTACCTCATACAAGCGCCAACTTTATTTGTTAACTATATCAAAAAGAAAAAAGGGGTGCGCACGCATTAGGTGAGGGCAAAATGTGGACACCACACGCCATGTTAAACTTGTATTAGACAGGCACGGGCTCCACTTGAACCCATGCATCCTCGATAAAGTTTATTTGTTAATTTGCTTACGCGCGGTTTCAGTATTTTATTCTTATTAGAATATTCATTCAATCGTATGAACTCAGTAGCTACCATTTATTCCTTAATAGAGGAATAACTTAATTTGTATTCATTGATTTATAATTTAAAGGATGTTCTTTTTGATGAATACGTACGTAAAGGAAAACCCTAAATAAAATTGGATGTTTTTCCTGTACTTGTAATTCTACAGTATTCATGCATAGTTGAGTACCAGGATAGAATCTGATCACCCTCTTGCTCGTTTATTAAAATCACGTAGTGATATTCTAAAGAGTTTACGTGTTGACGTTACTATTTCTGTTGCTATTTTAAATATCATGGTAGTACCAATTCTCTGCATAAAGAAAAAAAAAGAAGAAGAAGAAATGACAATGTACTTTAACTCATTTATTCACTATATAGCATGTTGGCCTTTTACACAGGGATGCAGAGATGACAGTGACAAAACCTGAGACAAACACAAGAAACAAAAACAGTGGGGCAAAAGTTGCACACTTCTTATTCACCTTTTGAGGCTCAGATGAAAAAACAATACGTACACTACTTGCCCATTTAAGCTAAAGAAAAAGCAAGAAAACAGGTCACTAACTCCTCTAGACTCGGTCTAATGGCCAACATGGCACATGACTTATTCAAACTTATCAAAATAAAAGAAACACGTTCAAAAATCTGGATTACATCAACATTCTCCTCCTAATCCAACTTTGTTACGTTCTTTACTCCAAGCAACTCTCTCATCTCCTTGTACTTTACTTGTTCCATTGCCTTTGTGAGAATATGTGCTTTTTGTTCTTTGCTACGAACAAAAGTTACTTTTACCTCTCCATTCTGTACACATTCCCTAATAAAGTGGAAACGTGTATCTACATGTTTGCTACGCCCATGAAACACGGGGTTGTGCATCAGGTCAAGAGCTGCCTTGTTATCAATGAACAATGTTGCGGGTCCTACCTTTTGTTTTGTTATTTCTGAAAGTAAACGATGTAGCTAGATCGCTTGACAGGTTGTCATGGTGACTGCCATAAATTCTGCTTCACACGAGGACAATGCTACACTACGTTGCTTCTGAGACGTCCAAGTGACCGGATTTCCATTTACATAGAAGGCTACTCCACCAATGCTCCTCCTATCATTTATATCCATTGCCATATCACTGTCAGAGTAACCAATGGTTGTGACTTCATTCTTTCCTCTAGAGTAGACTAAACCATAGTCCATTGTACCCTTCATACATCTCAAAATACCTTTGACAGCCTGAAGATGTTTTGTAGTTGGTTTTTCCATAAAGCGACTAACTACACTGACTGCAAAGGACAAGTCAGGACGAGTGTGTGTTAGATACCTCAATGCTCCAACAATGCTTCTGTATTCGGTAGGATTTACCAATTCCCCATTCTCATCTTTGTTGAGCTGAAATTTGTGATCCATAGGACTTTTTGTGTCATTACAGTCCAACATGTTAGTTTTGGTGAGGACGTTTCTAGCATATGCTTCCTACTTCAGAGAGATTCCATCTTCACTTTGAATTACTTCAATTCCCAAGTAGTAAGTTAAGAGCCCTAACTCACTCATTTCAAATTTTCTGTTCATCTGACTTTTGAAATCTTGTACTTCTTCTGAGGAGTTTCCAGTCACCAGTAGGTCATCCACATATAATGTGACAACCAAAAATTTATTCCGTCACTGTAACCCATTTCCGTCAATAACACTCGTTTCTCTTAAATTTTCCGAAAACATTTTGGATTAGGCAAATTAAATTGAGACTTTTATTATGACTTCATAAGTGTCCAAACGCAATAGAAACACGTGAAACACCCTCGAATTCATTTGGAAAAGTTTTTAGTTTACGACCAAGTTGGGTTACGACCATTTAATCGGGTACGACCATAAACTCCGTTTAACATCGGGATCGGGTAGATCCCCACCTAGCCGCAAACTCAAACCGTATATAAGGGTTGAGTTGCCTTCAATTGAGCTCTTTTCCCACTCTTAAAACTCTCTGTCTCTCTCTCTCTCTCTCTCTCTCTCTCTTTCTCTACAACTCGATTTTTGATCGAAAAAGGCCCCATTCAAGCTCCAAAATCATAAGTAATCCTCCCTAGCTTGTTGTTTAGCTTGGTATACATGCAAATTTGGGGTTGAATCATCCAAATACATCAAAAACTTGTGTTTACGGTTGGAGAACACCACCCAAAACCGTAAACTCCCATAAGGGGGTTTTGAAGCCCTACCCCTCCAAAACCCTTCTAATGCTTAGCTATGACTTAGAAACTAGCATACATGAAATTAGAACCCCAAAATCATGTATAATTGGGAGTAAACATGAGTTTATGGCCTATAAATTTTCTTGGGTCGTAAACTCCCTTAAAGGGTGCAAAGTTGCCATTTCTTCCTTCCTTATGCCTAGAACTCAACATAGAATCAACCACCATCAAAGTAGGGACCTTAAACATCAAAGAAACCAAGTCCATATAGAGTTTACGGCCGTAAACCCCTAAGGAATTGGTCCTTTGGCTGTAAACTCCCTAAAGGGGTCAAATGGTGCCCTAACTTCCCTCTATGGTTTGTATAAAGGACTAGAAACATGTATGCTTAACCTAGAACCATCAAAGCATGAAATGAAGGGGCAAGTATGAGTTTACGGTCGTAAAATCTATGTTTACAATTGTGAACTCCCCTAAAAGGTCCATTTGAAGCCTTAGTCACTTCCTATTCCCTAGAATTGAACCTAGCTTAATTCCCCAAGTGATATAAGACCTTTGAGCAACCAAAAACACCCCACCCATGAGTTTACGGCCGTAAACTCATGGGGATATGGTCTTTGGGCCATAATCTCCCCTAAGGGTTTATACTTGAAGAGTAAACTCCTTATCAAGGCCCTACACTCCTTAGATGCAACTCGTATCACTTCTAACACTTGAATTAAAGTGTTTTCTCACATCGGAGTGTATTATCTTACTTAATTAGTGGTTCGATGTCTAATTAGATGCAATTATGTATCACTTCATGTTACATAGGATCCTTGCTCGTGTTCAAGCCCTAAATTGACACTTAGCATCCTACCCGACACATTCTTGTCTGGTGAGTTCATACCCCTACACCTTTTTCCGTGTTTTATCATGTTTTCAGGGGGAGAATACACGCAAAAGTACAAGGGAATCTTGTACTCAAACTTATTATTTCTTATTAAATGTTACATGTTCAGTATGCTTTTAACACAGAAAACCATATTACCAACCGTTTAACTTGTAGAGTTAGTTTTCAAACTAATTGTGAAACTCATTATAAAATGTTATATTTTATATTTCACAAAGGATTTCATGCCATTCATAAAATAGGATTTTCCATATTATTACTTGTAAATTCGTTGTTCTTAAGATTGGAGACACATCCTCGGTAACACTCCACGAAGATACACGAGTGGAGGACCGACCTTGTAACCAGAATCTCATGGAGTGAGAACATGACTTGTGTGTATAGATCTATATGGGGCTTACTACCCCGCACCTTGCTACTAGCTACAGTGGGACCAACAGGTCTACGGGTGACAAAAGTCATAAAATGATATTGGGCCCGTTACGCGCCATATCCAGTTTATCGTATGGTTATAGAACTCGCAACTTAGATAATGGAGATTTGCTTTTAGTAATAATGAACCTAGTGAACTAACCTCAAAGTAATAACTGTTTTTATTACTAGAGGGTATCAATAATACCCTTAGGATTTAGTTCACTTCCTATTATTAGTTTTATATACGTGTTAAAACTAATGTACTTTTCAAGGATAACCAAGTTTTTAGGGAAACTTCTCTTAATGATACAAGTATGGTAGATACTTGTACACTTCATTCCGGATCGATAACCAACCACCAACTTTTAAGGAAAATAAGGGTTTTCCTGGGATAGCTGTACTTTTTCATGAACAGGTTGTTGAACAAATGAATAACCAAACTACTTTTATAAGAAAATATGGGATTTTCTTGGGTAACAACTTTTCATAAAACCAAAGGAAACTTATTCTTTTACCAGAAACAAACCGCTTATGAACTCACCAGCTTTATGTTGATATTTTAAAACTGCTTGTATTCTCAGGTTCTTGTTAGACAGGTACTTCGATCACTTTTGGAGAATACGGAGCATATAGAAGTCTCGTCTTTACTTTTGTTCGTACTCACGTATATATAAAACATGTATTACTTTACTTTCAAACAAATGTAAATATTTCTATGTAATGTAATGGTTGTGTTTACTCTGCTTGCTATGTACATTGGTTGTGATACTACGCATGATGTCCTCCACCCCGGAACGTTTTCACCGTCGGTTTCGGGGTGTGACAGGACCAAAGCCCAGAACACATAACACATAACATATAAGCTAACATACATCGGGATTGCCTCGACATCGGACCTTGGCCCGGAACACATAACACATAACATATATGAATCAAAAAGACATCAGGCATACATAACTACTTCTCGGGACCATCCTGACATCAGACCGATGTCCCGAACACATACTCTACATCAGGCTAGGCCCAACATCGGACTGAAGCCCAACACATACTAACATACATAAACGGATTGTCATTGGTGCCTTCAACCCGTTCCTCTTGGAGGAAAACTCACCTCTCAAACTGGGTGTTCACTCATGCGTGAAGAATCTCTGATGGCTGCTCCCACGACTCCCTGGCTAACTCTATACAACAATACATAGTCAGAAATTTGAGAATCCTTCTAAGGGTAAAATGACTATTTTACCCTCTTGATCTAATTGGACCATGACCTAGGCCCAAAACCCTTCTTGTAGCACCTGGTTCTTGGTACGTATTCTGTTATTAAATATTTATTTATTTTGCATTTTTGGTCTTGTACTTGGCGAGTTGAAGGACCAACTCGCCGAGTAGAAGCGAGATGAGGCGTGGAGTTTAAGTCATGGACTCGTCGAGTCGGGTCCCAGACTCGGTAAGTAGCTGCTATTTGGACTAAAACCCTAATCCAGGGGTTTGCACCCTATTTAAGCAGCCTTATGCAGCCTCCATTCCCCCTTTATGATCCCAAACACTTCTCATAGCAAACCCTAGCCGTTCTTGAGAAAATCTAAGGCTTTTGAGTAATTCTTGTGAGTTTTGACCTCGAGGAAGACGGAAGAGCATAGAAGGATCAAGAGGAGACTGAAGGATTCGAGTTTGGTTCATCATTTGCAATCTACAGAAGGTATAAAGTCTGAACCTTGGTCATTCATTTGTTATATCCCTCTTTGAGGTGATTTAGGGCTTTTATAAGCCATTTTTGGTGACCAACCATGTTTGCAAACATGGTTGGGGGTTTGAGCTTCTGGATCATGTAATTATTGGAGTCACAAGATAGATTTGGGTTGCTTTTGCACCCAAGGAAGGCCCCATGCAACAAAAGGACCATTTTGGAGCCTTTTAAGCTCAAAAGTCCCATGCATGCACGTAAAGTTTGTAACTTTAAGTGCTAGATCGAGTTTAGGGGCTTGGATCTATCTTTTGGGCAAGTGTTGTACATCAGAAATCGAAGTTTAAGGAGGGGGTGTGACCAAATCGATGAGTCCATTCTTCGACTCGGCGAGTCCAAGGGTTCTGTCCCATATCAGCGAGGATCAAAAGGACTAGTTGAGTGTGGAAAGGTTTTAGGGAGTCCCGGGAGTGACCCAACGTTCTGGACTAAGCAAATTATTCTGGAAATTCATGGTATTCGGCGAGTGCATGAACGGACTCAGCGAGTCCAAGGCAATCTCCTTAGAACTCGGCGAGTTGTTCATCAACTCGGTGAGTTGAGGATAGATCTGGTTCAATAGATGAAGGCCAACTCGACAAGTTGTTCATCAACTCGACGAGTCGGATGAGTTTTCATGGGGCGTTCGGATGAGAGAAGAACTCGTCGAGTTGACGACCCAACTCGACGAGTAGGGTCGCAGATGAGGATGAGTAGAGAGTGAGGGACTCGGCGAGTTGTTGTCCCAACTTAGCGAGTCGGGTCAACTGGAAGTTGACTTTGACTTGACTTGGTTGGGCGTAAAATGGTCATTTTACCCTAAGAGTATAGAAATCAGTTTCTAACCGAGTATTTGTGGGGTTTATAGCCGAAGGATTTCCGGAGCAGCAGCGGATGGAGGTTTCCCGTACTGATTATCAGCAGGTACCTGTATGAGGTGAGTTACCTTCCAGTAGGGGTGGGTCTAAGGCCACAATGTCGACCCACCAATGAGGAGTATTTAGGAGATGATTGTCTTTGTGATAATTCTCTTGGTTTGGTATGTGATTGGTTATGAGTTATATCTATATGATATGCTATGTGCATGATAGGGATAGTGGTCCTTAGGACCAAGGGGTAGATCAGTACCGGGATATACCTGACTGTATGCTTATATCTTGTTATTGTATGCTAGTGGTAAGGGGTGGAATAGTCCCCAGTTATCGGTTGAAAGATACCGATGATGATTACCGGTTGAAAGATATTGATGATGATTACCGGTTGAAATTTACCGATGATGATTATCGGTTGAAAGATACTGATGGTATTATATGGTTTGTGGTATAATGGGGGAACTCACTAAGCTTTGTGCTTACGGTTTTAGTTTTTGGTTTCAGGTACCTCTTCGTCTAAGGGGAAAGAGTCGGCGGCGTAGCATGGCATCACACACATATCTGATTTTCTACACGGTGTTTTCTGGGATTGTACTCTGATATAATATTTGTTTATGTTGTAGGTTTTCAAACATGATACTTGATTTCATGAGATGATGTGTTTATACAATATTTTCTAGTGAATGTTTTATGAGTTAATTAATTAAAATGAAATTTTTGGACTTGAATTTTGGGACGTTACACTTATAGTCTTTCCAAACAATCTAATGGCCCACTAAGGCCCTCTAATGGCCCAATTTTCCAAATTGGGCCCAACTCCTCAAATAGGCTTTCCTCCCAAGCCCAAACTTATCCCTGGTCTATTAACTGACCCTTGGTGGCCCATTTCTGACCAACATCTGCTAAGCCCAAAGATTGACCCACACTGAGGCCAAATTTCATAAAGCCCAAAAATCTAAGAGTACACTAAGCGTACTTTTCTGTATGCTCTGCGTACAGCTTGCATGGCTTGTACGTTGCGCGTACCAGCATATACGTCCAGTGTACTACTCTATTAAGACATTTTCATTAAAACCTATTAACTCCTTAAGTCACTACGTCCAAACTACAGATCTGAGTCTGATAATCCGTCTTAACCCATAAAGTCGATCACTTGATGGCTTGCAACCCACCAAGTGAGATCAAACATGAAAAAATAGCAACTAACTTCATTGAAATTGCTAGATCTCATGCATGGTTACAAATGGGCCTTAAATATTGAAACTTTTCTACTAAAGGAACACTTTTAGCTCTGAGGGTGGCAACCCTAATCTGAAAAATGAAGTTACATCATAAAAATCCATTCTTTAGACCTAGAAAGATTCAAAGCTCCATACACCTAGATCTATGCTTTTATGACAAAATTTGGAAGCTTTATACATCCTTTGAGTGCTAAAATATGAGATAATATCAGATCCTTGAGCTCAAGATACTCAAGTTCTTCTTCTCCAACTTCTTTTCTCATCGTCAAAGCTCTTCTTCACCAAAGTAAGCTTCAAAAGGCTAAACACACACAAGAATGGATTAAGAGAGGATATTTAGGGTTTCTGAGGGCGAGGGGCTGGTAAGGAAGCCAAGGTTAAGTTAAAATGAGCTATTTATATGGCTTAATGCCTAAATTTAGGGTTTTGGAATCTACTTACGTACGCTGCACATACGTGCATGCATCCCCCACATCCAATGCGTCTCTACACCCCATGTACACGAAGATTACACCCATCGTACGAATTATGGGTGGACCAATTCGTCAGCCAACTTGCTAAAGTCCACTTCATTAATCCTTCTATCTAAATTTAGCCCAACAAATAAATTAAGAAATATTTAATAATTAATATGTCAAATGACGGTCATTACACCAAGCTCATCTTGAAGGAGTGGAACACTTGGATCCGGGATTTCTATATCATTTGCAACCCTTCTAAGTTAAAAAGATTGCAACTTTATTCGTCTAGCATATTGATCTAGTTTTTGGTGTCTTTATGGAACTTTTTGGTCCCAAAATGCTAGATCTTGAATATTCCATGTTCTTGACCTTTGAGTTGTCCTTTCATAGCTTAGTAGTGGTCTTAAGTTATAAAATTGGGTTCCAAATGGTTAGTTTTTCTTCATGCATCATTTAGATGGTCATAATGGAAAATGAGCTTGTGTTAATCACTTATTGGGCATGCTAGGTCATAAAGTTGGAGACTTTATGATTCCTAAGAGTATTTTAGCCATGGTTATGAACTTTGGATGTAATACTTATGGCATTAAGCTCTTATTGGATTTTTTGGACTTGCGAGGGTAGTCTCCGCGTACTCGGAGTACGACTATGTACGAGGTCAAACACCCCAATGTTAGTCAAATACGAGGTTGTGTGTATGCCTATCATACATCTGAAGTATGCCCCACGTACGCACCCTGGGTTGACTCGGTCGATTTGACTCGGTTAGGTTGATTCAGTTGACTTATGGACTTTGACCAAGTTTGACCTTAAGGGTATTTTGGGAATTTGGTTGTGATTGGTCACTTGGATGGATAGGTGTTGGTTAGAGTTGAGATTCGGAGTCGGGACATCATCAGCTATGGATCAAAACGAGAGGTGAGTTTCCGTCGATGTCTATCGGGTCAAATGAACCAACACCGACCCATTGGATTGTTATCCTGGTTTATCGCATGTTCGTATGGAGTGTTAATATGTTAGATTTGTATCCTGGTATATCTGATAATGATATGCTTAGTGATCTGTAAGATCTATCTGATTGTATGGTGACTAGTTAGATGTTGGTTGGTGGTTGAGGTTTTAGTGCTATGTGTATGAGCAAACAGACTGGAGGCTTTCCAACTTGATGGTTGATTGGGCCTGAGGGTATTCCATCCCGAGGATAACTGAACCTATTGTATATTGGCATTCCAATCGGATGGTTAATTGGGCCTGAGGTATTTTGACCCAGCGATTGATTAGACCCAATGTGATTGTATGCTATATGGTAAGACTGTGTTGCTTTGTGTATAAATCAATAGGCATTGGGTATTCCAAACCGATGCTTGATTGGACCCAACATGTTTTGGTATTCCAACCCGATGGTTGATTGGACCAACATGCTTATGATACAATAGTATTCCATCCCGAGGATGAATGGGCCCATCATAGATATGCCTGGTATTCCAACCCAATGCTGATTGGGCCAGGCATGAGAATTTGAGCATGCTTGTTTGTATATGTTATTTGTTTGTGTAGTGGTATTTTGGGTTAATTCACCAAGATTCATGCTTATAGTTTTGGTTTATGGTTTCAGGTACTTTAGTGGATGGTGGCAAGGTGAAGGCGTGACTATACATATCCTTGGTTTTACAACTGACTGGATCTTGGGAGACTTTGATTTGAAATAATGTTTTGTACTAATATTTTGTAAAAACTTTATTAATAATCGCCTCGCTTTTGGAAGTTTTAAATGTGATGAAATTTTTTGGATGTTAAAAAAGATGTAAAACCGCAATTAATAGTCAGTCATGTAAAGTTGACATATAGTTCAAAGCCGACAAAAGAGTTACACCGACCGATAGTGATCTGTGTTGGAGCTCCAGATCCGGATATGGTACTCCTGAAGATGTCGCCTTTGAAATGTGTTATCCGATTCTAGAAGCGGGGCAAACTGGACCGCAAGTTTATCGGTCTATTCTGGGTGGTAGCTAGGGTGGGAAAGGTGGCCTACTAATTGGAAATACCGAATAAGCGTAGTCAGATTCATAGCACTTTCCATGTTTCCTAGTTGCGGAAGTGTGTGACCGACGAGACAGCAATGGTAACTTTGGATGATATTCAGGTCGATGGTCATCTAAACTATATAGACCGGCCGGTAACGATTACCGATAGGAAAATGAATACCTTGTGTAACAAGAAAGTGCGCTTGGTGAAGGCACATTGGCAACACTGGAAGAGTTCTTAGTGGAATTGGGAACATGAGTAGGAGATGCTACCCATTATCCTACTTTGTTCAAGAATAAGGACTTGGAGGACAAAGCATGGTTCTATTAGGGGGGGGGGGATTGTAATACCCAATGCATGTATTCAATCTTTTATGTTTTGATTTAATTGAAAGATGTAAAACCCTAACTAATAGTTGGTCATGATGTGAGGAAAGAGGTATCACGACTTGACCATCGATGCAGAAACGTGTTGCCATCTTTGTAGGTCACGACGTGATACATAGGTGGTCAAGACGTGAGGATGAGTTCACCCTAATCCGATGTTTTACTCCCTATTTAAGGAAAGTAAGGGGCTAAGGTTTGCACACCCTCAGCCTCCATCACCTCCCTCCTGCCCAAATCAAAGTTGGCCTCCTTTGTGACCTTGAAGAGCTCATTTGGTGGTTTTAGCTACTTTTTGAAGAAGTAGAATCCTTGGGTACATCATTTCTTGCCTTTCACTTATGAGCACACTTGATCTAGGTTTTATTCACTTTTTTGTAACATGCCGACTCCCAGGTATAATATTTAATTATACTATATGCATTTTGTCAGGGCCGCTCGACGAGTTGGAGGCCCCAACTCGCCTAGTAGAGATTTAGATGACCGTTTGATTTTTAGAGTCAACTCGACGACTTGGAGGACCCCAATTCAACGAGTAGGAGCTGAGTGTGAAAACTCTAATTTTCCGGGTTTCTACCTTATTTAAAGGACCTTAAGCCTTTCATTCCTCCTCCCTTATCACGTTAACACACTGAGAGAAACCCTAATCAAGCTATTACCATCTTAGTGAGAGAGAGAGAGAGAGAGAATCAAATATTGTATGTTTTTATGCATTCTTGGAAAGAGATTGAGGAGCAAAACGCTTGGAACTAGAAGGATCCCTTGGATCTAGTGTTCTTTCAATCCAAGCTGCTATTTTGAAGGTAAAAAGCTAGCACCTTGATCATCTGTTTGGTTAGATCTCTTCACTAGGGAGTTTATGAGGTCCCTTGTGCATAAAGATTCAAGCTTTACCAAGCTATTAGCCAACTTTCATGCATTAAAATCTCTATAGTGTTTTGTTTTGGCATTTTGAGCCCTAGATGCCATGCATGGACGTAAAGCTTGTAGCTTTACATGATACTTCAGCCTTAGAACGCTAGATCTAGAGTATGGGACCTTAGTTCTACTTAAAAATGTCTAAATGAGAAAACGGACTGAAAGGAATCGACTAGTTGATGAGCCAACTCCACGAGTCGGTTAGGGTTTTCCCTAATAGTCTGGACGCATTACAACTCGACGAGTCGGTGAGACAACTGGACAAGTTGAGTTGGATTTGTCTTGATATTTCAGAGAATGAAGGAACTGAACGAGTCACATAGATGCACTCAATGAATTGGGTCAACATGGAATGTTGACTTTCATTGACTATAAGGGTTTGGTCAAGATATGGATTATGGATGGGTAAAATGGTATTTCGTCCTTTCCAAGAGTAAAAAAACGGGTTAGCCTAACATCTTTAGAGTTGTTGTTATAAGTTTTATTTAGAGATGATTATGGTATGTAGGCGGAGTCCAGACCGTTGAGTACGAGACCTACTTGCTTACGTACGAGGTGAGTCTTCTCACCATACTTACCTGAGTTGTAATATTGTGTGACTGGAGGGTCTTATATGCTTATGTGAAGCTATGTGATATCATGCATTTGCCTTTATGATTTATGTTGTATATTATTATGTGCGTTATTGAGTTAGGACTGGAGGGTTCAACCCGAGCTATGAGACTGGATGGTCTTCACTAAGATAAATTGACCGGAGGGTCCTTATCGAGATATAGCCATGAGAGGCTAGCTATTTGCGTGTAGTATTTTGGGGAAATCACTAAGATTTGTGTTTACAGTGTTGTGTGAAATGTGTTTTAGGTACCTCTCAGGATCGCGGGAAGGCAATGACTTGTCTGTACACATCAGCTACAGATTTTGTTTTATGGATTCTGAGATATTATCAAACATTTTGTTGTCTTGTGTTTTGAACAAGTTATATATTATGTGTTTTGAGAAATGTGAGATTGTGTTTTATGTGGTTTTAAAAATGAAAATTTTATTTGAAAATTTAGAGTGTTACAAGTTGGTATTAGAGCCTTGTTTTGAGGGATTCGGATGTACCCTCAGGTTTTTCTAAAAAGATTTGATTTTTCTAAAATGAATAAGAGCTTTTATGAGAAAATAAGATGAAGAAATATGTACAATTAGCTAGAGCCCGGATGGTGAATACCTAAAATACCATTATTTATTTATATTATGAGATACTTATGAGATATTAGAGTTGCATGCTAGAGGATATGCTAGATATTTCAGAATTTAGAGCTAGGGTTTCCTGATTCATGAAACCTTAGCCTAGGAGATGCTATTGATTGATATTATCTGCTATTGCTCTTTGTATGTGTTGAGTAGTAGTACCTAGAAGGAATCTTCTAAAGAGAGTTTTAAGTCGAGGAGTAATCTAGGAGAGATACATGGATGTGCATTGGAAAGTCTACTCAGAGAGTAGTTTGATATTTGCAAGGAATAGAGTACTTGTGAATTAGGATCCTTTGAGGAGGACTTCGGGCGACTACAGGTTGGTATAGAAGGCAATATTTGGCCAGTAATAATGAAAGCACCGTATCTGTATGCGACCCAAGTAAGAACCTTAGGATGTTAAGGAGCATGTAGGTGTGGACAATTAAGTGTGTGTGTGTGTGTGTGTGTTTGAGCTAGTCTATGATGATTTGTGTTTGTGTTTCAGAGACACTATGGTGATTACCCGCAAGAACCCTCGGGGTAGTGGTACCAGTGACGAGGAGATCTACAGGATCATTGCGTAGGAGGTGGCCTTCGCTATCAGAGAGGACATACCAGAGATTTTCAGGTCTATTAAGACCACACTGATTAAGAATTTTTATGAGCGAGATGATGTTGTCATAGAGGCTGTTGCTGCTACAGCAACCGCAGCCCTAGCTACTATGAGGCCTCGGGGGATGATTCGTTGTTTTTTCGGGAAGTTTAGCAACACGAAGCCATCGGAGTTCGATGGGAACCAAGACTCGATTGCTGCTATGAGATGGATTTCTGATATTGAGGGATATTTTTATACTTGCTCATTCCATGAAGACTTGAAGGTCCGATTTGCGCTGAACAAGCTTGCTTGAGGAGCAAAGGACTGGTGAAGATTTGTGGCGACTAATTACACTCTTAAAGACCATGCAATAGTGACATGGGAGAGGTTCACATGAATATTTCGAGATGAGTACGTTCCCCAGGGGGAGAGGGATCGATTGGCCCAATAGTTTTTGTTACTCAAGCTGAAGACATAAACCGTGACAAAGATTATGAGGATGTTTCATGAGAGGGCGTTGTTATTTCCTAAGCACGTGTCTACGAAGTAGGCACATGTGAGCTGGTACCTGAGCATACTAAGGCGAGATATTCGAGAGTTCATGGCGAACTCTTCGTATCAGACATTGGCTGAGCTATAGACCAATACCGGAGGAGGGAGATTAAGCTAGAGTTTCAGACTAGAGAGTAGGAGGAGTCTCAGGGTACAGACAGGAGACCAATACAGTCTCAGTCGGTGACGAAAAGGGTTATGCCCGCTGATATGAGAGCAGGGGGACAAAAGAGTCGCACTTTTGGAAAGTGCGACAAGATTGATGAGGGAGGAGGATGTGGAGAAGACCGCGTTCCGAACTCCTGAGGATAGATGATCTTTTCGATTAGTTGCAAGGGGCATCTTGGTTCTCCAAGATAGACTTGAGGTTAGGGTACCATCAGGTTAGGGTTAGGGAGGAGGACATGGAGAAGACCGTGTTTCGGACTCGTTATGGACATCACGAGTCCGTGGTGATGCCGTTTGGGCTCACCAATGCGCAGGTGATATTTATGGACCTGATGAATCGGGTCTACAGACTTATGCTCGATTGCTTGGTCATTAGTGTACTCCAAGACCTGAGAGCAGCATAACGAGAATCTTTGGGAGCTATTGGGAGTTTTAAGGCGAGTTTTTCTTATGAGAGGTTCAGTTCCTTGGACATCTTCTTAACCAGGAGGGGATTTTGGTTGATCAGGCGTACTTGTTAGTATGCTTAGCGTACTTGGCAAGGAGGATCGCGTATGGGCAGCACTTATGCTCGGTGTACCAGAAGTATGATGGGCGTATGTGCCAGATGTCCAAACCCTAATTTTCAAACTTGTAACCTATATAAACACCCTTTACTCATTTGAGGCTTACCCACATAAACCCCTTTCACCTTCAAATGTCTCTGGAAACCCTAATACCATTTATGAGTACATTTTGAGCTTTAAGAGTGCATTTGTGGTCCTTATAGTGTTCATTCAAGAAGAAGAGGTTGTAAACAAGCTTGGAGTGGACTTGAACATTAAAAATCTGCATATAGTCGACCTTGAGGAGTTCCTGGAGGTATAAAGCTTGCACCTTTCCACTTAAATCACTAGATCTAGCTAGGGTTTTCTAGTGTTGTCCCTTTTGTTGATTTTGGACCTCTTTTTGTGAGTTGAGCTACTCCAGAAGATGGAAGTGATAGATCTAAGGTCCTTTGGTCCATTTGCAACATAAAAATGGAGTCTTGGTGGGTGTTTTGACCACATGCATGGGTTAAGGACCTTGAAAAGGTCATAATGGGGGTGTTGGGATCATATGAGTCATGCAATGGAATAAAGTTGCCAACTTTGTGTTGTAGGAATCGAGTAACAAGCACTTAATGGAATAATTGTTTAATCTGTTAGTACGCTGGATATGCACCACATATGGGCATTGATCAGTTTTGGGCCTTTGAACTGTTGGGCCTTATTTCGTTATTGGACCTTGTTCCATTTTGGGAATAGTGGGCTACTTTATCTGTTTTGGGCTAATGATGATATTGTAGGGCCTTATTGGGCCAAGAGGCCCATTGATGATTTTTGGACATGGTCTTGGGCTCAGTAACAGAGAAAGGATATGTGGGCATTTATAGAAGAACTTGGGGTTCGGGCTTCCCTTGATCATGTGATGTCCTAACATGAGTTAATATTATTATTCAGTAAGGGAGGTTACAGACT
Source organism: Lactuca saligna (assembly GCF_052625555.1). Taxonomy (NCBI): domain Eukaryota; kingdom Viridiplantae; phylum Streptophyta; class Magnoliopsida; order Asterales; family Asteraceae; genus Lactuca; species Lactuca saligna. The sequence goes on along the minus strand of NC_136421.1, from coordinate 279,224,036 downwards.
GTCAGGAGAGTAGCTTTTAGATTCTTCAGACAAAAGGTGAGTCTTCTCATCATACCATTGGGTCTAAGGCACCAAGGTCGGCCTATTTTATGATAGTTGGTATACTTGTTGTGTAGAGATGTATGTCATTATTATGTGGTAAAATGCGATAGAGATAGCCTTTATGGCTATGTTAGAGATAGATTTAGAGCTAACGGTAGAGATAGCCTTTATGGCTAATGGTAGATATAGATTTTATAGCTAACGGTAGAGATAGCCTTTATGGCTAATGGTAGAGATACCTTTATAGCTAAGATGATACGTGATATGCGGTAGAGGAAGCTTTTATAGTTGTTGTGATATGTGTTGTGTGGCTTGTGTGTCGGGGTATCCTCTGGTGAACTCACTAAGCGTTAGCTTACAGTTTGTGGATTTGTTTCACGTACATCAGAGCCCAATGGCAAGGGAAAAGCTTGGTAGAACGGCGTGCACTCACTCAGGCGTTTTCACGGGACACTCTGATGTTTTGAATAAAAGTTGTATTTGACTTATGTTTTGAAAACAATTATAACTGGATTTTTTTTTAATGTTGGAATTGTGTTTGATTATTCTAAAATGAAAATTTTCTTTGTAAATTTGGGTCGTTACAAGTTGGTATCAATGCCTTGGTTTGAGGGATTCGCACACTCTCGGGTGTGTCAGGACTCAAACTAAGGAAATGGTAAAATTGTTTTCAAAAATAACATAAAAAAGGTTTTTCAAATAAAGGAAAAGATTAGAGTGCAACGCGCATGATCGACCGAGCCAGGTAAGTAGTTCCCCAATATGTTATCCATGTTATATTGATATTTGAGCTTGGTTGATCATATGGAACTTGCTATGTGTATGCTTTTAAAATTGCATACGGTTAGGAGCTTATGGCCTTAGAATGATTGATTTGGACTTATTTCCTTTTCCTTGTTCGGTTGTGGTCTGAAGGCAGAATCTTTTATTCGGAAGTCTATTTGATCTTTTTCTGTGTACAATTTGCATGCATAAAGGCAATCTGTTATGATTGGTTCTTATTGATATGAGTAGAGCAAATCTTAGGACAGCCTGAGATTTGATGTATACGGTACTTTGAGGGATATGGTTTAGTTTTGGGATGAATTGAAGTTATCATGAAGAGCATTGGGGAAAGGTACGGGTAGGTGTGGAAGGTAGTATTAGGACCATACTACTGAATTCACAGGGCGTGTACCCGAACCAATTTTAGATCTACCAATTTCAAGGAGGACCGGTGCGGGAAGATCCCTTATATGTAAATCTTAAATGTTAAGATTTATGATATTTCAGTTCAGCATGGTGGTGACATGATTTGGAGCAGGCGGATCAGGATCGGGATTTGGATCCGGGGCGGGTTCAGACAACACTACCGGAGACATTGATGAGAGGCTGCACGAGGTTCTTGCAACCGAGGCTACCAGGGGCATCCTTGACGCTACCCTAATCATTTTGGGGATTGTCAAGAAGGGTATGATGGAGATTATGGAGGAGAGACTCAGGGCATTTAGGGTTGAGTTTGTTGCAGGTCAGGTTGGGGTCCGAACTCCCTCTTTTAAGGAGTTCAAGGCATGCGGGGCGCCGGGGTTTTTTGGTGTCCGGGATCCCATTATTAGTCGATGCTAGGTGGCAGATATGAAGAACACCCAGTGCACGAGTTCTTGCCCGGATGCGGAAAATGTGGGATTTATTCTTGCATGTTGAGAGACAAGACCCGAGATTGGTGGGGTGAGGTTACTTGCCAGGTGGGAGCAGCCGGTGTGGTTGAGATGACATGGGTTGAGTTCATTTAGTGATTTGACTTGGATTTTGCACCAACCATTAAGGTGTAACAGCTTGTGAGAGAGTTTCATGAACTGCAGCAGACCACCGAGACTGTGGAGGAGATCACCACCAAGTTTTGGGAACGAAGGACGAGATATCATTCCATGCCGAGGACACACGAAGGACGAGATATCATTCCATGCCGAGGGATGATATCTGGGAGTTTTTGAGCTTTACAGGGTGCAAAACCCTTAATGAGATGGTAGATAAGGCCCCAGAACGTGAAATGGAGTTGGACTTCCGCACGAAGCGGAAGCCTGAACATGCCTAGACAGCAGTAGGTCAAGCTATGAATCCTAAGACCTCTGACACTTCCATCAGGGGTCAGCAGGGTCGGGGCCGGTGTGCCAAGTGTAGTAGGGTACAAAGTGGAGCTTGTCGTATCACAGAATCGGGATGCTATGCATGTGGTCAGCAGGGCCACTTGAGCACGGACTGCCCTATGAAGAGCTTGATTTGTTTTCACTGCAACCAGACCAACCATAAGTGGGTCAACTATCCGAGTCTGTAGGGAGGGGGAGGAGCGGTGGCAATGCCTGCGCCTGCCACATTGAGGGTTACTGATGGCCACCCTACCAAGGTGGATGCTCCAACGGTGAAGTGTCGCACATTTTAGTTGACCACCGAGGACGCTCAAGCAGCGCCAGACGTTGTGGCTGCTACGTATCTATTACTATCTACTCTTTATGATTTGTATGACTTATCTGTACATTATGCTTGTATAGGGACCTTTTTGATAAATGGTATATTGGCACATGTTTTGTTCGATTCAAGTGCTACCCGATCACTCTTGTCTCTTGCGCTTAGCAAGAAGTTCTAGGACGCACCTGGAACTCTGGATTCCCCACTCAAGGTAGATATTGCAGATGACCACACTGTTAGTGTTGTGAGGGTGTATCGGGATTGTGTCCTGAATGTGCTTGGTGAGAGCTTTCGTGTCGACCTGGTCCTGATACCGTTGGGCTAAAGATGATTGTCGGGATGGATTGGATGGGGGCCAAGGAGGCCGCGATCGATTGTGAGCGCTATTTGGTGAGGGTTTGAACCCCAAGTGGGGGAGAACTGGTGATACATGGTGATAGACCCTTGCGGGGCCGAGTCTTTGTTTGGCTGCGAGGGCTAGGAGATTTCTGCAGCACGGATGTACATGATTTATGGCTTATATCTCAAATACGAGGGTTGAGATCACGACAGATGTGCGAAATGTGCCAGTTGTACAGGACTTTTGGGATGTTTTCCCCGAAGAGTTACCGGGAGTACCTTTGGAGAGGCATATGGAGTTTTTCATCGACTTGGTTCCTGGTGCCGCTCCGATAGCAAATCTAGCATATCGGTTGGCACCACCTAAGATGCAGGAGTTATCTACGCAGCTTCAGGAGCTGCTAGACCAAGGCTTCATACGTCTGAGCAGATCCTCGTGGGGAGCACATATCCTGTTTCTGAAAAAGAAGCATGGATCACACAAGATGTGCATTGACTACCGAGAGCTGAACAAACTAACAGCGATCAACCATTATCCGTTCCCAAGGATCGATGATTTTTTTCGATCCACTTCAGGGTGCATCTTGGTTTTCCAAGATTGATCTTCGTTCGGGGTACCATCTAATGAGGATCCGAGATGAGGATATACCAAAGACAACTTTCAAGACTCGGTATGGGCATTATGAGTTTGTGGTGATGCCATTTGGACTCACCAATTCTCCAGCTGCATTCATGGATCTCATGAACAGGGTATGTAGACAGAAGTTGGATTAGTCAGTGATTATTTTTATTGATGATATCCTATTCTATTCTAAGACCAAGGAGTAGCATGAGCAGCATTTGAGGGAGGTGTTGGAGACCCTGAGGGCAGAGAAGATTTATGCAAAGTTCTCTAAGTGTGATTTCTGGCTGTGAGAAGTACAATTTTTGGAGCATATCATCAACTATGAGGATATTTCGGTTGATCTAGCCAAGGTTGAGGCGGTGGTGCGGTGGGAAATACCGAAAAATGCATCAGAGATCCGTAGCTTCTTGGGTTTAGTGGGCTTTTACCGGAGATTAGTCCATGATTTTTCCAAGATTGTTGTGTCATTGACCCTCTTGACCAAGAAGAATGTGAGCTTTCGGTGGGGCACGGATCAATAGATGGCTTTTGAGACTCCGAGACAGAGATTATGCGAGGCTGCGATCCTAGTACTACCCGACGGGTTTGATGATTTGGTGGTATACTATGACGCATCGATCTCAGGGTTAGGTGTGTACTGATGCATAGGGGGCACGTGATAGCTTACGCCTCGAGGCAGTTGAAGCCTCATGAGGCGAATTACCCCACTCATGACCTGGAACTGGGGGTAGTGGTGTTTGCCATCAAGATTTAGAGGCACTACGGTTCACCATTTATATTGATCACTAGAGTTTAAACTACTTGATGGATCAGCAGAATCTCAATGTGCGACATAGGAGGTAGATGGATGTTCTGAAGGATTATGATTGTGAGATTCTATACCATCCAGGGAAGGCCAACATAGTGGCCTATGCTTTGAGCTGCAACACAGTAGGTTCCTCGATTGGGAACATTTGTATGATTATGACGGTGATTTATCCTTCATTGGATATGATCAAAGAGGCCCATGTCGATGGGGTAAAGAAAGAGAATTAGCAGATAGAGAAAATTCGGGACCAGTATCCTTTGTTTGTTAAGGATAGTCATGGCCTTTTTATGTAGTGTGGATGGGTGTAGGTACTGATGACTGGAGGTGTGAGGTAGAGGATATTAGAGGAGACTCACAAGTCTAAGTTCTCTATACATCCAGGGGCTACGAAAATGTATAGAGACTTGAGACTGAGTTATTAGTGGCCCTGCATGAAGCGGGAGATCACCTGGTTCGTAGAGCGGTGCTTGACCTGCAAGAAGGTCAATGACGAGCATCAGCGGCCTCATGACAAGGTACATCCACTACCTATTCCTATGTGGAGAAGAGAAGAGATCACTATAGACTTCATCACGAAGTTACCTAGGACAGCGAGAGGTGTGGACGCTATATATGTGATCGTGGATAGACTAACGAGAGCGCCCACTTCATTCCGATTTCCGAGAGTATATCCACAGAAAAGTTGGCGGATGTTTATGTACGATAGGTGGTGGCTAGACAAGGGTGCCGGTATCGGTAGTCTCTGACCGGGATGTCCGGTTTACATCCTGATTCTGGAAGAAGTTCCACAAGGAATTGGGCACTCAACTACTTTTTAGCACATCGTACCACCCCCAGACTAACGACCAAAGAGAGAGGACGATCTAGACACTCGAAGACATGCTTCGAGCATGTATGTTGGATTTTGGAGGTAGCTAGGACACGTACCTCCCACTAGCAGAGTTTTCATACAATAACAATTATCATGCCAGTATCGACCAAGCTCCATTCGAGATGTTATATGGTCAGAGGTGCAGGACCACGGTTTATTGGGACGATGCACGGAGGTAGTGCTCAAGACTACCTGGCTGATTCAGTAGGTGCGCGACTGGATGTGGGTCGCGCAGAGCCATCAGAAAAGTTATGTTGACCGATGACAATCGGATCTTGAGTTTTAGGTGGGGGATTTCGTGTTGCTGAAGGTGTCGCCCTGGAAGGGGATTATCATGTTTTAGAAGAGGGGCAAGTTGGGGCCTCGGTTCAAAGGCCTATTCTGGATCACAACTCAGGTGGGCAAGGTAGCATATCACCTTAATCTGTTGGAGGAACTTGGCCAGATTCACAACACCTTCCATGTGTCTCAACTTCGGAAGTGTGTCACTGACGAGTTCGTAGTTTTTTTTGTTGGATGATATTCAGGTGGATGGGAACCTAAACTACATCGAGAGGCTGGTTGGTATCTTAAATAGGAAGACAAAGGGTCTTCGGAACAAGGAGGTGAAGCAGGTGAAGGTCCAATGGCAGCACTGAAAAGGCTCCAAATGCATTTGGGAGTACGAGGAGGAGATGTGGGAGCATTATCCTGATCTATTCACTACTACGGACTTCAAGGATGAAGTCTACTTCAAGTGGGGGAGAGTTGTAACACTCCAAATCAGGTATGACCTTGTAGCCCTTGAAGTATTTCAATTATAGCGTACGCAGCTCTTAGGTACGCTGGGCGTACATATGAGTACCCTTAGCGTACTTGGCAAAGAGGATTGCATAGGGGCAACATGTAGGCTAGGCGAACCAGAAGTACGCTAGACGTACGTGCTGGATATCCAAACCCTAATTTTCGGACTTGTAACCTATATAAACACCCTAAACTGGCTCACCCTCATCAGCCCCTTTCACCTTCAAACGTCTATGGAAACCCTAATACCATTTGTGAGTACATTTTGAGCTTTAAGAGAGCATTTGTGGTCCTTTTGGTGTTCATTCAAGAAGAAGAGGTTGTCAAACAAGCGTGGAGTGGCCTTGGACTTCAAGAATCTACATATAGTCGACCTTGAGTAGCTTCTGGAGGTATAAAGCTTGCACCTTCCCACTAAATCACTAGATCTAGCTAGGGTTTTCTATTTTCATTCCTTTTATTGATTTTAGACCTCTTTTTGTGAGTTGAGCAACTCTAGAAGATGGAAGTGACAAATCTGAGGTCCTTTGGTCTGTTTGCAACATAAAACTAGAGTGTTGGTGGGTGTTTTGACCTCATGTACGGGTTAAGGTCCTTGAAAAGGTCTTAATGGGGGTTTTAGGAGCATATGAGTCATGCAAAGGCATAAAGTTGCCATCTTTATGCCCTATGTCATTTTAATATGCCTAGATCTGACTTTTGGACATAAATGAATTGAGTAATAAGCACTTAACGGAGAAAGCGCTTAATCTGTTAGTACGCTGAGCATAAAAATGTGAACGCTATGCGTAAGTCCTAAAGACCCAGTACTCTGTGCATACTAGGGTGGGATGCTAAGCATATGCACCACATATGGCCCTGGATCTGTTTTGGGCCTGTAAACTGTTCGGCCTCATTTGGTTATTGGACCTTGCTGCATTTTGGGAATAATGGGCTATTTTATCTATTTTGGCCCATTGATGATGTGGTAGGGCCTTATTGGGCCAAGAGACCCATTAATGATTTTTGGACATTGACTTGGGCCCATTAACAAAGAAAGGATATTTGGGCCTTTATGGAAGAACTTGGGGTTTGGGCTTCCCATGATCATGTGATGTCCTAACATAAGTTAATATTATTATTCAGCATGGGAGGTTACAGATTGTTAGGAGAGCAAATTTCATATTCGTTAGACAAAAGGTGAGTCTTCTCACCATACCATTGGGTCTAAGGCAACAAGGTTGACCTATTTTATGATGGTTGCTATACTCGTTGTGTAGAGATGTATGGCATGATTATGTGGTAAAATGCGGTAGAGATAGCCTTTATGGCTATGATAGAGATAGCTTTATAGCTAACGGTAGAGATAGACTTCATGGCTAATGGTAGAGATAGCTATTATAGCGAATGGTAGAGATAACCTTTTTGGCTAATGGTAGAGATAGCTTTATAGCTAAGATGATATGTGATATGTGGTAGAGGAAGGTTTTATAGCTGTTATGATATGTGTCATGTGACTTGTGTGTTGGGGTATGCTCTAGGGAACTCACTAAGCATTAGCTTATAGTTTGTGGATTTGTTTTAGGTACATCGGATCGGTAAAGCTTGATAGCGTGACGTGCACTCTCTCAGGAGTTTTCACGGGATAGTCTAATGTTTGGAATCAAAGTTTTATCTCACTTTTGTTTTGAAAACAATTATAAATGGATTTTCTTGACATTGGAGTTGTGTTTGATTATTCTAAAATGAAATTTTTCATTGTAAATTTGGGTCATTACAGGTGGATTTCCGGTGGGCCCTGAGCAGCTGAGGGCATTTGAGACCCTCAGATAGCGACTTGGTGAGGCTCCAATCTTGACTCTCTTAGAAGGAGTTGAGGATTTTGTAGTGTTTTTTGATGCATCCATCACAGGACTAGGAGCAATCCTCATGCAGAGAGGATGGGTGATAGCTTACGTGTCGTGACAGTTGAAGCCGCACGATACGAGATACCCTACTCATGATCTTGAGTTGGGAGCGGTGGCTTTCTCTGAAGATTTGGAGACATTACCTTTATGGGGTCCGTTGTACCATATACACAAACCACAAGAGTTTGAGACACATCATGGATTAGCCGAACCTGAATATGAGACAGCATAGGTGGTTAGATGTGGTCAAGGACTACGACTGTGAAATTCTTTACCACCCAGGTAAAGAAAACGTTGTTCCAGACACTCTGAGCCACAAGTCATCTAGATCCTCTACTCCAGTTACATGTATGAGGATATTGGTGGAATCTCCATTTGCAAGATTGATCAGAGAAGCTTAGGCTAAGGGTATGCATCAGGAGAATTTGAAGCTTGGAAAGATTAGGGGTGAGAACACCCGGTTTGTGAAGGATAGTCGGGGATTATTGACCCGTTATGGTCGGGTCTGGGTTCCAATGTCTAGTAGTGTCCGACAGATTGTTTTGGAGGAGGCTCATAAGTCTCGCTTCTCTATTTACTCAGGGGGCACCAAGATGTACCTGGATTTTCCATTGAGTTACTAGTGGCCATGCATGAAAAGGGAGATTGTGTGGTATGTTGAGATGTGCTTGACTCGTCGTACGGTCAAGGTGGAGCATTAAAGGCCGCATGGTCAGCTGCAACCTCTGGATATTCCCATGCGGAAATGGGAGCAGATCACGATGGATTTTATCACCAAGCTGCCGAGGACGGCGAAGGACTATGACACTATTTGGGTCATTGTGGATCGATTGCCCAAGAGCGACAACTATTTTGCTATACGGAAGAGTTCATTCACTGAGAAGCTGTCCGACTTATATATCCACGAGATCGTAATACGCAATAGGGTGCCGGTCTCTATTGTCTCAGACCGTGATGTTCCGTTCACCTCCCGTTTATGGCAGAAGTTCTATGAGGAACTGAGCACACGGCTGCACTTTATAGACGAACGGATTCAGTGGACCATACATACTCATGAGGATATGTTGAGAGCCTGCGTTATTGAATTTGGTGGGAGCTGGGAATCCAACCTACCCCTTGTAGAGTTCTCTTACAACAACAACTTTATTTAAAGTATTGGTGCCCCACCATATCAGCTGTTGTATGGACGGAGATGTCGCACCCCAGTCTGTTGGGGTGAGATCGGTCACAATGTGATGGCACAGACATAGGTAGTTCTGCAGACTACTGAGATCATTCAGTTGATCAAACAGTGGCTGCAGACCACTCAGAGTGGGTAGAAGAGCAATGTCAACATGCACCGATCTGAGCTGGAGTTCTAGGTGGGAGACATGGTATTACTGAAGGTTTCACCGTGGAAGGATTTGATTCGCTTCAGAAAGAGGGGGAAATTTTTTCCTCGATACATTGGGCCATTCTGGATCGTTGCCAGGGTTGGCAAGGTGGCATATAGACTGGGTCTCCCAGAGGAGCTTAGTCTTGTCCATAGCATTTTCCATGTGTCACAGTTACAGAAGTGTATACTGGATGAGGAAGCAGTAGTGTTGCTAGACAATATTCAGGTCGATGAGCATCTAAATTACATGGAGAGGCCAATGGCCGTTCTTGAGAGGAAGGTAAAGGTTCTACGGAACAAGGAAGTATCGTTGGTAAAGGTACAGTGGCAGCACCGGAAGGGATCCGAGTGGACGTGGGAGCAGGAGGCTAAGATGCAGGAGCATTACCCTGAGTTATTTACCGCAACAAACTTTGAGGATGAAGTCTAATTCAAGTGGGGGAGAAATGTAACATCCCGACTCCCACGTATAAAGTTTAAAGTTTTAGTCATGTTCTAGGACCTACTCAAAGAGTTGGATTCCCCATCTCGTCTTGTAGAAATGATTCAGACTGCATGCATTTAAGGGGTCTACTCTACGAGTTGGAGGACACCAACTCGACGAGTAGCAGCTGGACAATTAAACCCTAATTTCTAGGGTTTTGCACCCTATTTAAAGGTTCATTAGCCTCCTTTACCATCCCTCTTGAGCTCAGAAAACCCTATTCTCGAATACTCTCCATTTTTGTGTGAAAAGAAGCTTGGAAGGTGGTTTTCTGAAGAAGGCTTGAAGTGTAAGGAGCTTGGAGCAAAGAGAAGTTTGTGGATCTAACTCTACTTCATCTTGGCATCATTTTGAAGGTACCAAGTCGTTACCTTAACTTATCTTTGGCTAGATCTCTTCGTACAAATGCTTAGGGCCATTTTCTAGTGGGTTGAGGGTTATTTCAGGTATTGGGCATGATCTGAAGCTGCAACTACAAATTTGGACTCCTCTTAGTCCTTATAGCCATGAAGTTACCAGATTTAGCAAGCTTTGGCTCTTCTTCTTGGTTTAAACCTTTCCCTTAACTTGGTTTTGGCATCTAGGACCATGCATGTATGTAAAGTTTGCAACTTTACATGGAAATCATGCCATAGGAGGTTGGATTTGCATTTTGGAGCTTTTGGGTAGCTTAAAAACGTCTGAATGAGAAATAGAATAAAGGGACTCGACGATTTGCATGGTCAACTCGACGAGTCAGATGAAGAATTGGAGGTGGTGGGTTTCTGCATGGACTCAGCAAGTCAGTAAGTTGACTCAACGAGTCAGTTAGGGTTTTCCCAATATTTTGACACGCATTAACTCGATGAGTTTTTTGGAAACTCAGCGATTCAATTAGGGTTTTCACGATTTCTTGAGTTTTGGAAGGACCCGACGAGTCAGTGAACTGCACTTGACGAGTTCGTTCAACATGGGCTGTTAACCTTGACCGTTGACTTTGACTTTGACCAAGGGTTGACCAGTTTGACTTTTGGGGGTATTTTAGTAATTTGGGAATTTATAGGAGTGGATCATTGGTGGATGTAGGTGTTGGATTTTGAGCTGGATTTGGAGGAGTTTGACAATATCATTCCGAGCTACTTGTGAGATGAGTTGTCCTCACTCTATTAACAAGGTCAAAGGCACCAATGTGGGACCTTTTCGGATTTGTGTATGGGTTTATTGCATGATATGCTTATTCATTTGCATCGTGGTAGTTAGGACGGTGATATGCTTAGTGACCTAATAGGTTGGTATCTAGGTATGTAGGATAATCCTATATTAGTGACCGGTTAGGTTGGTATCCTAGTTATAGGATGTTGCTATGATTAGTGACCTATTAGATCGGTTTAATTGTTATATGTGCTAGTGTATGATATTTATGTGTACATGATTGTTTGATTCGGGTTGGGTTGAGGAAGACATGCTTTGTGCTGAAGGACAACATACCCTATGCGGAATTGATAGACTACAGACTTAGGAGGGCATATTAGTCAGGCCAAAGGCCTGACAAGCGGTCCAGATAGGTTGAAGGCCATGAGAGGCGGTCCAAACGTGCTGAAGGCTCAGAGAGCGGTCTAGTGAGGCTGAAGGCTCATTATGCATGTTGTTTTTTATATGATATGATTTTGATTGTATGGCGTTGGTATTTTGTGGAAACTTACTAAGCTTCGGGCTTACAATTATTGATTTTGTTTCAGGTACTTCTGATGATCGCGGGAAGGCAAACGCGTGATTTTGCACCTCCTTATGTTTTTATGGTTTGATTCTGGGATACTCTATCCTTAAACCATTTTGAAAACATGTTTGTAATAATTATTGTTTTTTGAATGATTTTTTTTAAATTCTCTTGATTTTTTATGGATGTTACAGTGATCGTGTTCATTGACGATATTTTGGTGTACTTAAGGTCTAGGGAACAGCACGAGCAACATCTTCGAGAGATTCTTGGAGTATTGAGGATGGAGAGGCTTTATGCAAAGTTCTCTAAGTGTGATTTCTGGTTACGAGAGGTCTAGTTCGTGGGACTCGTCGTTAACCAGAATGGGATTTTGGTCGACCCAACCAAGATTGAGGCAGTTATTCTATGGGAGGTGCCGAGATCCCCCTCCGAGATTAGAAGTTTTATGGGCCTGGCAGGCTACTATCGAATGTTTATTATAGATTTCTCCAAAATTATCGTTACTCACACCAGATTGACCAGGAAAGGTGTTTTTTTTAGGGGGCCTAATAGCCCTTCCTCAGGGAGTAGAGGACTTCGTAGTCAACTGTACTGCATCTATATCGGGGATGGGTGCCATGTTGATGCAGAGGGGACACTTGATAGCATACACATCGAGGCAGCTAAAGCCTCACGAGACGAGGTATCCCACCCATGATTTGGAGTTGGGGGCGGTGGTTTTCGCTCTCAAGATTTGGCGCCAATATCTTTATGGTGTCCAGTGTACCATATACACAGACCATAAGAGCGTAAAGTATATATGGATGAGCCCAACATGAATATGAGACAGAGGAGGTAGTTAGATGTAATCAAAGGCTATGACTGTGAGATTTTGTATCGCCTTGCTAAGGCTAATGTGGTAGCCGATGCCTTGAGTCAGAGAGTAGTGAGTGCTCCGATCCGAGACGTGTGCATAAGGATCACAATGATGAATCTTGTCTTAGATATCATCCGAGAGGCCCAAGTTGTGGCCATGAGACCATAGAACCGTAAGAGAGGCTAGATGATCGGGCAGATTTCTAAGTTTAAGACAGATAGTCGGAGGCTTATGACCTTCCATGGGCGGATATGCATGCCATATACGGGTGGAGCTCGACTTATTTTAATGGAGGAGGCCCATAGGTTGATATCTCGATCCATTTGGGGGTCACCAAGATGTATTTAGACTTGAAAAGGGATTATTGGTGGCCATGTATGAAGAGAGATGTGGCATGGGTAGTTGAGAGATGCTCGACCTATCATCAGGTCAAAGTAGAGTACCAGCATCCCCATGGCCAGTTACAACCTTTGGAGATTCCCTGTGGAAGTGGGAACAAATATCCATGGATTTTATCACCAAGTTACCGAGTATTGCACAAGGTGTCGAATTTATATGGGTGATTGTAGATCAGCGACAAAGAGTGCTCACTTTTTGGCTATAAGTGAGAGCTTTTCTGTAGAGAAATTGATCAAGAACTATGTTCTAGAGGTGGTGGCACGGCATGGGGTGCCAGGATCGATATTGTCATATCAGGATATGTGTTTTACTTCCAGGTTCTGGAAGAAGCGTCATGAGGAGTTGGGTATCCTGCTGCATTTGAGGACCGCTTACCACCCATAGACAGACGGATAGAGCGAGCGAATGATTCAGACGCTCGAGGACATGCTATGTGTACGTGTTATGGACTTCGGTGGAAGTTGGTAGACTTATTTGCCCTTGGTTGAGTTTTCATACAACAATACCCATCACTCCAGTATTGGTATGCCTCTCTTTGAGCTTTTATATGGGAGGAGGTACTGGACCCCCATCTGTTGGGGAGAGGTATGGCAGAGAGTGATGGGGGCACTGAGATAGTGCTCAAGAAAAAAGAGCAGATCCAACAGGTCAAATAGATTTTACTGAAAGCCTAGAGTTGTCAGAAGAGTTTCGCAGACCGGCGGCGTTCAGAGCTAGAGTTCCAAGTCGGAGATTTTGTTCTCTTGAAGGTATTCCCATGGAAAGGGGTGATTCGATTCAGGAAGTGGGGCAAGTTGGGTCCTAGATACGTCGGTCCTTTGAGAGTGATCCCTCTTGTGGGTAAGGTAGCTTATTAGTTTGAGAAACCTACATAGTTAAGCCAGATTCACAACACCTTCCAAGTGTCCCAGCTAAGGAAGTGTGTAGCCGATGATACGATAGTGGTCACATTAGAGAACATTCAGGTTGATGATCGCCTGAATTACATAGAGAAGCTGATAACAATCTTAGATAGGAAAGTGAAGGTCTTGTGGAATAAAGAGGTGTCCTTGGTTCAAGTTCAGTGGCAGCATCGGAAGGGATCTGAGTGGACCTGGGAGTCGGACTCCGAGATACGTGAGCAGTACCCAGAGTTGTTCCTAGAGGATGACTTCAAGGGCGAAGTCTGATTCTAGTGGGGGAGAATTGTAACATCCCGAATCCCAGGTGTAATATTTAATTACATTATATGCATTTTGTCAGGGAAAGTCAATGAGTTGGAGGCCCCAACTTGCTGAGTAGAGATTGAAATGGCCGCGTGATTTTTAGAGTCTATTAGACGAGTTGGAGGACCCGAACTCGAAGAGTAGGAGCAGAGTGTGAAAACCCTAATTTTCAGTGCTTGTACCCTATTTAAAGGACCTTAAGCCTTTCATTCTACCTCCTTTATCACCTTAACACACTGAGAGAAATTGTAGTCAAGCTACTACCATCTGTGATATATATATATATATATATATATATATATATATATATATGTATGCATAGAGAGAGAGAGAGAGAGAATAAGATTGTTTGGTTTAGTGCATACTTGGAAGGAGATAGAGGAGCAAAAGGCTTGGAACGAGAAGGAGCCCTTGGAAGTAGTGTCCGTTCAGTGGTAGCTGCTATTTTGAAGGTAAAAACCTCTCACCTTCACCATTTTTTGGTTAGATCTCTTCACTAAGGAGTTTATGGCCATTTCCATCTTCTCATTGACTCCTTAAGTTGTTTGAGCATACCATGAAGTTGAGACTGTAGATTTGGATAGTATGATGTCCCTTGGGCCTAAATATTCAAGCTTTATCAAGCTATTGGCCAACTTTCATGCATTAAACCCTCTATGGAGCTTTGTTTTGGCATTTTGAGCTCTAGATGTCATGCATGGACGTAAAGCTTGAAGCTTGAAGCCTTAGTTCGACTTAAAAATGTCTGAATGAGAGAATGGACTGAAGGGACTTGACGAGTTGATGAGCCAACTCGGCGAGTTGGTTAGGGTTTTCCCCGATAGTCTTGACGCATTACAACTCGGCAAGTCGGTGAGACAACTCGACGAGTTAAGTTGGATTTTTTGCGATATTTCAGAGAAAACGAAGGAAATTGACGAGTCGCATAGATGCACTCAATGAGTTGGGGCAACATGGACTGTTGACTAGAGTATTGACTTCCGTTGACTTTTAGGGTGTGGTCAAGATATGGATTATGGAGATCATGGAGGAGTATCTTTCACCCTTTCCGAGAGTTTAAAAAGGGGTTAGCCTAACATCTTTTGAGTTGTTATTATAAGTTTTATTTAGAAATGATTATTGTATGTAAGCGGAGTCCAAACCGGTGAGACCTACTTACTTACGTACGAGGTGAGTCTTCTCACTGTACTTACTTAAGTGGTAATACTATGTGACCGAAAGGTCTTATATGCTTATACTGAGTTATGTGATATCATGCATTTGTCTTTGTGATTTATCATGTATATTATTATGTGCCTTATTGAGTTAGGACCGGAGGTTCCAACCCGAGTTGTGAGACCGGAGGGTCCTTATCGAGATATAGCCATGAGAGGCTAATTATTTGTGTGTGGTATTTTAGGTAACTCACTAAGCTTTGCGCTTATAGTGTTGTGTGAAATGTGTTTTAGGTACACATCAGCTAGAGATTATGTTTTATGAATTCTGGGATATTATCAAACATTTTGTTGTCTTTTGTTTTGAATAACTTATACAATATGTGTTTTGAGAAATGTGAGATTGTATTTTATGTGGTTTAAAAATGAAATTTTTATTTGAAAATTTAGGGTGTTACACTTTTCTTTATGATTGGTTTGGATAGCGTGCATGGGGTCCATAAAGTTATCAAATTTATGGATCATTAAGGCTCTTTGTTTATCATAGTCATAAGATGTGAGGCTTCGTGGTGGTTTGGACTCTAAGCATGAGTTTTGGCCTCATTTTCCTTTATGTTGAACAACTTAGTGTTTAAGTCATGCATTGGACATGCATGACTAAAAAGCTACGATTTTTATGGTCCCTTGGTTTAGGGAAGGCCTTCTTGATTCAGAGCGTAATGCTCTAAGCTATTCAGACTAGATTTCATGACGTGACAGGTTCTGTATCACGTCTTGATGAGAGGTGTTCATACGACTATTTTTTCCTGACTCTATCACGACGTGATCCATGGGTGGTCACAACGTAACAAGCAGATGACGTGGATTTTAGCATTTACTCTTGACTATGGTTGAATTTTGGTCAAACTAGGGTTAAGGTGTAGACTGAGAGGATACTTCTTTATTGTTGTTAGGTGTCTCGTTTCCCCTATCTACTTTGTATGAGACATGTGGTATTTTTAGTTTCTATTTGTGAGGTGAGTCTTCTGACTATATTTACATGTGTGGTATTTATGTCATTGATGATATGGGTCTTAATTGTTGATTATTGCTATATGTGAATTGAATTCAATTATTGATAATTTTAGGATTGTTGAGAATCCCCAAGGTTGTTGATAACCACTAAAACGTGTTGTTAATCCACACGGCGTGTTATTAGCCCACTAGGATTGTTCATCACCCATAATAGTTTATTATGTTGTGTTGTGTATATATTTTGGGAAGGATCCACTAAGGTTTATGCTTACAGTTGTAGATTTAATGTGTTTCAGGTACTTCGGATGATCGCAGGTAGGCGAAAGCTTTACTGTACGCTCTGGCTTGTAGATTTTATGATTTCCGCATTTTAATACTCTAATTTGGGATGATTGTATAGATATATCTCAGATTTTTCTTGACTATGTTTTTATGATTCTTGAGCTTTTCCTATAATAAAAATGAAATTTTTTTGGTAAAAAATGGGATGTTACACTCATTCTCAATTATTGTTAATGTTTCTCACTTAATCCTTCTCGTTCCAAAGATGTTTAAAAAATCAATGTTCGTAGTGTTTTTCTCTTGCATGTGTTACTTACTTACATGTACATTTGTTTTTCGTTACTTAGAATACTTCTTTTTTGGCTTATTCTTTGCTTTTTGTATGTGAATAAATGTGTAATTACTTCTTTATAACAAGGTTTGAGCTTGATTACCTTTTTCTGCTATGGGAGCACATAAACATGCATAAGTGAAAGGCCTCAAATTGCAAATGAGTTCAAGAACAAGTCAATTCTGCCAGGAATTACAGTCTTATGAGAATACATCACATTTTTGCCAAAATAGGTGGAATCAAGTTGATTATCTTGACCACTAAATAAGTCAAGTGCATTCCTTTAATATATATATATATATATATATATATATATATATATATATATATATATATATATATATATATATATATATATATATATAAAATTAAGAATGCTATTCTTTTATGACTTTATTCACTTTTTGTAACATTCATTTACAATATGTATAAGTGTATTAAAATGTAAAAAGTTGATGTTATTATGTAAGAATATGCATGAATATGTATTTATGTTCAGGATTATATCAATATATAAGAATGTTGTTATACTTAAACTGATGGTTTAAGAATGTTGTTATTTTTCAAAAAGTTCATTTTGTTAGAACACATTGTCATAATATATGTTCTCATAGAATATGTAATCTTATGGTTAAAAAAATTTTTATTTATGAAAAAGTTCATTTTGTTATGTCATAATATGCATGCTCTCAGAATATGCATTCTCATATGGTTAAAGAATGTTGTTATTTCTGAAAATGTTTTGTTCTTATTCTTCAAGATGTTAATTCTTTTTAAATTAAAAGTCTTAATTATCTTATAAAATCCAGATTTTCTTTTTAAAATGTAGCTTAAGTTATTAAAATACCCTTTATAATGAGATTTATGTTATGACATGGTACATGTTATTTCATTTTTGTAACATATACCTTAAGTTCTAAGATCATAGCCTTTTATTCTTTTTATTCATTAGTCCATAATTGTTGCTAGTAAGACACGAAAATCTTATATAAAACAAAAGGACATAAAATAGGGAAGTTACATAAATTATGCTAAATCAACAAGGCAAATGTACATCGATGCTTAAAGTAACTATATAAAATAAGTTAAATTTCATCCCCTGTCTTCCAAGTGTTAATATCTTACATCATTGAAAATAATGTTGTTATAAGAAAATCATGCATATGAAGTTATCCAACGTCATGGACTCGACAACAAAAAGAATAGATAAGACTACTAGGTATGAGTCGATGTTATAACACCATAAAATTGTCACCTCCACATGCCACATCAAACTATTAACATCATAACTAGAAGTGGGTGTAGTGTTCTTATGTTATAACTAAGTTATGAGAGAGAGAGAGAGAGAGGCTTTGAATGGTTGTAAAATGGTGTTGCCTCCATTATCATTACCACGCCTCTTACCATATCATGAGCGTGGAGCGGTGTTCTCCATGTTATAACCAGGTTATGGGGCTGCCACCTCATCCATAATGGCGTTATGGCTATCCATACGCAACACTCTAAGCTACCCGACAGAGGATGTGATAACAATTCGAACAACCACAAAACCAACCTCAAATTACCTCAGCATAATAGCACTTGCACTAAAAAACAAGTGCTCCAATCATTCATTGACTTGCAAACAAAAGGGACAAATTAAAAAGAAGACTTCGGGTGTATACCTCTCACGACAAGATTACAAGCCATCAGTATCTTGTTAATAATTATAAGCGTCAAACAAAACAATTCACTTTCAAAGAAACCCACACTTAATCCAATTAAACATGTAGGGATTATTGATCAAATCAGTCTCCACTATGTTAAATCAAAATAAAATAGAAAAGGAATAAAAGCTGCAAAGTGCGGGGAAAAACTTAAAAAATGGAGTATCATAAAAACAAATTGAACCCCACACTGACCACCTTTCTAACACAGTTGACATTAAACATACTGATCATTGTTAAGTTTTTAACACTTACAATATTTTAATAATTTAAAATTATTACATTACAAGAGCAGTGATATCACTCACATAAACAAATGTTAGAAATAGGGAACGAACAGATTGCTTGGATTTTCTGAAAGTCGTGATTCACTATCAAAATAGAGTATTTCAATGGTACAGATCGAACACTCACTTAGATGAAATTCAGAGAATGTATGTGAAAATGTTCTTTAACAAGATGTACCATAAAATGACCAAAAACGGCTATATGATTCTTGTTTGAAAACTATCACAAGACAGTTATAAACTGTCATTAAAACTACCAATATTTGTCATAAAACAGATCCCAGCCAAGGGCTCTGCCCCTTGGACCACACCAGGGGAGCTGCCCCCGAACCCCCGTTCGTTTACAGGCTTCGTCCTTAAATAACAGTGTATTTTGAATATTGAAAAACTTGAACAAGTGTGCACTCCTTTACCATCTTAACTTGATCAATATCCAACAAGATCACTTTTAGTCAACAAATTAATCCTATTACACGTAAATAATATTGATGCTATTAAATTACCAACAACAAATGAGATAAAGAATGTTTTGATATCAAAGTCGAACAAAATGGGAAGGATCAAATAATATAAGTAATTGCATCTATTCTCGGTATACAAACGCCGATATATCTACATGCATGCAGGAAAAAGGATGGGCACACTCATAAGATGATGCCATAGCAGCCCAAGAGTGGACACCACACGCCTTGGTTAACTTGTATTGGAGTAACCAATGGGAAGTTTACTTGGGGCTTTCAAGTGGCACGGGCTCCACGAGAAGCCATCCTCCAAAAAAACAATTTGTTTGATAATAGCTAGTTTCAGTATTTTTTAATCTATTCTAACTAGACTATTGATTTATTCGTGTGAACTCACTTGCTACCATTGATTCTTTAATAGATTCACAATTGATTTTTTATTCATTGATCTGTAATTTGGATAAACTTGTATTTGAAGTAAAAATAATATATGTATAAATATACCGACTCATAATCTTAACTTTCCCATTAAATTTATCTCCAAAAAATAATGCCCACTAACAGAAGAGAAGGAAAAGAAAAGATGCTAGGATTAACCCCTCTATTCTCAACTACCTATGGATGGCCCTCAGAGGATCTCATCCAGAAGAATGTTGAACTGGACTTCAATAATATTTCTTTGGAAGTTGAAACAAATTCATATGATCCTTTGCTTGATTTTCATAGATATGATGGCATCCAGCATGACTTTTCACCTGTAGAAAATTCCATATCTGCTAGAGGGCTTGTAAATGGCGATTCCACAGATCCTTTCATGGTGGTAAAGAAGCTCAATCATAATGCCAGTGAAAGACATCGTCGTAAGAGGGTGAACGACTTATATGGTTTCCTTCGTTCACTGCTACCCGTTTCCAGTGATCAAAAGGTGCTTCAACATCTAATATGTTGTGATGTGAAAGTGAGAATTTCAATAGTTAATATTAATTTTCGTTGTCAATCTTAATGATCTTAGCTATATATATACAAAAAGACCAAAACAATCTACAGTTTGTTTCTACATGTGTTAACCTATGACTGACATTTGTGTTGCATATAGCCTATATTCTTGTAGTGAGTTATTTTATTCAGTGGGCTTAGACTCATGATTCTCTTTAATTTGCCACAGAAAAAAGTAAGTATCCCAGGGACAGTATCTCGTGCGGTTAAATACATACCGGAACTAAAGAAGGAGGTAGAGACATTAATACATAAAAAGGAAAAGATTTTGGCATATTCGTCATCTGAAGCTAATTTGAGGCAAGAACATGTAGCAACGAAGAAGAAAAGTGGTAAAGATGCAACTATCGAAACAAAATCATCTGTCGTTTCTTGTGTAAGAATTTTAGGAGTGAAAGAAGCTGTTATACAACTGATTTCTGCAACTGATAATATGAGCAAGGGTACGGATATTGGGCTCTTGTCTGAGGTTTTGGAATACTTAGAGCAGGATGAAAATGGGTTTGTTTTACTGAATGCAACTTCATTCAGATGTTCAGGAGACGGGATATCATTAAGCACTCTGCATCTCCAGGTATATAAATGGTCTTCCCTCCCAAATATTTCAAATAATTTTACCATTATTTAACTTCATCCTGAATATATGGCTATTATTTTCATGGAAAAAAGCATACACATTATAATCACATGTATATATTGTAACTAATACTTTGTGGAAATAGCTATAATACATCATTGTGTTAAACGTACAGGTGCAAGGTGATAATCGCCTAGACTCTGAAAGGCTGAAGGACAAGCTTAGCTCTTTCCACCAACAATCAGATCGAGATTTACGCTAATTAGGAATAACTATAAAGATTATGTCTATTAATTAGCAAGCTTTAGTTTTGACATACTAATGTTGCGGTGTTAAACTCATAAAACTCGCTTTTATTTAAACAGAATACAAATACATTTGAAACCTCATTACAAGATTTGTTCACATTTAATCTAACAAAGTTCAATATAACATTCATGAAAAACTGTAAAGAAAGACAAAGACTGAACTCTATGAACAAACCCTATTCGTATGAACAAACCCTAACTATAGAGAGAAGTGGTAACAAGTCTGTGTGAAGTGTGTGTGAAGAGATAATGAGAATAATGAACGAGTCCTCTCTTCGGTCTTCATTATATACACGGGTCACAAAAGAGTGAAAGACGGTGCAAACCCAAATCAAACCCTAGTATTTGACATAGCACTAGTAAAAAATCGCGATCTTCGGATGGAAGAATCCGTTGGTAATTGCCTTTACCAATGGATTTCAAACAAAATTCAGGCTTTCACATTTTTACTCATGGCAAAAATTTACGGACAGATTGCCAACCGAAATACCAACAAAATACCGGCAGATTTAGTTGTTGCAAATTTGCCGACGACATTGAGCTACCAACGGAAGCGACATATTTCTAACTGAACAAAGTTTGACCTACTTTAACGATTTTATTCATGGATTTCCACAACCCAATACATTAAAACTATAAAAATTCTCGCAAATAAATCAATGTTTTTTTTACACTTGTTGAACTCTAATTCAAATTGTTAAATATTATTTTATAGTTATTTTGAATTAATTTTTTCCTATTTATTCTATGAATTTTTTATTTTATTAAATACATTATAATTAATGTAATAATTACAATAAACATGGTAATAAATTGATATCAATTATATTAATGAATTTACATTTTAATTTTAAAATTTCTAAGATCACTAGTGTTTTTTATTTATTTAAATTTATAAGATAAATAACATTTGCATTCTAATAATTTATTATATTTCTTATTTTCTTTTAAATTCAAAATTTTTAAATATTTTGACATATTTTGATGTTTGTATGTAACTTTTTTTTTTTAAATTAACTGATATTAATATATGAGTCTCACAACTAGTCATTATTCAACCAAAAATTAAACTGATAAACATTACAATAAACTTTGTCGGTTATAAATATGTACTTCGCATTTACTCCCTGTAATTTCATAAAAATAACTTAAATACAAGTCAATATAGCTCATTTGTTAGGATACGAAGGTTACCAAACATTATCTATTCCTATAAAAAAACATAAGAGGTTTTAGTATTCAAAATCCCTTACAACTAATCACCAAGCATGTACAATAGCCCCATAATATAATCAAGAGTTACATAGTTGTAACCTTGAAGCAAACCAAATAAAAGTAATATCAACATTCTTGGCCTTGTTTTGCACCTGTAATAAATAGATTCAATTAGGTTTTACCTTATTCAAAGAAAGTAGAAAAATTAGAGTGGATGGAGGAGGTACTAGAGGCAACAATAGTGAAGAATGGAAGTCGAAGCAAGGCGAAGATGATGAGGTGGCAAATTGTTGTGACATTAACCATCTTTAATGTTTATCGGCGATATGGTGGACCGAATTGGGTTTCCAGCGAGGTAGAACTTTGGTAGATTGAAGGTAGCCAGTTCAACCGGTGGTGAATACTAAATCAATGATGGTGATGACGATGACATATGAGAATGAATATGGTATGCACCGTAATTTTGATCCTTGGTGTAAAACTAGCGTTTCATGTATTTTTAGTAATGGCCCAATTTCCTTAAAAGTTGCAAAATTTGTCCCTATGTTGGGCGTACGGGTTGGGTACTCCAGGCGTAGAACCTTAAGTAATGATCGTGGACCCCCCCCCCCTCGGTATGATGGGGTACATGTATCTACGTTGGGCATACGTAAGCAGAGGGAAAACCCAAATTTATTGGGTTTGGACCCTATTTAAAGGACATTATTAACACTAACCCTTTCCTACCTCAAGCCTCCATCTCTCATAGCCTCCATTTTGAAACCCTAATAGTATGTACATGTTTTTTGAAGCCTTAGAATGTCATTTTGGTGTTCTTGGTAAAGAAGGAATACTCTTGGAGTTGTAGTGTTTCACTTAATCCTTTAGGATCCACCAATTACTCATCCTTCTGCATCTTTTGGAGCTATAAAGCTTTAATCTTGATGCATATTCCTTTAGATCTTGTTTAAGCTTAGATTTATAACCTTTTATCCCAAGATCTTGATCCTTGTGAGTATGGAATACTCCAGGGCCTTTAAGTTGTCATTCCAGTCATTTTGGAGTGTTTAGTGTCATAAAAATGCAAGCATGGGCCTTTGTTTTCACCCATGCAAGTTTAGGGAAGTTTAGTTGATAACTTTATTTAGGGTTGTGTTTTTAGCTTACTTGTCCCATGGAAAGGCATAAAAGGTTACAACTTTATGAGTTTATACGTTAATTGGATGTTAGATCTGAAGTTTGGACATTGGGTCTTAATGCATTAAAACGTTAATAGAGTTTGTGGAATCTGTCGAGTACGCTTGGCGTAATGCAGGGTATGTTGGGCGTACCTACTTGCGACCCTACAAGCCTTCTGAGGATGATTTGTATGCTAGGTGTAGCATGGTGTACGTCGGGCATACGCTCAAGAAGCCTTTTGGGTCGTTTAGAACTTTAGGTCTCTAGTAGGGATGTTTATGGATGGCTAACCGATCGAAAACATATTTCAATGAATGCAAGAAAATATAAGCCATTCATGCATGATTTTATCAGGTATGTATTTTAATTTAGATTTATACAAAACCCTTCTAAGAACCCTTTGGGGTTGATTTTGAAGTTTAGAAGTCAAGTGGAGCAAGGATTTGCATCTACACATTTGGTTTTCTTAGTTTAATGATGTTTAGCCTAGTTTACCTTATGTTTAAGTGTTCATCAGCTGTGATTATGGGATAAAAAACTTTGCTTTCGTTTAGTTAGATGAAACCTAAAACTATGAGTTAGTGTCTTACTTTATGGATTATATGAATTTGGTTTATGCATGTGTTTGATTATCATTACCTAGCATGTTAAAGTTTGTAACTTTGTTGCTTAATTTCTAGTGTAGTGTAGCTTAGTCACCATTAAATTACATGAACTTGATTACCTAGTGATTTAGTAACCATTAAATTGCTAGAGATAGGATCGACCAAATCTTAGATAAGTAATAAAAGTAACAAATTTAGTTGTGTTGGAAAACATAATTGTGTTTGCTTTGAGAAATCTTTCGTAGCGCATCTATAATGAATAACTAATTTTGTGTTTTGCTTTTGTATGACCTTACAAGGTAGTTCATGAATTGGTGAAAATATTAGTAAATTTGGAGTTGAATTGCTAATTACATATAACTTGGTAACCAACTTCATTAATCCATAAAGAACTTACCATAGGAAAATGTAGCTTCGAAACTAAACGAAAGTGTTTTTAATATATTGATTATAATCGTTTTTAGTTGAGTGCTTAAGTTTTTCTGAACTTGTAAAATTAGATGAAAAAAAACCCCATTTTAATAGTTTTTCTTAGTTTAGCTTTTAGTAGTTATTTTATTAATTAAATATTGTTACTTGTGATTGACATCCGACTTACCAAAATTATTCTATAAATCGACTAGATATACTGTCTAGGTGCATTCTACCTAGTTAAGTTCGTTATGTTATAAATTTAAAACTAGATTGGTATAATTTGCAAAACATCAAGTTTTTGGCATTGTTGCCGGGGAACGGACTATTTGATTTTTAGTTTAATTGCTTTAAGTTATTTGATTTTTTTGTGGTGTAAAAACCGCAATTTTTCTGCATTTATTTTTTTGTATGATCAGCAACCACGTCGTGGTTACGTTACAGTAAATTTTTTGTTTAGTTATTTTTTTCTTTTTATGTGGCTTATTAGTTTTTTTAGCATGAAATATGGGGGAGACCATGACAATGGAAGAGTACAAGCGACATATGAGGAACGAAAACATATGGGGTCTTGATCAACCAAAAATCCCAACCACAACAAAGTTTGAACTGCCAAGACATATTCTTGGCTTGCTAAAAGATCTACCATTTTATGGGAAGGAGCATGAGGATGCCTATGAGCACATAGAAGAGGTGGTGGAGATTTCACATTATTTTAATGCACCAAACGTGAGTAAATATGCGGTGATGCTTTGACTTTTACCGATCCCATTGAAGGGTGAAGCAAAAGAATGGTTAAAATCACTTCCTTTTGGAGCAATCACGATATGGGCTGATTTTAAGACTGAGTTCATAAACCAGTTTACACCTCCTTTAAAAATAGCAAAGCTTAAAAGAAACATACAAAATTTTCAACAATTAGAAGGGGAGTCGCTATATGAAGCTTGGGAGCGTTACAAGAGATTATTACAAAATTACCCTCAACATGACTTCAATGTGCAACAATAAATCTCGATGTGTTATGATGAAGTCAATGTGTGTACTCGCCAAATACTAGACTCTCAAGGGCCCACGAAAAAAGAAGGATCCGACAACAAATAAAGCTTTAATTGAAGAATTTGTCAAGCATTCAAAGGAGTATCACAACCCAATAGGGGAGGATATCACGAGAAGAAAAGCGAATATAGATGGAGTTTCCGAAATCTTAATGATGGTAATGACGAAACTCAATGTCAGGGAAAATAGGCTCACAAAAATGGGTGGATCAATTTATGTGATACACAATAGATGTGAATCTTGTGAAGAACTTCACTCTATAAGGGATTGTGAATGGGAATACAAGAGAGCTCAAGACATGATAAAATATCAGCAACTAGAGCACAATATCTAGCAACTAGAACGAGTCCAGTCCAAAAAGATAGATGCTCTCGATTCAATGCTATTCAGATTCGTGGAAGCTAATGAAAAAAGACATGATGCAACACTTAGAGATCATCAAGCATCAATTTTGAGCAACCACACACAAGTTGGCCAATTAACAAATTTTGTACAAGAAAAGCTATCAAATCTTCTTTCAAGAAAAGACGAGTCAATCCCTATGGCTAAAGTCATGGTTGTTTGTTAAAAGAGAAGAAGAATATTAAATTGCGTATAAGAAGGACCTTGAATAGGAGTCTAATCAGTCACTCGAACTAAAAAATAAAGAAGAAGAAGAGTATCGTGAAGTTGCCCAGTCGCCACGAGATGGAGGCAATAGTGCCACATCGTGGGCAATAAAAGAAGATTATGAATTTTCTGTTGCTGGGCCGTATCGACCACCTATTCCTTTCCCATCTCATACCAAGGAAAATATGGTGAAGCAAGGAAACACAATGTTCATGGAGCATAAAGAACTTGCAGAGCAATTGGAAAAGGAAGAAAATCATTCGAGACCTCTAATGTCAACGCCAATGGTTTTTGAGGTGTCTGCTTTTACAAGGCCACCAGATCAAGTCACAAAGACAGTTGAAGAAAAAGAAGAGGAATATGATGAGCCTCATTTTGAAAAGAAAAACCCGGAAAGAGACAATACAAAAGCTAAACACGTCAGAATGAGGAAAAAACCCAAGTTAAAGCACAAAGATGATGTCAACCCATCAATGCAAGAAACTTCAAGAAAGGCATTCAGCAAATGGGTTGCCTACAAACAAACAAGGCTCAATATGATGTAGAACTGGGAGGTTACACCTTCCACCTGACGCAACGTAGAGTGAGAAGGAGTCAGGCTCACGACTCTACAAAAAGAAACACTTCTCGAGAGGCAACCTAATGCTTTTAGAGTTAGCATTTTCCTTTTTTTTTATTTAAGTTTTAGTTTTATTTTTTGTTTTAGTTTTATTTTAACTTAACCGAATGGTGATGTGTTTCTCTAGTTCTTGATCATATTTTGTAGTTTTAAACGAAAGTGAAGAAATGAAGGAGCTTAACTTGAAGAAGCCGTGAGATTTTTGAAGATCATAATTCAAGAACTAGTTTTTGAATAAGTGTGGGGTTCCCACATAATGAAGAAAAAGCATTTTGAAGCATATTGACTGAAAAGAAGAGTGGGAATGGTCTTACACATTACAAAGATTCGATGCCTACCGGTTTCAATTTTAGAAGATTCTTTGAGAAAACACTACGACATGGACATTATCAACATGTCGCAGCAAAAATTTTAATCGCAACTGAATCTAACTACACCATGACGTGGCATCCTTAGACCACGTCGTGGCGATATTGTTTTGCTCGACCTTAATGACCATTTTCTCGACATCACGACGCACCGTTGCTTTCCCACCTCGTGGCCGCAGTTTAGTACATTTTCCAATAATGGTTCTTTAATTTCATTCGATCTTGCACATTTGCATTCACAAGAAGAAGGTCTAAAAGTATTATTTATAGCAACTATACAAGAAGCCTAAGCTTTCCACACAAGTATCAGATTTCGATCTCGCTACTACTACCTAAGGGGGGGTCTGTTCCAATTCTTCATTTTTAATTTTTTTGTTCTTTTATTGTTTCAATACGCAATGAGGACATTGCATCATTTATGTGTGGGGTAGGGGTGAATTTAGGAAAAAAAGCATTCTGATTAAAAGAATTTTAAAAAATGACTAGGTTTTAAAAAATTATTAGAAAGATTTGAAATAATAATCTAAAATTAAATCTAGTGATAATTAACAAATTGAATGCTAGTATTGTGTGGGATGATCCGATAAGAGCCCAAATGTTTACCCGAGCCAATGTATGTTATAGTGTATTGGTGGCTTACCATTTTTAGTGAAAAACCATGAGATATCAAAAATAATCTGATAGTTTGTATGACATAATAAGTTTTATAGCGTGTACCTGAAATCTATTCAGGAGAGCTTATGTAGTCCTTGAACTTAGACAAATGCCTCTAACCAATAAAGGTTGAAGTTAAGCTCCCTTACTTAAGCATGTAGGATTTGAGTGGAAAAAAGGTGAGTTATATATAAAAAGAGAGAATTTTGAAAAAGTTGAAAGGATTTTTGAGCTATCAAAGTATGAAGATCAAAAGATCAATAATTCTGAAGAATCAAAAATTGAACATACCAAAAATCAAACGAGAAGGTGTTGAATTCAAAGAAATCAAAAAGCAAATATCAAAGAAGAAATGATTTCAAAGAGCTCCATTATGTTATCAAAGTTGTAATTCCTTATAGATCATATGTATGCTTAGGACGCTTAACCAAAAATATATTGAGGTTAAAAAAGATTTCTGAGAATGGATTCGGAGGGTTGCAAAAATAAGTGTCGTATAAACTAAAGGGTAATGTTCATAAGGATTGCGAGTATTTAGGAATGGAAATTTTTTAGAATTTATAGACACAAATACATGCATTGCGGTCTTGGGATAATGGATGAGTTTAAAATGTATTGTTTTATGCGATATTAGTAAGTTAAAAATCAGTCTTCTTTGGGGCAAGCAAAGGTTCAGTGTAAGGTATTTTGACATGTGCATATCTACATATATATTTTACATCATATCTTAATATTATTAGCTATATTTAAGATTATTATACAAAAAAATGTACTTATTATGTTTAATATTTGTTACGTAGCATAAAATAAATTCTCGAAAGCAATATCGAAGTTGTAAGCAAGAAAACTCGAGCTTAGACAAAAAGAAGACACAAGAAGGATGTTGTTCGATAGCTTGACTCCTCGTCAGAGTTTTGACCATATCTCATGGCTTGTAACTCCGATTGTCAAGATTCAAAATGTTCTGAAAACTAGACACAATTTTGGACGACATTCATGTTTTGAGAAAGGACGATCTTGATAACCAAGACGTGGTGATCCCACCACGACGTGGTGAATGGAATGTTTGCGATTTTTTATGCTGACCTGGAGAATACGGGATAAACTTGAGGGCCACGACGTGGTGGCCAAATTTTTGGAAAGTATATATATCCAGACATTATCACGAATAGAGAGACTTGGAGGTTACTTTCTGGAGAAGCATTGCGATAAAAACCCTTCTAAGAACCCTTTTGGTTCGATTTTGAAGCTAGGAATTCGATTGAAGCAAGGATTCAAATCTACACATCCAGTTTCTTAGTCTAATGATGTTTAGCTTAGTTTACCTGATGTTTATGTGTTCATCAGTTGTGATTATGGGCTAAAAACCCTTGCTTGCGTTTAATTAGATGAAACCTAAAACTATGAGTTAGTTTCTTACTTTATGGATTATATGAATTTGGTTTATGCATGTGTTTGATTATCATTACCTAGCATATTAAATTTTGTAACTTTGTTGCTTAATTTCTAGTGTAGCGTAGCTTAGTGACCATTAAATTACATGAACTTGATTACCTAGTGATTTAGTGACCATTAAATTCCTACAGCTAAGAGCGACAAAATCTTAGACTGTAATAAAAGTAACAAATTTAGCTATGTTGAGAACATAATTGTGACCATAATTACGTTTGCTTAGATAAATCTTACATAGCCCATCTATAATGAATATCTAATTCTATGTTTTTTTTGTATGACCATACAAGGTAATTCATGAATTTGTGAAAATATTAGTAAATTTTAACTTGAATTGCTAATTACATATAACTTGGTAACGAACTTCATTAATCCATAAATAAGAAGTAACCATAGGAAATGGTGTATTCGAAAAAAAACAAAAGTGTTTTTAGTATATTGATTATAATCGCTTTTAGTTGAGTGCATAAGTTTTTCTGAACTTGTAAAATCAAATAAGAAAACCTTCATTTTTTTGTTTTTCTTAGTTTCGCTTTTAGTATTTATTTTATTAATCAAATATTATTCCTGTGATCGACAACTATTCTATAATTAGACTAGGTACACTGCCTCGGTGCATTCTAACTAGTTAAGTTCATTAGGTTCTAAATTTAAAACTAAATAGGTATAATCTGCACCACGTCAGCCGCCAATGGATCTTCCACCACCAAAGCTACTAGTGACTAGAGACTGTTGCCACCAACATTACCGTCGACGCATTCTCTACATGCATCATATATTCTTTCAAGCGATTACAACTAATCTTAAGCATTAATCAATCTTCCTAAAATTTTATGATTTTTGTATCTTCATTGATGCTTAGTGATTTTTGGATTTTAAATATACTATTAATTTTTTTTTTTCTAATCTTTTTAATTATGATATATACTCTTTAGTTTTCTTAGGGAATTTTCGTATAA
Source organism: Lactuca saligna (assembly GCF_052625555.1). Lineage (NCBI taxonomy): Eukaryota > Viridiplantae > Streptophyta > Magnoliopsida > Asterales > Asteraceae > Lactuca > Lactuca saligna. The sequence goes on along the minus strand of NC_136421.1, from coordinate 279,193,997 downwards.
TGATGAGTTTTTACATGACCAACCTTATAGATAAGGAAGTCTTAACATTGGTTTGATAAAAATTGATTTTGATACTTGTATAAGTCCCGCACACATTAACATCCATTTAATAATGACATTCAACCAATATTCCGTACACAATGATAAAGTTTATCATATATTACATTTATTAGAGTGAGGTTTTGTGTATTGTAATAAAACCTATTTAATCGTTTTCAAATGACAGCCATCATGAAAATCATTGATTTTACTACAAAGATCTGACATGGAACAACATGTAAATATCTATAGTTTGCATTCAATAAGTTCTTAGTTTCTCAAAAGCGAACTTCCCAAAACACTGTATACTCTTAGAAACATGATGACAGGGGGATGCTTTCTTTAGAATTTAAAGACTTTCTATAAAGCAAATATGGACTCAAGGAGATACCATTGTAGCATAATAAACAAATTGGGGAATGTCACATAAATCATCAACAAATTATAATCTAAATTTCTAAAGAACAAGCCACCACATCAACTTTTATTTGATCGCAAACCACATTACGATCATATGAGAGTATTCATGTTCTTGGTATACATAAAAGAAAAAAAAAACATCAAATGATAAGTTTAATGAAAGAGGGAGACCTTGTGTTTTTCTTGGTACCCACCAAGAAATGAGGGATATTGTGTCTACGATTTAAAAGAAAAAAGATGGGTGTTTCAAGAGAAGTACAGTTTGTACAATGCAAATACCCTTTTCGTGACACACATGCACAACCTCAATCACTTGACCTCAAGAATTGTTTTTCCAACACCATTATTTGGCTGACACCAGCCGGTTGCGAGAATCCATCTACCCCGGAAACAAATATTATACTGTCGGAGCCTAGTATCGATGAAACACCACTTATAGAAACCAAAAATCAAGAAGATATGTCTAATAAAACTAAAACCAAGAACAATGAACAACATAATCCACATTTAAACCCCATTCCAATGCAACACCATTGACCATAACATGTCAGAACTTTACTTCAATGTTTTGGTGATTATGAAGTAAATCTACCACCTTCCATAGACCACTCTCTCCCAAACGCCACATCAACATCTTTGACGGTACATCCTTTATCTCATTTTGTTACCTATAAAAAGTTTTCAAAGACTTCAAAATATTTCTTAACCACCATTAGACCACATGATGAGCCCAAACACTTCTATCATGCATCTAAAGACATAACATGGCGAGAAGCTATGAAAAACGAGATCCAAGCACTTGAAACCAACAATACTTGGATCTTGACAGATCTTCCTCCGAGAAAGAAAGAAATTGTCTCCAAATGGGTTTGAAAAATAAAAATACAAAACTAATGGAGAAGTTAAACGTTATAAATTAATTTTAGTAGATAAAGTTTTCACCTAGATTGAAGGTGTGGATGTTAATTAAACATTTGCACAGATCACTAAACTCGTAACAGTTTGAATAAAATTGGCAGTTGTTGTTCATTGAAAATGGAGAATTCACCAAACTAAATTTAACAATTCCATTTTGCATGGTAATTTAGAAGAAGAAGTTTACATGAAAGTTCCACAAGGATTTCCTATAACTAGTGACAAACGTGTCTACGAACTTCGAACATCCTTGTATAGGTTACGACACGTATCTCGTAACTGGTATAAAAATTTCACAGACACCTTATTAAGTATTGGGTTTCAATATTCTAATGCTTACCATTAAGTTTTCATATTTCAAAAACAAACTAATTATCTGGTTTCCCTTATCTATGTCAATGATGTCATTCTTTTTGGAATGATATCGATCGTATTAGTAAAATCAAATCACTTTTAGAAGAAAGATCTAGCATAAAGGACTTGGTGCCCTTGAAGTTTTTTCTCGGTCTTGAGGTAACAGGAACACCAGATGGGATGATACTTAGCCGACACAAATACACTTTTGATATACTAGTACATTGTGGTCTTCAAGACTATCGACTTAGCGTTATTCCAACGGAACAAAATCTTCATCTTAATAAAGTAGATAATACACCCCTTATAGATGCAAGTAAATTTTAGTGACTGATATGGGCATATTTAGTTATAAATTCATGCATTATCTTAATACTTTATGTTGATTTTATCTCATTTAATGAACAAAAGGTGCTTAATTAGTTTATAATTTCATTTTTCAGCAACAATGACATGCTCGGGTGGAAAAGGAAGCGGAACTAGCGATTGGAAGCTTGGATCTTGGATTTTGAAGAAAGAAGGATGTTGCTGGAAAGCTTGACCCCTCGTCAGTGTTTTGGCCATATCTCATGAACTGTAACTCCGATTGACGAGATTAAAAATGTTCTAAAAAGTAGACACAATTTCGGACGACTTTCGTGTTTTGAGAAAATCCTGATTCGAAACGTACTCGGAAAGTAGGGTCGATTACTCGGCGAGTTGTATCGAACTTTCGCGATTCTGGACGCGCTGACTTGCCGTACACGGGTTTTAAGTGATGTACGCGGCGAGTAGGTCACTGGACTCTCCGAGTAGCCGCTGTTTTGTGAAAATCTATATAAAGGGACTTTCAGATCGATACCCTAGCAGATAGATGAACCCTTGGAGGCCAATTGTCGACTAAAGGTGCTGTTGGAGCGTGGGAAGCAAGAGAATCAACCCTACATTCAATTTTAAGGAGAATCAAGTCAAAATCAAGTTTACTTTTAACTAATCTCTTGTTTGAACTATGTTTTTACCAATTGATTTCGTTTTTGTGCTTGTTTCTGCTGTAATCATGAGCTAAAAACTCATAACTTCTGTTTAGGTAGATGAATTTGTGAACATGGATTGATTATTTGATTAGGATTAATTTTAATTGGTGATTATGTTTTATTAAACTTGTTAAAGAACCTTATGTGTTAACAATAACTATTCTTCTGTTAATAAATTAGTAATTAAGTTGTATGAACATCTCTTAGTTGCTAATTTCATATGATTTATTGTGACCACATAGTTGTATGTCTAGGAATAACGAATGTGAAACTAGAATTAACTAGAAGATAGGTAAGTTAATGTGTGAGATTGTTTGATGAACATCAGCAAGAGGTTAATTGAAGGGCCAATTTAATTAACCATTACAAGTCTTATTTAACCCGAATCAATAACTAGGAAATTCTTTAATTTAGACAACTGGCCACTGCTTGAGTTAATTTGTTTCCTAAGGATTAGTAATAGCGAACGTGAAACTAATCATCTTAGTCGGTAGCCAATGAAGAATTAATCCGATACATTGAAATCATCCATGGGAACAAATGAGTCGAACCTAAACAGAAGTCCTCTTTATTATTGAATTTAGTTGATTTTTATTTGCTTAGCTCTTAGTTTCTTAGTTTAAGTTTTAGTTAATTGTTTAAGTTTTCTAGTCTTGCAAAACTAGAGAAAACCCCCTTTATATTACTTGTTTCATTTAGATAATATTAGCATCTATTATAATTGTTTACCGTTCCCTGTGTTCGATACCCTACTTACCTGAACTAAACTGCTAATTGATAGGTACACTACCTTTCGTGTGTTTGTCTTTGTGTTTAAGTTAGTAGGATTAAAACTAGTTGGTTTTACACACATCAAGTTTTTGGCGCCGTTGCCGGGGAACGGTTCTAAATAGTTAATTTTATTTGCTAATTGTTATCATTTTTTTTATTTTATTTGTTGATTAATTTTTTTTATTTAGTTTAATTTTTTTATTTTTATTTTTATTCTTATTTATTATGTATTTTCCAAATCTCGATGTTTTTGATGCTTTTCTTGAGGAAGTAGTACAGGAAATTGAGCAAGGAGATGAGGAGTATGACTCAGATGAAGATTTGAAGAAATTTGGAAGATGGTTAGATAACATCTTGCCCAACACAGAAGGCACATCTGAGTTACAAGATGAAGAATTTAATCCATAAAGAGATTTGGAGGAGCTGGAAAGGTTGCTAGCAGAGAGTTGGCATGAAGAACAAAAACAAGCTGAATTGCAGGAACCAACTCGTGGTTTGACCATTACCACAACATGGTCCCCTGTTCTTCCGGTTTGTGTTTCGAAGCATGGGGTGACGATTCCAACTTTAGAGAATGTTCTAAATCACGATCCATTTATGATTAGTATCCAACCGGTTCCAACCCTTCTCAACAAATTGGTCCAAAGAAAATATTTAATGCAACGGACGGATTGGCATTGAGTTTATTAGAAATTTATTAAGTTGAGAGTCCATCTAAAGACTCACACAAAAAGAAGCGCTTGTGGGAGGCAACCCGTCATTAGAGTTTTCTTTTCTTTTTCTTTCTAAACTTCTAGTGTTTAAGGATAATTTAGGATTTTTTTTTTATTTTAATGTGTTTTTTTATTACTTGGTTTTTGTTTTTGATCTTTTCAGTTTGATGTAAGGATGCATGTGAGGGTCTACAGTCAAGGCTGACGAAGCAAGAAATTGAGTGTAGGCGAGAGAGGAAACGAAGTTTTGAGTCAAGCTATGAGTCGAATTGATAGAAGGGTTATAAAGTGTTTATTACCTAAAGAAAAATGAGGGAAATTATTAGTTTATATAACCCCCATACATCAGAAACGACTTGGGCAGAATAAAAGTTTTGTTACACAGCGGTCTACTCGCTGAGTGCATCTTATGGACTCGTCGAGTCCATGTGAAAATTCACGATTCTTCTGCCATTTACGCTTCAACTCGGCGAGTCTACATACTTACTCGACGAGTCGCTCATTCTTCTTACTTTTGAGCTGAAGATTTGATGACATTTGATATGGGCATTGGTTCTATTCTTTGAAGATCATTTTCCGAGCATTTCCAAGAGTTTTTCCCTTATGTTTGGAGCTTTTATAAAGACTGTACCACACGAGATTTTGACACCCAAGACATGGATAAGTTGTTCCCATGTCTAAAGTCAATTGAAGATGGAGCTGAAGAGAATAGATATCAACCTCACCACTACTATCCCAGGGGAGTTTGTTCCAATTCTCTCCTTATTTTTATTGTTCTTTATCATGCAATGGGGACATTGCATAAATTAAGTGTGGGGTAGGGGGTTGGTTGGTTACACTACTTAATTTTTAAACTTTTGCATTAAAATTGCTAGGGCTAATATAGAAAATTTTGGTAAAGCAATTAGGGATCATGCTAGTATTATATTTGATGATTGCATGAAAACCCAAATGTTTAGTTGAGCCTATATACGTTCTAGTGCATTTGTGGCTTCCTTATTCCAGTGAAATCATGGGACAAAAACACGACCTCGCTTAGTTTGAAGGATGCAATATGTTTAGCATCGTGTACCAGAAATGTATCCAGGAAAATTATTATCACTAACCAATAAAGGTTGAAGTTGAGCGCCCCTGCTTAAGCATGTAGGGTTTTGAGTGGAAAAAGTGAGGTACATGTTAAAAAGAGAGAGAGAGAGAGAGAGAGAGAGAGAGAATTACAAGAAAAGTTTGAAGAATTTTTGGAGCATCAAAGTTAAGTATGAAATTAGAAGATCGAAAATTCCGAAGAAATTCAAAAAGTTGAAGATACCAAAAATCAAACAATAAGGTGGTGAATTCAAAGAAATCAAAGATCAAATGTCAAAGAAGTGAAGAATTCCGAAAGAGCTCCAATGTGGTATCATAAATTGTAATTGTCTAGATTACGTATGCTTGGGTTGCTCAACCAAAAATACCTTGAGGTTAATGTTTTCTGAAGATGGATTCGGAGGGATGCATAAAATGAGCATTGTTCGGAAAAGTGGGCGAATGTTTATGAGGATTGTGAGTATTTGGAGTATGGGGGGTTATTAGGAAAATTTTAGACACAAATGCATGCGTAGCGGTCTTGGCATAATGGCTGGGTTCGATTGGGATTGTCTTATGTATTATTAGTGTACTAAAATTCAGTTTTGCTTGGGGGCAAGCAAAAGTCAAGTGTGGGGTATTTTGATATGGGCATATTTAGTTATAAATTCATGCATTATCTTAATACTTTATGTTGATTTTATCTCATTTAATGAACAAAAGGTGCTTAATTAGTTTATAATTTCATTTTTCAGCAACAATGACATGCTCGGGTGGAAAAGGAAGTGGAACTAGCGATTGGAAGCTTGGATCATGGATTTTGAAGAAAGAAGGATGTTGCTGGACAGCTTGACCCCTCGTCAGTGTTTTGGCTATATTTCATGAACTGTAACTCCGATTGACGAGATTAAAAATGTTCTGAAAAGTAGACACAATTTCGGACGACTTCCGTGTTTTGAGAAAATGCTGATTCGAAACGTACTCGGCGAGTAGGGTCGATTACTCGGTGAGTTGTATCGAACTTTCGCGATTCTGGACGCGCTGACTTGCCGTACACGGGTTTTAAGTGATGTACGCGGCGAGTAGGTCACTGGACTTGCCGAGTAGCCTCTGTTTTGTGAAAATCTATATAAAGGGACTTTCAGATCGATACCCTAGCAGATAGATGAACCCTTGGAGGCCAATTGTCGACTAAAGGTGCTGTTGGAGCGTAGGAAGCAAGAGAATCAACCCTACATTCAATTTTAAGGAGAATCAAGTCAAAATCAAGTTTACTCTTACCTAATCTCTTGTTTGAACTATGTTTTTACCAATTGATTTCGTTTTTGTGCTTGTTTCTGCTGTAATCATGAGCTAAAAACTCATAACTTCTGTTTAGGTAGATGAATTTGTGAACATGGATTGATTATTTGATTAGGATTAATTTTAATTGGTGATTATGTTTTATTAAGCTTGTTAAAGAACCTTATGTGTTAGCAATAACTATTCTTCTTTTAATAAATTAGTAATTATGTTGTATGAACATCTCTTAGTTGCTAATTTCATATGATTTATTGTGACCACATAGTTGTATGTCTAGGAATAACGAATGTGAAACTAGAATTAACTAGAAGATAGGTAAGTTAATGTGTGAGATTGTTTGATGAACATCAGCAAGAGGTTAATTGAAGGGCCAATTTAATTAACCATTACAAGTCTTATTTAACCCGAATCAATAACTAGGAAATTCTTTAATTTAAACAACTGGCCACTGCTTGAGTTAATTTGTTTCCTAAGGATTAGTAATAGCGAACGTGAAACTAATGATCTTAGTCGGTAGCCAATGAAGAATTAATCCGATACATTGAAATCATCCATGGGAACAAATGAGTCGAACCTAAACAGAAGTCTTCTTTATTATTGAATTTAGTTGATTTTTATTTGCTTAGCTCTTAGTTTCTTAGTTTAAGTTTTAGTTAATTGTTTAAGTTTCTAGTCTTGCAAAACTAGAGAAAACCCCCTTTCTATTACTTGTTTCATTTAGATAATATTAGCATCTATTATAATTGTTTACCATTCCCTGTGTTCGATACCCTACTTACCTGAACTAAACTGCTAATCGATAGGTACACTGCATTTCGTGTGTTTGTCTTTGTGTTTAAGTTAGTAGGATTAAAATTAGTTGGTTTTACACACATCAGTGACTAATAGGGAGGCTACTACATTTGCAAGTTACTGGTCTGGAAATCACTCTTGCCGTCCACACTTTACGACAATTTATTGTGACTCGACGATAGCTCTATTTTAACGTAGCCATTAACATTTTCCTTACATTAAGGCCACATGGGTTAAAGTTAATAATGAATTCAATTGCACTGGGTGTTCCTTAACTAGAAATTCAAAAGCCGAATATTTTATCACATTAGGAGGTGCTCATATCTCCTAGAAAACAAAAAAAAAAAAATAGTTAGCTGTCTCTAGGTTATTCAGCGAATTTGAATATCATAACATGGCTTTTTCTATTAGTGAGATATTATGGATACATTGGTTATTACAAGAACTTGATCTATCCTAAATAGGTCTTATCCATGTCTATTCCAATACCCAAGTTTCTTGTTACATTGCAAATAATCATGTTTATCAAGAATGCACAAAACACGTAAAAATGGATTTTTATTTTGTATGTGAACAAATTGAATCTTAATAAATTCAGACATGTTTGGTCAGCACCACTGAAAATGTTCACATTTTTACTAAACCACTTGGAGCAAAAGAATTTCGACATCCTCTAGGAGAATCGGATGTTCACCATCTTCATGTTCCAACTCGAGGAGGAGTAAAGGGAATTGGATATTTGATTATGTCAACTTATGTCAGCTATACAATTTCTACATCAATTCTTAATAGTTATATAGTTTTATTCATACCTATAGTTTCTTTTTTTTGTCTAGGTTTCTTTTACATCTTGTATAGATAAGTATGTGGTATTAGTCCTTTTCCAATTAATAAATATTAAAAGTCTCTAAAACTCTTTATGATTTCTATAATGTCTTGATGATGGACTCTCCACATTTTGCAGTCATTCGGATTTTTCATTACCTCAAGGCAACACCAAGTTAAGGTATTTTCTACATTATACATGTACCCTAAGCCTCAAGATTTTTTACAACTTCAATTGGCTTGGGTGTTCCTTGACTAGACATTAAAAAACCGGATATTTTATCACATTAAGCAGTGCTCCAATCTCCCAAAAAATGCTACTTGTCTCTAGGTCATCGACTGAATTTGAATATCATGTCATGTCTTCTTTTGTTAGGGAGATAATATTACGGGTACATTCATTATTACAAGAACTTGATTCATCCCAAATAGGACTCACTCCTCTTTATTGTGACAACCAAGTTGCTTGTTACATTGCAAATAATCTTTTTTATCATGAGCACACAACAAGCATAAAAATGGATTGTTATTTTGTACGTAAACATATTTCCATCTCAAGAAATCCAAACATGTTCCATCAGCACCACTAAACACGTTCCTGACATTTTTAATAAATCATTTGGTACAAAACAATTTCTCCATCTACTGGGCAAATTAGGCGTTCGCGATCTTCACGTTCCAACTTGAGAGGGAGTAAAGGGAATTGGATATTTCCTTATGCTAGCTATTCGATTCCTACATCAACACTTAGTAGTTATCTACTTTCATTCAAAGCTTTAGTTTCTTATTTTGTCTAGGTTTCCTTTACATCTTGTATAAATATCGTACATGGAATTTTTCTTTTTCCAATCAATCATTAATAAAAAATCTCTCAAAATCTTTTGGGTTTCTATAATATCTTGGTGATGGAGTCTCTAGCTTTCTCACTATAAGATATATGGCTTTCTGTGTTTTATATCAAGTCATGGTTAATTTATTTAATGGAACCTACCTGCTTCATCTCGAAGTGTAAAATATATTAGACTACATGAATTGGTGTAAAAAATGGTGTCTCTAAGCAACAAGTCGGTCTCCAAAACAAAGTTACCCAATAAGGATATATCATCAATTAAATTGTATTTTCTTTAAGTTATGGAGTTAAGGTTGTTTATAACTATCATATACTTAAATAACCGTACTATACTTTATTACCTACTAGTTGTGAAACTTATCTAATAGATAGGTTAATTTAAAAAAAAAGTTAAATATCATGGTCAAATAGAAATTTGAATTTATAAGAAAATAAGAAATATAATGATTTATTATAATGAAAATGCTTTTTTTTCTTTTAAATTTAAATAAATAATTTAAATAAAGAAAAGAAACTAATGACTTTTAATTTTGAGAATTTTAAAATTAATAGATAAGTTTATTAGTAAAATTAATATGAATTTATTATTACATTTATTGTAATTATTACATTAAAATATTATATGAGATTTAATTAAATTGAAAAACTCATAAAATGAAATTCAAAAAAAAAATATGAATTCAAAATAACCATAAAAGTAACATTTGACAATTTGAATGAAAGTATAATAAATCCTCCCTAATAAATAAAAATCTTTTTGCTACATGTCACATTCTCATTTATTTTACCACATGTAATTTTGTGGTTATTTTCAATTAATTTTTATTCCACATGTCATTTTGTGTTTTTTTATTTTATTAATTTCCACATAATATTTAAATATAATAGTTGCAATAAATGTAATGATAATGCATATCAATTTCATTAATTGACTTTCTTTTAATTTTAAATTTTCTAAATTAAAGTTTTATTAGTTTCCTTTGTTTATTTATCTACATTATTTGTTTAATTAAAAAACAAACAATTTAATTTTAACAATTCAATATTTTTCGATTTTTTTCTTATAAATTCAAACTTCTCAAATGTTTAGAATTTAGTATTTTTTTTTTCTTTAAAATGAACCTATGTAATACATGGATCTTACACCTAGTGATTAAAAAAACATTCATTTATTAGAGATGATTTTAACACGGTTATTAGCCCCTCCTTAGAGTACGCTACCAATCTTCTATGTAATTTGGTTGTACGTAAGTTGAGACTCTCTAGGGCCTCTCTAGTTTTATTTCACTATAGTTCTCGCCGTTAAAAATAAGTTGCAAAACTATAATAACTAAAGATTGGTATATTAGAGTAGTTACATCATAGTTGAACAAAAAAGGAAGATCAGATAATAAATTACATCTAATCCCAATAAGCAATTGCTGATTTCACAAGTACAACATATCTATAGAAGACATGTGATGGGCGCACGTATACCACATGCCATGCTAAACTTGTATTGTTCTAAATGATGGAAAGCTAACTTAGAGCTTTCGGGAGGCATGAGCTCCACGTGAATCCATCATCCAAGTATTTTATTTGTTTGATTGAAATTATAGTAATTTTATTCTATCTATTCTAACTGGATAGAATAGTGATTGAATCGTGTGAACTCATTAGCTAGCAGATATATTCCTTAATTATTTAATATTTGATATATTTATTCACTGTTATTAAATTTGAAGAAATTTCTTTTTGAACTAGAATATATTATTGTAGTTGTAACAAAAATGCGTCTGCGATCTAATTTGGGGACCATTTAACTTCTTAGATGATGTAAGTCTCACTTTAATAATGCAAGAGGATATGCGTTACCATTGTATAAATATACCAAACTCATCATCCTAACATCCCCAAAAAAATTTCCTTCAAAAACATCCCCAACAAGAGAAAAGAAAGAAAGAAAAATATGTTGGCATTATCCCCTCTCTTCTCAACTACCTACGGACGGCCCTCAGAGGATCCTATCCAGAATAATGTTCCACGGGATTGCAATGATATTTCAATTTAGTTGCATGTAGCATAATTCTTGTGGGTACTTAGTTATTCAGTGGGCTTAGACTAATAATTCTCTTTTGCCACAGAAAAAAGTAAGTATCCCAGGGATAGTATCTCGTGCACTTAAGTACATACCGGAAATACAAAAGGAAGTAGAGAAATTAAAACATAAAAAGGAAAAGCTTTCTTCGTATTCTTCATCAAAAGCTCATTTGAGTCAAGAAGTGGTAAAGATGCAAAAATCATCCTTGGTTTCATCCGTAAGAGTGTTAGGAGCAACAGAAGCTGTCATACAACTGATTTCCTCAAATGATCATATGAGCAAGAGGAAAGAGAATGTCTTCTTGTCTAAGGTTTTGGAATACTTAGAACAGGAAGAAGATGGGCTTGTTTTGCTGAATGCGACGAATTTCTAAGGTTTTGGAATACTTAGATGTCATTATGCACTCTGCATATTCAGGTACATATATGGTCTTTCTGTCAAACAAACTTCAAATAAAGTGTTTATTTCACTTCAATTCATCTTTAATATATGGCTATTCTTTTCACAAAAGTTTTTTATCTATAGTATAATTAAATGTATCTTGTTGATTTTAAAATATATGAGTGTATTTTGCTAAAACATTTTATATAAACTATGGCATCATAATTCATAAAAAGCAACTCAATATACCCTAATATTCATTTTCTTGTTTTATAAAACAATCATAAGTGATTTCTTCAATTTTTACACTCAAGTCAAAGGTCTTCGCTTAAGGCCACCTTCAATGTGAAATCAAAGTACTATGGGTATCTTTTCAAGATACAATTAGTATATTAAAAAAAACCAAGGGCAATCTATCTGTTTATATAAAAAAAGGTTCTATAATCTATTAAATTTTCTAAGGTTGAATGGATGCACCAATCTATCTATTTTTTTTCATATAATTCTATCAAAATTTTCTACAATACATTGAATTTTATACAGTTTAACTAATGAAGTATACGACAATTGTAAAGTTTAATTAATTTAATATCGTTTATAAATATCACCTCATTCAACTATTTCATTTAATTATGTATTGCCGATGTCCTTTGGTCATTGCTTGTAGGAAAATTTCTCACCTGGGTTGATGTATATATTTTTCTATAAGCATGATTTTAGTTTTATCTACAAACAATTTGAATAAGTCAGTTTACGGCCTTAATTGCTCAACTCAAAGGAACATGTCAAACCTTATGATTATTTATATGATTGTGGCCATGCTATTTGTATCAAACATACTTATGTCATAGATTTGTTGTTTGGCCTCAATGCCAATCCTTTGTTTCAATAATATTATAACTAATATTTTATAGAAATAGTTAATAACATAACATCATGTCCTGTTGAACAGGTGAAAGGTGATAATGACATTGACGCTGAAAGGCTGAAGGAGAAGCTTAGCTCTTTCCACCAACTATCAGACCGACTTTTACTCTAATTAGCATAGGCTATAAAAAGTATATATATCTAGTAATCCAAATCAGCAGGCTTTAGTTTTTCTCATAGTTGTGTAACGATCAACAAATAGATCATCATGACTGTAGCCTGTCATTTTGTAGATTAGTGTAGAGTAATAGAAACAACTGCAAATGATAGAAAAAAAAAAAAAAAAAATCGTCACTAATCCATCATGCATGCTTTACATTGTTACTTGAATCTCTACGTTCTAACGTGGTAATGTATGACTCATATTTCATATTTGTCGTTGACCAAAATGTTATAACTACTAATAGTATATAGTTCTTTCACCACCTCGTCAAAACAACCACCCAAAAACCTCCGTGGAGTGACCGTCCATCAAAACATTCACCTAAAAAACCCCAAATCCTCCGGGGAGCAACCGATTAATTAAGGTTTCTCAACGAGCATATATATTATTAATATCACACAATATTGAAATGCACCACCACTAAAATACTAACTGTTTTTTATTTTGACACTAGAAAATTGTACAACCGAGGTATAGAGCATGCATGTCCAAATCGTTATAAACGTTTCAAAGGCTCATAATTAACCAATTGGCCATTTATATTTTGTGGTAATGCTAGACCCGACAAACAAAATTAAAGACAACTAAGCTCGAGTGTAGATTTGTGTCGTTTTAAGTCATGAAAGTGTTGTGATCCACAATTAATATGCACACCAACTAAGAAGCGAAGAAAAAATTAAAAAAACACAATAAATTAATATGATTCACAAGATTAGAATGATTCACTGATCAACAAAAGAGCTAGAATTTTTTTTTATTAATTGTAACCATCAAACACATGCTGTGTATTGAGGGTTATAATCGTACAAGTAGATCTATTTATATACATTTGTTAACCTAAAACCAACACATCACCACCTGGTTTGACACACAAGTTCATGTACTACTGACCATGCTATCGATCGAACACTAAGAATGCACTATACCGAGCAACACAAACATTTACTCGGGCACAACATACCTTCTACCAAGCACCACAACTCCACTGAAGACCACATGCTTTGTCTTAGTAACAATAATGAGTTCATGAGAGGGAAGACCGGTCTCCACAAATAAACAATCTCCATGTTGGAGGGTGATCAGCCACTCTACAAGCATCCAAACTTTGTATGTAATGTAACATCCAAAGTCTGTTAATAATGACAAAATTATTAAAAAGGACAAATTAAACATTTTACATGACCAACAAGGAAAAGCATAGGAAACACGACAATTAGATGAAGTTATAATGTAACATCCGGACTCCCAGGTATCTTATTTTATGCATTTATATTGGGTTTTTGGAGAGAGACTCGGCGAGTAGGCGCTCAGACTCGCCGAGTAGGATTGCGGATGGTCAGACTGATTTAATGGCGGACTCGACGAGTCCACGCTGTTTAATGAAACCCTAATCTCCAGGGTTTGGGACCTATTTAAAGGGGCTTATAGCCACCATTTGCAGATACCATACCCCTGAGAGGAACCCTAAGAGATCCAGAGCGTTTGTGAGGAAGAAGAGGTCATTTTTGATCTTTGTGTGGGTGTTTTTGCAAGAAGAAGGTGGCCAAGGCAAGAGGGAACTAAAGAAGGCGATATTTTGTGGATTTCAGAGGCTAGGGACTTCGTTCTGAGGTATATATTTCAATCCTTCTTCAGTTTGGTATTAAACTTTGAGAGTTAGGGTTTCTAGCCCCTTTAGAGTATGGATTGTGGTGGAATTGGTCCCTTCTTATGTTGAGACTTTGGATCTGGATCCAAAGTGGTCCAGAGACCTTAAATCTACGTTCTTTATGAGTGTCTTTGGGAGATAAGAGATTGGGATGGCATATTGGTGCCATTTCTTCAAATAGATCCATTAGGTCTTTGCATGGGCATCAACATCCAAACTTTACGTGTTTATTTTGCTTAAGGAGGCCAGATCTATGGGTTAGAGGAACGGATCTGACCTCAGGAGGTCATATGAGTTCGAGCATGGCTTGAACTCGCCGAGTCCAAGAACAGACTCGGCGAGTAGGATGGGTTTTCCCCATAAATCATGCAGATGGTAACTCGCTGAGTTGGGGAAGTGACTCAGTGAGTCATTTGGGATTTTGAGGACGTGAGTTCATGACTGAACTCGCCGAGTCACAATTGTACACTCGGCGAGTCTGGTCAAAGGGTTGACCATTGACTTTTGTTGACTTTTAGGGTTTGGTCAATTTTAGAGTATTTGAGCCTTGAGAGGGGTAAAATGGTCTTTTACCCTCCTGAGAGTGCTAAGCGAGGGAATAGTATAGCCTTGGGAAATGTGTTAATGTCGAGTGTTTATTTTTGTATGATTAGGCGGAGGCTAGATCCTATTTCACGGAGTCCGAGATTTCCGAGTTACCGAGTTACACGAGGTGAGTCTTCTCACTATACGTAACTTAGGGTGGTATTATGAGTTGACCGGAAGGTATTATGTGCTGTGTATGAGATTGTGTGCCATGTATGAGATTATGTGCTATGTGATGTAAGTATGATATATAATTGTATAGACCGGACCAGAGGGTCCAACGATTCAGACCAGGCCGGAGGGCCCAATGAGCTATGACCGGACCACACGGTCCAACGAGCTACAGGACCGGAGGGTCCCGCTGAGACACATCGGCCGGAGGGTCGTACAGTAGCCTCGAGTGGCGTATGTGTTGTATGTGGTATATTGGGGAACTCACTAAGCATTTATGCTTACAGTTGTTGTGTTATATGTTTCAGGTACTAGCGAGGACCGTGGAAAGGCGCAGGCGTGAATCGTACACACAGAGAAGAGATTTGATTTGTAATCTTCGGATATGTTTGATTTGATAACTACTGTGGAATACTTTTTGAGAATGCTTTATATTTAAAATTTGGTTGTTGAAAAATGAAATTTTTGTTTTGAAAATCTCGTCGTTACAAGTTGGTATCAGAGCCTTGGTTTGAGGGACTCGGATGCACCTTCGGGCGTATCTGAACTCAAACTGAGGATTTGAGAAATTTTCAACAAATAAGAACTGATTTTTCTAAAAAGAGCAATAAGTTTTGAAACAGCCAGAGCGAAGCAGTATGTACGGTCAGCCAGCACCCGAACGGTGAATCCCCAAAATACCCTTACATTATGTGTTATGAGATATGATATGTTATGATTGCATGCTAGAGTAGGCTAAGTACTCATATTACGACTAGAGTGGCCTGATTTGTGATGCCTTAGCCTAGGAGATTACTGCTGCTATGAGATGCCTTGAGAGTGAGTAGGTAGCAGTTAGGAGCTCATGAGAGGTCTATCGGAGGGTAGCCAATGCATAGTGAGAGTAGAGTACTTGCGATCTAGGATCCAAGGAGGGGGACTTGGGGTGAATGCTGATGCGGTGTGGTTAGTAGTATAGGGCCCGTACTACTGAAGACACCGGATCAGTGAGCAGTCCAAGTAAGAATCATTTGGATATTAGAGGATGAGTAAGGTTGTGTTATTGAGTGCGAGTATGCTCGATCGAGTCTTTAACATTTTTATTTTGTATTTCAAAGACATCATGGTTGGGACACGACACACACCTAGGAGCAGTGGTGTCAGCAACGAGAAGATCCGTCGATTGATTCATGAGGAGGTGGCTGCTACCATCCGGGACGAGATTCCAGAGATGTTCGGGGACATCAAGACCACATTGATTGAGACCTTTGACGAGCGGTATGCAGCAGTGACTGAGGTTGTGACTATTGTAGCTACTGTTGTTGTTGTTGCTGCCAGACCTCAGGGAGGTGATTCGTTGTTGTTTCGGGAGTTCAGCAACACGAAGCCACCAGAGTTCGATGGGATGCAGGACCCGATTGCTGCGATGAGGTGGATCTCTGATATCGAGGGATGTTTCTACACGTGTTCATGTCCAGAGCACTTGAGGGTACGGTTCGCTCTGAACGAGCTTCGCTTGGGAGCGAAGAATTAGTGGAAGTTCGTGACGGCAAGCCTCACACTAGCAGAGATTACTGAGGTGACCTGGGAAAAGTTCACCACCATGTTTTGAGATGAGTATGTTCCCCCTGTGGAAAGGGAACGACTGGCTTAGGAGTTTTTGACCCTCAAGCAGGGTACTGATTCAGTTACGGTGATTACGCAGAAGTTTCATGAGAGGGCGATGTTTTTCCCTGAGCAGGTGTCTACCGAGCAGGCTCGCATGAGCCGGTATCTGAGTGTTCTGAAGAGAGATATTCGGGATTTCGTGGCGAACTCGACTTACCAGACATTTGCTGAGCTCCAGGAAAATGCCTGGAAGAGGGAGATTGATTTGGAGACTCATGCCAGGAGGAGGCCGAGTCACAGAGGATGGATCGGCGGTCAGCTCAGTCTCAGTCGACAGCCAAGTGGGCCAAGCCTGTTGATTCGAGATCTGGGAGTGCGAAGGGCTGCACTTGTGGGAAGTGTGGCAAGAGTCACAAGGGGTTGTACAGGGAATGAGTATGCTTCAAGTGTGGGAAGGAGGGGCATATTGCGAGGGATTTCCCCAAGGGATTTTCTGTTTACTTCCATTGCAACCAGACCGGCCATCGGAAGGCCGAGTGCCCTCAGCTACATCAGGGATCAGCATAGGGATCTGTGCCTGCTGCTAGGGCTACCGAGGTTCGGCCAGTGAAGGCCGAGGCACCAAAGGCTCGTGGGAGAGCCTTCTAGTTGACAGTAGAGGAGGTCCGTGCAGCACCCGATGTTGTGGCCGGTATGTATTCTTCACTATATTTATTTGAGTCTAAGATATTATGCTTATATTATGTTATGTGTAGGTACCTTTCTTGTGAATTTTGTACCTGCCTTAGTGCTATTTGACTCGGGAGCGAGTCGATCTTTTGTATCGTTAGCTTTTAGTCGTCATATCAGTATTTATCGAGAGGCTTTGAGTCGACGTCTGCGAGTTTCTATAGCTAATGAGCGAGCAGTGTATGCCATAGAGGTGATTCGAGGATGTAGACTTGAGATCTTTGGTGTGGGGTTCCTGATCGATCTAGTCCTAATTACGATGGGGGACGTATGTGTCATAGTGGGCATGGATTGGTTGAGCTAATTTGAAGCTAGTATACACTGCGAGCGTCAGCTGGTGACAATTCGAGACCCTAGTGGGGGAGTAATTACGGTGTACGGTGAGGGTACCCATCCTGCGTCAGCATTTTGTTCGGTTGGTAGGGCGAGGTAGAGTTTACAGCAGGGCTGTAGGGGATTTGTGGCCTATGTGATGGACATGTGAGTGGCCGCTGGAAGGCCAAGTTCGATTGATGAGGTCCCAATTGTGCGGGAGTTCCCTGATGTTTTCCCCGAGGAGTTGTCGGGTGTGCCTCCAGAGAGACAGATGGAGTTTCGTATCGACTTGGTACCACGGGCAGTACCTATTGCTAAGGCACCCTATCGCCTTGCGCCGCCCGAGATGCAAGATTTATCCTCGCAGCTTCAGGAGCTGTTGGGAAAGGGGTTTATCAGAACAAGTAGCTCACCTTCGGGAGCGCCGATCCTTTTTGTCAAGAAGAAGGATGGTTCACACCGGATGTGTATTGATTACCGGGAGTTGAACAAGTTGACGTTCAAGAACCGTTATCCGTTACCGAGGATCAATGATCTGTTCGATCAATTGTAGGGAGCATCTTGGTTCTCCAAGATAGACTTGAGGTCGGGATATCACCAGATGAGGGTTCGGGATGAAGATATCCAGAAGACAGTGTTCAAGACTCGTTACGAGCATTACGAGTTTGTGGTGATGCCTTTCGGGCTCACCAATGCACCAGCAGCATTCATGGATCTCATGAATAGGGTGTGCAGGTCGATGTTGGATCGTTCGGTGATCGTATTCATCGATGATATCTTGGTGTATTCGAGATCCAGAGAGCAGCATGAGAAGCATTTGAGGGAGATCCTCGGAGTTCTGAGATCGAAGAGGCTTTATGCCAAATTCTCCAAGTGTAATTTTTGGTTACGGAAGGTCCAGTTCCTAGGGCACCTCGTTAACCATAAGGGGATATTAGTCGATCTGGCAAAGATCGAGGCGGTGATGAGTTGGGAGGTGCCGAGGTCACCTACCGAGATCAGGAGTTTCCTTGGGTTGGCTGGTTATTATCGGAGATTTATCAGGGATTTCTCTAAGATCGACGTGCCACTCACCAAGTTGACCCGAAAGGGTGTTGCTTTTTCATGGGGTCTGGAGCAGCAGACCTCATTTGAGACACTTCGCCAGAGATTTTGCGAAGCTCCGGTGCTCGCACTCCCGGAAGGGATTGAGGATTTTGTGGTGTAATGTGATGCATCGATATCAGGGTTGGAAGCGGTGCTTATGCAGAGGGGGCATGTGATAGCATATGCATCGAGGAAACTAAAACCTCATGAGTTGAGGCACCCCACCCACGATCTGGAGTTGGGGGCAGTGGTGTTCGCCCTCAAGATCTGGCGTCACTATCTGTATGGGTTCGGTGTACCATATACACGGATCACAAAAGCTTGAAGTACCTGATGGATCATCCTAACCTGAATATACGCCAGAGGAGATGGTTGGATGTGGTAAAGGATTATGACTGCGAGATCCTGTACTACCCGGGCAAGGCTAATGTTGTAGCCGATGCCCTGAGTTGTAGGGCGGAGGGCGCCCCGATACGAGATGTTTGCATGAGATTGACAGTGATGACTCCGGTATGGGACACCATTCGAGGGGCCCAAGCGGAGGCCGTGAAACCAGAGAACCGCAAAAGGGAACGAGTGATCAGGCAGGTATTGGAGTTCATTACTGATAGTCGAGGATTTATGACCTTTCAGGGTCGAGTTTGGGTACTGTTTGTGGGCGGAACGCGTACCATCTTGATGGAGGAGGCGCATAGATCGAAGTTCTCGATCCACCCCGGGGCCACTAAGATGTATTTGGACCTGAAGAAGGAGTATTCGTGGCCCTGTATGAAGAGGGATATTGCATGGTTCGTAGAAAGGTGCTTGACCTGTCGCAAGGTTAAGGCCGAGCACCAGCATCCACATGGTAAGTTGCAGCCGTTAGAGATTCCCGAGTGGAAGTAGGAACAGATTACCAAGCATTTTATCACCAAATTGTTGAAGACTGCTAGGGGTGTCGATGTAATTTAGGTGATTGTGGACAGGTTGACGAAGAGCGCTCACTTCCTTGCCATCAGTGAGAGCTCTTCCACGAAGAGGCTGGAAGAGTTGTACGTTAGGGAGGTGGTATCATGGCATGGAGTACCGATCTCGATCGTCTAAGATCGAGATGTGCGTTTCACTTCCAGATTCTGGAAGAAATTTCATGAGGAATTGGGTACGAGGCTGCATTTTAGTACCGCATACCACCCACAGACTGATGGATAGAGCAAGTGGACGATTCAGACGCTCGAGGACATGCTTTGGGTATGTGTACTGGATTTCGGTGGGAGTTGGGACACGTATTTTCCCTTGGCTGAGTTTTCCTATAATAACAGCCATCATTCGAGCATTGGTATGCCACCCTTTAAGTTGTTGTATGGAAAGAGGTGTCGGACCCCCATTTGCTGGGGTGAGGTAGGGCAACGTGTGATGGGTAGTACAGAGATAGTGCTTCAGACAACAGAGCAGATACAACTGGTCAGGCAGAGGTTAGAGTCGCCAGAAGAGTTACGTGGATAGGCATCGATCGGAGCTCGAGTTTCAGGTCGGGGTTCTTGTGCTCCTGAAGGCGTCTCCTTCGAAAGGAGTGATCCGTTTTAGGAAGAGGGGCAAGTTGGGGCCTTGGTATATTGGGCCGTTTAGGGTGATCGTGAGGGTGGGCAGAGTAGCATATCGTTTGGAGTTACCTGCAGAGTTGGACCAGATTCATGATACCTTCCACATGTCGCAGCTAAGGAAGTGTATAGCCGACGAGTCGGCAATGGTACCATTAGAGGATATCCAGGTGGACGTGAGTCTGAATTATGCTAAGAAGCTGATCGCAATCTTGGATCGGAAGATCAAGGTTCTGAGGAGCAAGGAAGTGCCCCTGGTGCAGGTCCAGTGGCAACATCGGAAAGGGTCCGAATTGACTTGGGAGCTAGAGTCGGATATGCGGGAGTAGCATCCGGAGTTATTTTTGACATAAGACTTCGAGGGCGAAGTCTGATTCTAGTGGGGGAGAATTGTAACATCCGGAATCCCAGGTATCTTACTTTATGCATTTATATTGGGTTTTTGGAGAGAGACTCGGCGAGTAGGCGCTCAGACTCGCCGAGTAGGATCGCAGATGGTCGGACTGATTTAATGGCGGACTCGGTGATTCCATTCGTGGACTCAGCGAGTCCACGCTGTTTACTGAAACCCAAATCCCCAAGGTTTGGGACCTATTTAAAGGGCCTTATAGCCACCATTCGCGGCTACTAGACCCTTGAGAGGAACCCTAAGAGATCGAGAGCGTTTGTGAGGAAGAAGAGGTCATTTCTGATCTTTGTGTGCGTGTTTTTGCAAGAAGAAGGTGGCCAAGGCAAGAGGGAACTAAATAGGGCGATATTCTGTGGATTTCAGAGGCTAGTGACTTCGTTCTGAGGTATATATTTCGATCCTTCTTCAGTTTGGTATTAATCTTTGAGAGTTAGGGTTTCTAGCCCCTTTAGAGTATGGATTGTGGTGCAATTGGTCCCTTCTTGTGTTGAGACTTCGGATCTGGATCCAAAGTGGTCCAGAGACCTTAAATCCATGTTCTTTATAAGTGTCTTCGGGAGATAAGAGTTTGGGATGGCATATTGGTGCCATTTCTTCAAATAGAGCCATTAGGTCTTTGCATGGGCATCAAGATCCAAACTTTACGTGTTTATTTTGCTTAAGGAGGCCAGATCTATGGGTTAGAGGAACGGATCTGACCTCAGGAGGTCATATGAGTTTGAGCATGGATTGAACTCGCCGAGTCCAAGAACAGACTCGACCAGTAAGATGGGTTTTCCCCATAAATCACACAGATGGTAACTCGCTGAGTTGGGGAAGTGACTCAGTGAGTCATTTGGAATTTTGAGGACGTGAGTTCATGACTAAACTCGCCGAGTCAAAATTGTGCACTCGGCAAGTCTGGTCAAAGGGTTGACCGTTGACTTTTGTTGACTTTTAGGGTTTGGTTAATTTTAGAGTATTTGAGCCTTGAGAGGGGTAAAATGGTCTTTTACCCTCCTAAGAGTGCTAAGATAGGGAATGGTCTAGCCTTGGGAAATGTGTTGATGTCGAGTGTTTGTTTTTGTATGATTAGGCGGAGGCTAGATCCTATTTCACGGAGTCCGAGATTTCTGAGTTACCAAGTTACACGAGGTGAGTCTTCTCACTATACGTTACTTAGGGTGGTATTATGAGTTTACCTGAAGGTCTTATGTGTTGTGTATGAGATTGTGTGCCATGTATGAGATTATGTGCTATGTGATGTAAGTATGACATATAATTGTATAGACCGGACCAGAGGGTCCAACGATTCAGACCGGGCCGGAGGGCCCAACGAGCTATGACCGGACCACAAGGTCAGATGAGCTACAGGACCGGAGCGTCCCGCTGAGACACATCGGCTGGAGAGTCGTAC
The DNA here is from genome assembly GCF_052625555.1 of Lactuca saligna. Taxonomy (NCBI): domain Eukaryota; kingdom Viridiplantae; phylum Streptophyta; class Magnoliopsida; order Asterales; family Asteraceae; genus Lactuca; species Lactuca saligna. Next base: position 279,171,884 of record NC_136421.1, on the reverse strand, counting down.
AGTAGCCTCGAGTGGGTAACTCACTGAGCATTTATGCTTACAGTTGTTGTGTTATATGTTTCAGGTACTAGCAAGGACCGTGGAAAGGCGCCGGCGTGAACCGTACACACAGAGAAGTTATTTGATTTGTGATCTTGAAATATGTTTGATTTGATAACTATTGTGGAATACGTTTTGAGAATGCTTTATATTTAAATTTTGGTTGTTGAAAAATGAAAATTTTGTTTTGAAAATCTCGTCGTTACATATAAGAGCTTTATAATTTTGATACAAGTGGATTAAATACATATTAAGTTAAAAATATAAGAAAATATGATGTTAGAATTCCATTTGATATGATAGAAGGTGTCACTTTTTGAGATATTGAAATCAAACCTTAGAGATACAATAAGAGAAAATGGTAAAAGTGTAGTTTGTAGTAGGTATGAAAGTGAAATGACACAAAGTCAAGTCAACTCAAAATTACTTGCAAATAACAAGTTATAAGTTAGGAAATACAGATAAAAGTCAAAGTGAAAGTTGATTGGAAATTTGTTATCCGATTGATTTATTATTCGTTGTATAATGATAACTAAATATTTTAAATGATGGTTAAATGAATATGTAAAATAATAAAATATCATTTTGTAAAAAAAATAATAATAATAATAAAACTTCATGAGGCTTTATAACTCAAGATCTAAAGCCTTATGAGAGGTAGCTTCTTAAACAAATATTGTAGTATTTATGATAAAGACTTCATAGATAAAGGTATTTGGTTTTGGGTTTGAAATGAATTAGTTATGATAATTCAAAAATGATTTATGAATAAGAAAAATTGACAAGGAAGTGTAGCTTGAAATCTAGGACTTTTGAGCATGAAATCGGTTAATACAAGTTATAGTACTCTTAACAAGAATTTGAGATAAAAAAGAAGATTCAATTAAAAAGTAGTTAATATGATAAAAGTATATCTATTTAAATTTAGAGGAAAATGCACGTGAATTTTTATCAAGTGTTGGAATTAACATTATAAAGGAATAATGTTTGAGGTTATCGTTATCAACTTAGTTATTTATTCAAGCTAACTATGGAGAACATAGATAATAATATATAACAAAAAGAATTAATCCAATTGGCATTTAAATGGAGAAATTATGATGGTTGAAAATTGGTTGTAAACTCATTCGTGTGAACCAAATAAGGAAACGAAACGAGTATAATTGAATTTTTTTTTTTTATGGTTTATGGATTGTATAATCTTAATGTTAAGTGATTTGGGGAGAATGCAAAGGTTTCATGAAGCAAAAATAAAGGATTGCATGATTTTTGGAGATGTTCAAAAACTCTCTAAGAAGGTACTCTTGTGTGACCTCCCACTATCTAAATCTAAGTGTGATATGTCCTTTGATAGTGAATGTAACACTACAAGAAAAAGATCCTTTTACGACGTGCAAACCATGACACTCGTTGATTTATGTTACGCAAAAGAGAGTGACATTAAAAAGGTGTCATCTCTTAAAAAAATTTAAGAATTTATATCACGCATTATTGCGTGCCCTTTAATTAGCGTCTAACAAAAAAAAACACGGAGGGCACCTCTATCAAAATGCGTGTCGTCTAAGGATGTCACTTTATAAATTTTAATGGAATGCGCGTTCCATCCTTTAATAGCTAGGGGGAAAATAAAATTCTAAAATATTAAAAACCCCACCTTCCTTTTTTCTCCTTTCCCTCTTGCCCTAATTATTGACGCCGCCTACTTCTTCCCTCTCACTTCGACCATTGTTACTTGCTATTCCCGGTCGTCTGTCGATCAAGGCAATAGTAGACTTGCCTTTCCATGTAAACCCTAGGCCTCATTTGCAGGTTTCGTTCTATGATATGGTTTCGTTCATCTGGAATCAACTGCCATCGTCGATCTGGTATGGTTTTGTTCAATTTTTTTGTAGAAAGTTTTGGAGATGGTGGTTTGTGGCGGTGGTTTCGTTCATCTGGAATCAACTGCCATTGGTGTAGTTTCTCCCAATGATGCTTTCCACTCTTAGATCCCCTTTAATCGACACCTCTTCTTAATTCTTTGCTGCTGACTCACCCTAAATCAGGTAATACTGACCTGGCGGTGGGCTTTCCTTCTTGATGGTGGAGTGTTTCCCCAAAGCTGCTTGGTTTGAAGCGCCGATGAACCGTACCCTTACCACCTGTACTTCTGTTTTCTGACTCACCCTCTGTTAATACCATCTATTAATAACTTCAGTCGCCTGCTCCTTATGTGGCTTTCAATTTCGTCTCCTTATTTTTTTGCTATTTCTCTCTAGACAACGCTTCAGGTGAGGTTTGAATTCAATTTATTATTGTATTATTTATGTTTTATGATGCTTGCAATTTCAAGGGTTTGCATGTTGGTGCTTCATAGTTGATATCTCTTATTTATTAGGTATCGTAGGGATTGGTCTTGAAGGGGAATGAAAACTAGCAATTCATGGTTCAAACATTGAAGGTAATTTCTTTGTCGAAGTCATAGTAACAGATTGATGTGATATCAGATCTTTGTTGGACCAATGTCTTTTATCTTGTTCACTAAACTAAAGGATAAAAAAAATTTGCTTTCACTTTGTAAGATGATATATATGCTATCTGTTCTTGTAGTTACCACAAAACGTATTTCACTTTGTGATTTTGTTGGACCAATGTCTTTTATCTTGTTCACTAGACTAAAGGATAAAAAAAAATTTCTTTCACTTTGTAAGATGATATATATGCTATCTGTTCTTGTAGTTACCATAAAACGTATTTCACTTTGTGATTCTATTTGGTGCAAAAGTAGAAGACGATGCCTAATCCACTAATTGATTCCGTTGTTCTCTAGAAATTTGGATAGGGTTTAGTAACTCATATATTGTTTTATATATTTTGATTCAGTTCATCTTTATATTCTATTTGATTAGGGGTTATTGTTAATAACCAAACAGTGGTCGGAGGGGAAAGAAACATCAAGGGAGGTAGGAGGTAACCAGAACAAAGCGACTTCTCATGCTAACTGAAATATGGAAGTTTCTTGCCAATTTGAAGAAAGAAAGGTATCTGTTTGCCTTTCACAATTTCATTTTTTTTCAATCTAGGGTTTTGTTTTTTCATTTTTATATTTTTCATAACATTCTTGTTTGGTTACAAATATTTTGATTTGGAAGTGCAGTAACTAGCTTCAATTGACAACAAGCTTCATCTAATCCTCGTGACTGATTTGAAGTTGTATTTAATGGGATGGTAATGCTTTATTCCTACCCTCTGTCCGGGACAACTGACATTTCTGGCTACCGTTCTTAGTAACAGGTAAGAAAAAAAACTATTCTAATTCTATTTCATATTTAGTATAAGTTAAAAGAATAATCTTTATTGGTTAATGTTTTTTTAACCAATTTTTGTTTCCCAAAGATTCAATAGAATATTGGATTTCCTCTAAAGGAGAAGGTCAATATTTGATTTTTTATGTTATTGTTCTTAAGAATCGTATGTAAAACTAATATGATGTTTTCAAACTGCTATTTAGAGATATTTTTTCAAAATATACCTTTTAAGGAAATAATATATAAAATAAACTTTATTTGACCCTAACAGGTGATTTACCGGTTTGATGTCCATTGCTGACATTTATTTTTCTCTTTTTTCACGTTGATTGATCTTGATGACCTTTGAAGGTGGGAAACATGAAACGTTAGTAAGTTCCATCATCAATGAATCGGATGAAAGAAGCCTGAAGATGATTTTGAACCAACCCTCTTGCCCCAAATCCCTAATTTTCCATGTTCAGGTAAACATATATTGCTCTCACATACAAATTTTATGAGATCTTCTTGAAGTTAATTTTATTGTTGCTCTTAATTTTTTATTTTGTAGATAAATTTACTTATCGAGTAACAAAACATGAACATAGTTTATTTCATCTGAATCAGTGCACCTAAGTTAAATTAACATTCTTTCAATTAAGAAACCTAACAACTAAAATTTGAATTTCAATTACTTGTTAGTCTTAAGTAGTTAATATTCTGTTAGGTTTTGTTGAAAATCAAATTTTAATTTTTAGGTTTTTTAATTGAAAGAATGTAAATTTAACTTGGGTTCACGTTGCAAGAGATTTGGATTAAAAAAAAATGATGAGATCGATGTCTACGTCGATAAGCAGCTTTCCCACCAATCACTTATAGAGATGGATTTTGAGTCAATGTAGTTGCTTTCCCCCTTACACAGATGGTAGGTTACATGCTGTCATGGTCAACCTCATCATCCTTTCCTTAGCATGGCATAACACTGGGGTTCCAAAAACAAATGGTATGTCGTACCTCTTTAATTTGTTATATTACCTTTTCCTAATCTTTTTCACAACTTTTTATAGCTATTTTACCCTGAATTTTGCTAATATTTTTATCTATCAAATTTTTAGTTCAGGTGCAATTTGTTGTCCAATTTTCCGAGAGAGGAAGGGAACTGATGGTGATACAAGTATTCGGGAAGCACAAATTTTGTTACTTTATAAGCCAGGGTATCTACTAAGCTGTACAGCCTGAATCTTTGCAAGTTATGCTGGAAGGTGAATGCTCTTTATTATTATTATTATTATTATTATTATTATTATTATTATTATTATTATTATTATTATTATGATTATTATTATTATTATTATTATTATTATTATTATTATGATTATGATTATGATTATGATTACGATTATGATTACGATTATGATTACGATTATGATTACGATTATGATTACGATTAGGATTATGATTATGATTATGATTATGATTAGGATTAGGATTAGGATTAGGATTAGGATTAGGATTAGGATTAGGATTATGATTATGATTAGGATTATGATTATGATTAGGATTAGGATTATGATTATGATTATGATTATGATTATGATTATGATTATGATTATGATTATGATTATGATTACGATTACGATTACGATTAGGATTAGGATTATGATTATGATTATGATTATGATTATGATTACGATTATGATTACGATTATGATTACGATTATGATTACGATTATGATTATGATTAGGATTACGATTAGGATTACGATTAGGATTACGATTATGATTATGATTATGATTACGATTACGATTATGATTACGATTATGATTACGATTATGATTATGATTATGATTATGATTATGATTATGATTATGATTATGATTATGATTATGATTCTGATTATGATTATGATTATGAGTATGATTATGATTATGATTATGATTATGATTATGATTATGATTATGATTATGATTATGATTATGATTATGATTATGATTAGGATTATGATTATGATTATGATTATGATTATGATTAGGATTACGATTACGATTAGGATTACGATTATGATTACGATTAGGATTACGATTAGGATTAGGATTATGATTACGATTAGGATTACGATTAGGATTATGATTATGATTATGATTATGATTGATTATGATTATGATTATGATTATGATTATGATTACGATTACGATTACGATTACGATTACGATTACGATTACGATTACGATTACGATTACGATTACGATTACGATTACGATTACGATTACGATTACGATTACGATTACGATTACAATTACAATTATGATTATGATTATGATTATGATTATGATTATGATTATGATTATGATTATGATTATGATTATGATCTGAAATAGCAAATAAATAAAAGCTAATACATTTTCATTTTCATTGTAACTTGTTTGTAATGACAGTCGTTGTTCAAATAGAGATATTAGTGTTATCTTTTTCTGCACACAATATAGCATATGAAATAATTAAAATATGTTTCGCACTACAAATTTCATATAATTATGTGTCAGTTTTCTATAAATTATGCATTGATGGCTTTGATGTTTACAGACTGTGGATCTTGATTTCCCTAACACAACTGAATGCTATAGACTTTATTGCCAGGTTTGTTATTATATGGATTGGAAATTCCTTTTCAAAATTGTTATAATCATAAATATTATTATTATTATTGTTGTTGCTGTTATCATGATAATTATTACTGTTACAGAGGTTTATTGCCAGTGATATAAAGGAATGTGTGTATGGTGTTCCTGATACTCCATATGATGGTTGGTGTTCCTTTTTTCATATATCAGATACACTGAAGGCACTAAGAGAAAATGTGTCATTTAGGAAGGTTGAGCTTGATTCCTTACGTGGACAAGCTACAGTTTTGGCTGTACTTGCGTCTGTCTCCCCAAAGCTGCCTCTTGGCTATCCAGCCAGGTAACACTTTGAACTTTCATCATATTTATGATGCTGAAGGGGTAAATAGATAGTGGTTTATTTAATTAATTATAGGCAGGAGTGTTTAATGATTTTTCTTTTATTTAATTAATTATAGGCAGGAGAAAGAATTTTATGTCGCCACCAGGAGAACATCCCAATTCTTAAAATAATAATTAATATGTTAATTGATATGATCTTGTCTATATCTATGAACACCCCTCTTGCTAAGGTCATACACTTTTTTTCTTCATTAAACTGATAATCAAGGTTATAAATAATATAATTTAACTTCTGCATCTTCTCATATATGTGTACATTTTTTTTATTCTTACCTTCAGCATATTTAATTTCAGGAACTAGTTTGGCACTTGCTGGAGTTTTCCTATATTCAAGAGTAAAGAGGATAAAGCCAACCCCAAAACCAAAGGCTGCTTAACTGGTAAAATTGGGCTTCAAATCAAAAACCTAATTGCTGCCAACAGCTTTCTTTTTGAACAAAAATTGGTATTTTTTGTTGGTGGTAAATCAAATGGCTCTGGTTTTTATATTGGAAACTTGAATCATATTCTCGCTTAAGGACCTTTTTGTCTTCTCAAATTACCACATTATCTATCCCTAGGACATTGTCAATTCCAGAGAGGTAACTAATATTTTATATTGGAAACTTGAATCATATTCTTCTTTCTTACATAAATTTTGTTGAAAACATGTATGCTAGTTTATGGGGGCTTCGAAGTTATCCTTTCTTCTAGAGTATGACTCCAAGCTAAATTTTAATATTTTATACAGGTATGGGTTGTATTGAATAACTGCAATGACAATTGCCAAAAGGTATTTTACTATTTCACTCTTTGATATTAAAACAGCCTTGCCCCTGGTTCAGGGGTTGTCACAAAATACTTGCTCCAGAGGTAAAATTACGAATAGGGCATGTACAATGACTTAGTTCTGAAATATAGTCTTATGCCTGCCATGTGTTTGACATATTGTCTCTGAGAGATGAAGATGTTTGAAAAAGTCTAAAGGTGACTTTTAGCAGAAGGTGTAAGCAAAGCTGCAGAGATAGCAGATTCTACTCTCAGTAATGTGTATCAGGCAATGGGATTTTTAAAGAGATGAACAAACAATATATAATAAATTGACCAATTTTTTTTTAGAGATAGCATATTTAAGAAATGGTTAACTTTCCAGATTTGACCATTGGTGGAGCCCACTAATATTATCAAGGACCATCCCACGCTGCAATATTCCTGGCGTGATCTTGTCTCAAAGGGTAAGCATTGAATCTTCTATACATTTCACTTGGTTTTTGTTTAGTTTTAGATCACTTAGTGTATCTAATAACAACTTTTCCACTTCCATTTTGTGGATTTGTCAAAGGAGTTCTAATTTTGTGTTTATCCTTTCGCCTATGCAGATAATAATAATGCTCTTACCATAGTAATCTATATAACTGTCTTCCTAATACAGAAGGAAGGTTTATTGATCAGGGGTGTTTTGCAAGATATTCAATCACTCCAGTTTCAGTGATAATCAGACAATTGATATCACAAATCTACTAAAAGGTGAGGTATCTTCTTTTTCCTTTCATTTTGTTATTGCTATCATAATAACACTTGTATTCTTCTATATTACAGGAAAAAAAAAGTCAAATAAGGTACCCATAATTGTTGGAGCAGTTGGGGGTGTAGGCCTCTTCTTTCTTGATATTTCTTTAGGATTATATTATCTTATATGGAAGAAGTCTAAGAGGACTAAAGAAGGTATATCATGTATATATATCATATGTATATATCTGACGTATTAGCATTTGACTAATCCCATGGAAAGAATTTAAAATAAATGCAGCTTACAACGCTTGCATTACATACTACTTCCTGAAATATAGTTTTTATATGAAATATTATGTTGAGTTTCATACGTTTTCACGTGAACCATGTGATATTTTAGATGCACCAGTGTTCAAGAGGGCGGTCAACTACATTAGGTTGGATATAAACATAACTATCTGGACAGTTAAAAGTTTTTAGAGAGTCGTACCAATTCTGGAACTCTCAATCTACCAACATTAGAGTTTAATTGGGTGATTGAAGGTGATTTCGGTTCTTGAAATGAGACTCAAGATATCATATTTTGGCATGGATAGAAGCTTTGGAGGAAACAAGACTCAAGAAAAAGTAAACACACAGAGAGTTCTTGGCACATAGTAAGCTAGATGATGCAATTGTATATAAATGAGTTTATTTTTTTTATAACATTTACTCCCTTTTGGAATAATTATTTGTATTTGACATATTAGTGAAATGAATTATCTTTGTTATTTATGGTATTTTCTTTTGTATTATGAGATTTATAATGTATTATTTAATTTGAAAATTAGTAAATCTATAAATAATATTTTTTTTAAACATTTAAAATTATGATACGCAAAAATGTGTGCCATCTTCATTTATGACATGACCTTTCTTGATAGGAGCTTTCTTGATACGCATTGCGTGTCATTAACACGCGCGTCGTAAGGTTATGACACGCGAATACGTGTCGTCTTCCTTTATGACAGGGTCTTCCTTGATACGCATTGCGTGTCGTTATTGTGCGTCGTAAATGAGCGTCGTAAATGCGCGTCGTCTCTCTTTATGATAGGGCCTTCCTTGACGCGCATTTGCGCGTCATCTGAGCCTTTTACGACGCGCAATAAGCATCGTAAAAGGCTGTTTTTCTAGTAGTGTAATGTGGAAAACAATGAAAGAATAATCGGGTTAAATGGAGATCATTTGAGAAAAATATGAGGCTCAAAGTTGGAAGGAAATCAAAATGGAAAAAGCACGGTTTCAATGTAGGAAGTTACATAGAGTCATTTTGTCAAGTCAGTCGACGTGTGGCTGACCAACTCCCACTTTTTCGACGCATGAGACACATGATAGCTCTAGTGGATCTAAATTTTTGATATGTTGGTAAAATCTTTAGTTAAATATGAACATGATGTACATGTCATTTAGAGATTATTTGACAAATCTAAATGAAGTGATCTCGGGCCAGCAAAACCTCATTTCATCCAAAACTCTCTCCAACTTTTATATATGTATGTATGTGTTTATGGTGCCATAGAGTTTATATATCATGTCTAATTAGAAATCAAGGTCAACTCAATGGATATTTCTAGCTAATTGAAGAAAACGTGGTATTACTAACTTTGATTAAAATTTCAATCTAAGCTTTTAGAATTGGAATGAAGTATAATTTCCTCTCCCTTAATTATAACAAAATAACTTTTCAAAACCCTGCATCTTTGCAAATTGAAACTTTTGTTTTCTACAAGTAACATTGCTAACTTGTAATACTTAACATAATGATCATGCTCCCACTAACTTGATAATTATATCCTTATTATCATAACACTTATGATTCCACTAGCTTTGACATATGTCCAGAAATCAGCTGGGCTTCTAGAAATCAATACTTTATTGACTTTCATTACAAAATTTAACATTTCAGATACGAGATGCTTCGATAAGACTTTATCTAAGCTTCTTAAACTCATACAGCTTTTCTTAAATAGCTCACATGTGTGTCTAAAGAATTATGAAGATGGACGTTGTAATCATAATGTTTAGACCTTTTGCTATTTCTCACAATTTGAGCTATTTTAAAATCTACTTAGTGAAAGCGTTTCCTCACCATGATTTTCATGAATCGGAGAGAAACCTTATGACACTTAGATTTTTATTGTGTATGTGTTCCTATCCATGTGAATTTGTCAAAAACATAATCACAAGACAATTCTAGTGACAAATCCAAACCCATATGGACAGAACTTGTGTAATCTTCATTTCTCGCCACTTGGCAGCACAAGGGCCTACCAGTGCTTCCAGGTTGTTATGAAAACAATTGAGAAATCATAGAACTCACAAGCATAGTCAACTTTAGCATAGAAATAAGAATATGTCAACAGAATACCTTGTAAACTTCAAGTCGTGTGCTAGTGATAAACAATACCCTTGATTAGTTCTTGAAAAAATTTCAAGATCTTTAAGACTCCTACTGACCTCTTGACATATAAGACTCTTTGTCAAAAACCACTCCTTGAAAAAACAAATATTCAATAGTTAGTGCAGATTCTTATCAAGAATAACACTCCACACAATTGGTCTTAGTTGGTCTTTGTCTTATCCAAAACATCACAACTCACAAATTTCAAATGTACAAGAGTAGAAAACATTTGTAACACCGTAAATTTCAAAACAATTTTTCATTTAAATATAATGGTTTAATTCTTAAAAACACTTTTCTTAAAATCTCATTCTTAATCAAATTACAAAACGTAACTCCATTTTCACTTGCATAATAAACCAGGATCCTCAAAACATGACTCCTTCGCTAGTGTGTACAATCGAGCCGGTGCCGTCCCATGATCCTGAGAGAAACCTGAAACACATAACACAAAACACTGTAAGCACGAAGCTTAGTGAGTTCCCCAAAATACCACATATAACACATATTAGCCACTCAAGGCTATAACTTTGTGGGTTCGTGCACCCAAGCTCTGTGAACCCTCAAGTTCTAACTCTGCAAGCATGCACAGCATAAATCACATAGAAGAATGCAATACAACAACAATAGATATAAAACACTGTATCACATAACTCTTTTTACCTACTCAAGGTTAAGTATAGTGTGAAGACTCACCTCGTGTATCTTGGTAACTCGTAAATCCCTGAAATCACTAGTGCTCGATATCCCGAGCTATAGTCCTCCTATAACACAATACATCTCTAATTAACACTTTCCCAACTAAGGTTGACTAACCCTATCAAGTCAACACCGGTCAACTATGGTCAATGGTCAATGGTCAACCCCAACTCGCCGAGTCTGGCGTGGACTCGCCGAGTCCCTACGAGGGCCCCATTTCCTCTGAGTCCCTTCCGACTCACCGAGTCACTCACCCAACTCGGTTACTCAACCCCTGGTTCGAAATCTATGAACAACCCGCACCAGCTCGTCGAGTCTGCCAATGGACTCGGCGAGTGCATTCCATGCACAACCCCAAACGACCTTATGAGGTCAGATTTATTCCACTAACTCGTAGATCCAGTCCTTCGAAGCTTATTTATCACGTAAAGTTCATGTCTTAGCGCTCATATCACACCTAATGACTCATAAATGGTGTTTTGACCTCAAACACAAAGATCCCAAACCAAAACCTCCATGGATTCATAAAAATCTTGGGCAAAGGGACACTCTGGACCTCCAAGGGTCCAGATCCAGAACCTAACTCGCTTAAGGGACCAAATGGGCACTAGATCTAGCCATAAAAGGACTAAATAAACCCTAAATCACATGAACATCACCTCAACAGAAAAGGGTTCGAAAATGGTACCTCAAATGTGATGTTCTGGACCTCAAATCTTCAGGAAGTTGTTCCTCTTGCTTCCTCTTGGCTAAAACTTCCTTTCCCTTGCTAGACAACACCTCCAAGGTTGATAATGGCTCCTTCTCTCACTCCAAACGCTCAAATGCACTAGGGTTTCGCTATGGGGGCTGGTGAGCACAAATGACGGCTATAAGGCCCTTTAAATAGGCCCCAAACCCGAGAAATTAGGGTTTCATTAAACAGTGTTGACTCACTGAGTCCACCAATGCGACTCGTTGAGTCTGGTCATTAATTCGGATGAGAAATTGCATCTTTACTCGTCGAGTCTACGCACCGACTCGCCGAGTTCTTCCTCAGAACTCAAAATAAAATGAATAAATACAATACCTGAAATTCCGGATGTTACAACATTTTACTCTACATTTTACAAGTGTTTTAAACCTTCTAAATGTTATGTCACTCAAGTTACAATCTTGGAGTATGACTCTAAGACTTGTTTTTGGAATGAAGTATGATTCATCTTTTGATTTAATCATTTCAACAACTCATGATTCCTCTGTTTAGCCAAACAAATGCACTAAGATGTCCTTAGAGAATCAATTATGATATGGTTTCATAATCACTAAGATAATCATAAAACAAGATACTCAAGTACTCTCCCATCTTTTTCATATTGGAGAAACTTTAATCTTTCTGCCTAATTTGATTCTTCTCATTCATCCTGCCATACATTGAAACTTTTCCAATGTTTCAGAATTATACTTAAACTTGTAAGCACAACCATATTTACTAAACTTTAGTAAATCATAAGGAATAGCCTTATCGTTCTTTTGGTGTACCTGATCAGTGCACAACCAAGTGTACCCAATCTCCTAGTCCTTCACTTGACTCACATATACATGTGAACAAGGAATTAGTCTTAATTTCCCTGTGACAACCCGAAAATTTAGCCTTGTAAGTCTAGCCATTCTATTCAACCGAGTGTCAGACCCGTTTATGCTATCTTTTAGCATTGCTTAGAGTCTGTTTAAGGGTTCTAAACGCAGTACAATCAAGATAATGGGTTGGGGATGTCTTAACTAATGTTCTTCGCGTTGAAATCGAGCCGAACACTCCATCAAAGGGAGTGTACGGCCGTAAACATATCATAACCGTACACCCACCTCCATAAGTGTGATATCCTTCCATTTATAAGTCATTTCTTCAGTTTCCAAGTCAAACACTCGAGTTTTCTCTCAACTATCATCAAGTTTTTTCACCCCGATCTTCAAGAATGTAAGACTTTCTTCCATTTTGATTAGTTGTTATACTTCTTAACCTAGTAACACCCTTTGATTCCATCCATGAAAATCATATTTTTGGGTAGATCTTCAAGATCTTCATCTTTCACCAAGAACACAGACTTGTTCTTGGTGGCTGTAAACACGCTTTTGAGCCTCCAAAGTGTAAGTATCCTTTCCATATTCTTAGTACATGATGATATATGATGTTAAACACCTTAGAATCGACAAGGACTCAAGAACATAAGGAGTGTACAGTCGTACACCCATGTGTGGCCGTACACCCCTCAAAACACCTCAAAAGGGCTTCCAAAATGCAAACCTAGTTCATGCACTTGTTGAGCAATAGTCCCACAAGCTTCCCTATCATTCAAAACACACTTTTGTGCACTTTTTTACCATGAGTCTACAGTCATACACTCCATGGCCATACACTCCTTGTTGTGGCCGTACACACTCCTTTGATGAATCATATGTGATTCTAGCACTTAGTCCTAGTCCTTAAGGGTATTTCCTAGCATGTTAGTTGTTTAACACACAAAATTCACGCCTTTATATGCCATTATATGTCATTAGGACTCGTTTGTGTCTCAGGAATTCATTCGTGGAACTTCTCATCCTTACGCAAACCTTCGATTGAATCCCCCACATAATGTGAGTTTATACCCCTATAATCAATCTTTTAAATTGTTTTAAATGCTTTTAAGGGGGGGGGGGGGAATACAAGTTGGACACAATGTTAATTGTGTAAATGTTTTGTTATAAACATATTTTAATGGATTGCTTATGTATTTATAAGTGATCAAACATTTCAATAACTCTTTTAAAGTTATGTTACTTTATAGTTTGCAAAACTCTGTTTTCAAAGTGCAATCATAACTAAGTAAATAAATGAGTCTGTTATTCAAGTCGGTAACAGTTCAAAACAAACATACTAGTAAACTATAATAAGTATAGTTTTGGGGTTTAAAACATACTATAATGAGAAATAGGGAGGAACATACTACACACTAGAACAGAAGGAACATACTAAAATAAGAACAAGAAGACATTGATGTGAGACTACTTCACGACTTAGCAATTTACTTGCTAGGTTGCGTTTTAGAACCAGAGCCTCCTGGAGGGAGAGCATGAGTTTGTGTATAGATCTATACGATATTGACACCCCACATCTTGCTGCTAGCCACAGTAGGATTTCACGTCCAAGGGTGACAAATATCACATTTCTCATTGACGCCTTTAGGTCATCAGGTTTATCACATGTCGTATCAGTATGGTTACAACCACATCACATTTTAACCTTAAGTAACAAAGTAGTTTTAAGGTAGTTATTCTACAACAGACACACAGTTCAGTCGAGTCTTAATACATACATTTAGAAAGGGGCCTATAATACTCATATTATGATTCCTCAGTATTATACATCAGGGATATATATTAATCGAGTCTAGCAGATAGTAGGAGATGTGCTTTCCACTTCACTTCCTGTTCCTTGTTCGGTTTTAGGCTTAGAGCAGATGCACCCAGTCTACTATCTATCTGATCATAGTTATATATATATATATATATATATATATATATATATATATATATATATATATATATATATATATATATATATATATCATATACACCAAGTAATCATAAGGAGTACTAGGTATAGGTCAGGTCATAGTATACTAATTCAATGCATTGTTTTCTAGTACAAAAACATATTTTACAGATAGATCATGCAGTAGACTAAACTAGAAACTTATCAGTAAAAAGGGTTTAATCCATTTTATTAAACCGGTGTAACTTAAAGGACCTTAGGTGGTTAATTCTATAATACCTTAGTTTATACATCAGGGTTATATATAATTAATACTCAATAGGTAGTTGGATATGTGCTTTCCGACTTACTTACTGTTCCTTGTTTGGTTGTGGTCTTAGGGCAGATTTACACAACTAACTATCTATTCGATATTAGATTATATACAGCTAGTATAAACCAAGTGATTATAGAAGGAACCATTGTGGTTAACATTTTTACTAAAAGAAATAAGGTTTTTCTTGTAGAATGTTTTCATAAAATATAAAGGAACTATTGCAGTTAACTCCATGAGTACCAAGTGAATACGTCAGGGTTATATACAACGATGATCTAATAAACAATGGGAGGTGTGCCTTCCACCTCATTCCCTATTCCTTGTTTGGTTGTAGGCTTAGGGCAGATACACACAATTAATTGTTCGTTTACTCTAACTTGTATCCATTTAAAAAGGACTATAGAGTCATTTTTACTTATCTTTCATCATATCTGAAGATATAGGATCTTTTGGAGGAACAGGAGAAATTTTCTAAAAGAACTTTCAACTTACTTTACATCACTAAAATCTTATGAACTCACCAGCTTAAATGTTGATATACTCTTTCAAAATAACTTGTATTCTGAGGAAACTAGTAGAGAGGTACGCTCGTCGGGATTCAGAAGATGAAGTATAGTATCTTCATGTCTTGTTTTGTTATTTACTTTTGGATTCAATCTTTTATGAATCACTACTTGTAAACACTTTAATATTAATACAATGGTTGTTTGTTACTATGATTGCTATGATACATGTGTTGTGATACTAAACTTGGGTGTGACATTGCCAAAGATGAAAATTCTCATTCATCATACAATACAGGTTGCATGATTCCAATTTTCTATCCAACTAAAACTTGGGTGATAAGAATCTTTCCTTATTTGGTAAATTATGACACTACCACAAACGAAAGAATCAAATCCATTTTCCAATATTTCTATCAATGGAATCATATAAACAACAATTTTCACAAATCCCATTGTAAGGATACTTAAAATAAATAAAATCAAAAAATTTTCCTTTTATTTCAAAATTGCGGAAAAACTTATTCTTACAATGCAAATACATATGAAAAATATGTTGTTATCTATTCCTAAGAAATCTATCATAACTCTTAAGCAGCAACTCAAAATTCTGATCTTCGAATCATGCGATCGAAATGCATCTTCACGTGCGATCAGATTCAGCATACTCCACTCCTTTTTTTCGATTCTACAAAACATCAAAATGCAACCTAGTCACATCATGTAATAAGAATCGCTAAATAGGAACATAATGGAGTTAGATAGTGGACTTTACCTGAAGTATAGTCAAATTTATTGACTTTTACCATCCTAGTAAACTTTCAGGTAAATAGAGCAGCTTCGCAACCAATGCCCCTTCTTTTGGAAAAAGAAACATATGGACTCTTTGGAAATAGTACACGAGACTATCTCAGACTTAGCATTTCTTTTTACCACTGGGTTAAATGAATTGACCATGGTCGATACCTTTCCATTGGGAAGATAAAGCTTTTCTAGACTTCTAATGTTACCATTGTCAATATCCATTGAAGTTTGGGAAGTAGATCTTCCAACCAAATTTCTTTACAAGTACTCCAAATTATTTTTGATTCAGCAGCAACAAGCAAATAGGTAATATCATTAAGGATCATTTCGTGGTCTGTCACATAGTAGTCCTTAATGAACTCACTATATGACTCGGAAAGCGATTGAAGATCCCAGTCAACAGTCAATGTCATTGAGACTTCAACACCCAACTCTCCCAGCTTGTCAATATGAGAATTTATCTCCAATATGTGAGTACATATAGACACTGCTTTCCAATAGGGATTGAGTGACATTGAACTACTCAAGAACTTGTGGGTTAGGGAGAACAATTGGAGGAGGTGAAGGAGGTGAAGTATAATTTCCAATCCCATTAATGCATATACGAGAACATATTGGAAAATAGCGGGGTTTGGGGCAGCGCCCCAAAACCTCACTGAATTTTACATATGGGAACATAGTGGAAAATTCAATTTCTTTAAGGTGATTATGGTAAAACTAACGAAACTTGTTAGTTTTGGTAACCCTAAATCCTTATTAGATCCAGATTATCCTGATTTGCTTCCAAAGCAACTAATGATGGTCCAACCCTAATGAAACCCTAATCTCATTTAATATGTAAACAGTTCTACCTTTTTAGAAGAGGGTACGATTATTAGCTCTCGTTTTCATCAAACTCTCATAGAATCTCTCTAGCAAATTGGCTCACAATTTCTATACCTAGAATCGTAAGAGTCCACTTGGATTATCCTAGGCTGATGGTTTTAAACAAGTTATTGAGTCAGATAAGTTTGTTTTGTCTAAGGGTGGAATGTTTGTTGGCTTTGGATATTTAAATAATAGAATGTTTTTTTTAATATTATTGACAAATTATTACCTGTTCAAAATTCTACATTTGTATCTTCTGCTTCTAATGTTGATAAATCTATGCTTTGGCATGTAAGATTAGGTCATGTCAACTTTAGAAGGATGCATGAGATGTCAAAAGATGGATTAATTCCAGCCTTTGATATGACATATGATAAATGTAAAACATGTTAGGTTTTGAATACTACAACATCCTATGGTGCACACACAACCCTAAAAGCTTTAGATCTATGTTTTCTCTAATTATACATGCATATGGTTTCCAAAGCTTTAAGCCTATGGTTAGAATACAAATGACATAAACAATATGAAATACTAGTTAGGATGACATACCTTTTAATGTAGCTTGAAACCTTGTTGTATTTTGGCTTTAAGAACTTAGCACCAATAGTGTGGATGCCTCAAATGGAATCACAACACACCATGGACAAAGGATGACATTTGAGAGAGAATACTAGCCACATAAAATCGTCCATATGAACTCCAAAAACATAAATGGAAATTTTTGCTATGAAGCAACATATTTATATGTGGGATTCCAAAGGTCATGGATTAACCCAAACCCATACCCATGGATTTATGATCCATGGTTTATGTGGCCCCACTCTTAGTCCAACATGGATCAATAGCCCAATACATATGTTTAACTAATTACCATAATTAGTCCCTATAAATTTAATTAGTCTCTTTTGATCACTAAATTAATTCCAAACTAATTCTTGATCAATACTAATTAAATCATATGATTTCATATTAATATATTAGAACTTATAATATATTAATAAATCATAAATAACCTCTTCACAAAAGTCCATCCTAACAAATTGTCTTGATGATATGCAGCCCAAATGGACCATGCTACTCTCGGGTCAAGTACATACCAATTATAGTTATGGGCTTAGACACCTAATCCAATAAAACATGCATGCTTATAAAAGTATTAAAAAAAAAAAAAAAAAAAAAAAAAAAAAAAAAAAAAAAAAACAGCCTTTCCTAGTGTCATTAGAAATTCAGCTGTTTTGGAACTTGTACACAGTGAACTATGTGATTTTCACTCCACTCCTTCTTTGGGAAATAAAAAGTATGTAGTCACCTTTATTGATGACTGCACTCAGTTTTGCTACGTGTATTTGTTACATTCTAAGGATGAATCATTAGATAAATTCTAAATATACAAAACCGAGGTGGAATTGCAATTGGGCATTCCAGTTAAACATATCGATAGGGGAGGTGAATATATGGATCTCATATATTTTCAATTAGTGGGTATCATTCATGAGACCACGACACCTTAAACACCCCAACAAAATGGTATTATTAAAAGCAAAAAAATCGAGTTTTAAAGGAAATGGTAAACTCGATGTTACCATACTTGGGATTGAGTGAAGGATTCTTGGGAGAGGCCATGTTAACGGCCTGTTATTTATTAAATAGGGTTTCAAATAAAAGGAACAAAACAGTCCCATATGAACTTTGGTTCAAGAAAAAAACTGAATTTGAGTTATTTTCGGGTTTGGAGATGTCGGGCAGTTGTAAAACTCACTGAGCCCAAAAAGAAATATTTGGGAGAATGTGGAATTGATTGCATATTCATTGGATATGTTGGATATTCCAAGGCATATAGGTTTTATGTAATAGAACCTAATGATTCAGTTTCAGTTAACACTTTTATCGAATCACGGGATGCAATTTTTGATGAGATACGGTTTTCATCGACTCAAATGCCTAAGGATCTGACTTTTAGTGCTAATAAAGAACAAAATTCAGAAAGTCAAGATGGTGGTATCATGCAAGAACCACAAGAGCTTTGTAGAAGCAAAAGAGGCCAAATTGCAAAAAATAAAAAATCGGATCCGACTTCCAACTGTATTTGGTGGAAGGTTCAAGGGATGAAATTAATCTTGAATACTCTTATTGTTATAGTATTGAAGGTGATCCTAAGACATATCAAGAGGCCATGGAGTCTCGTTATAGTGCCTTTTGGAAGGAAGCAATTGATGATGAAATGTCATTAATTCTTGAGAACAACACATGGGTGTTGTCTAATTTGCCTCCGGGTTCTAAACATCTTGGTTGCAAATGGATTTTCAAAAATAAAATGAATGTTAATGGGACTATTGACAAATTCAAAGACCGGTTAGTCATTCAAGGTTTTAGACAAAAAACCGGTATTGCCTATTTTAATATGCGTGCTCCAGTTGCACGAATTTCTATTATTAGATTGTTGATTGCCTTGGCAAGTATCCACAATCTGGTCATTCACCAAATCGATGTGAAAACAGCCTTTTTAAATGGTGATCTTGATGAGGAAGTTTACATGAAACAACCAGAAGGTTTCATTATTCCCGGTAAAGAGCACATGGTGTGTAAACTTTTCAAATCTTTGTATAGGCTGAAACAAGGGCCTAAACAATGGCATCAAAAATTTGATAAGGTGATTTTGTCTTTTGTTTTCAAGAAAAACCAATGTGACAAATGTGTTTATAGTAGATTTTATGATGCTACTAGAGCTGGAGTTATCATTTGCTTATATGTAGATGACATGTTGATTTTTGGTACCGACCAAAAACAAGTAGCTGAAACAAAGAAATTGTTATCATCCAAGTTTTCCATGAAAGATTTATGTAATTCTTGGAATAAGAACTAAGAGGATGAACAAAAGATTGGTAATGACTCAAAGTAATTATATTGAGAAAATTCTCAGGCGGTTTAATTTTACCAACTGTTCTCCTGTGAGTACTCCTATGGATCCAAGTGTGAAATAAATGCCAAATAATGGCGTTCGCATTTCACAATTGGAATATTCTAAGGCTATTAGTAGCTTGATGTATGCCATGACAAGTACCAGACCTGATATTACCTTTGATGTGGGTAAGTTGAGCAGGTATACTACTAATCCAAGTGCTCAACATTGGCAAACGGTAAATAGATTGTTTAAGTATCTAAATGGAATTATGGATTATGGTTTGAGCTACTTAGGGATTCCTTCAGTTTTAGAAGGTCATTCGGATGCAAGTTGGATAACAAACATGGAGGACCATTCCTCAACTTCTGGTTGGGCATTCTTGATTGGAGGAGGTGTATTTTCTTGGGCTTCCAAGAAGCAATCTTGCATTACAAACTCGATAATGGAATCTGAGTTTGTTGCATTAGCAGCTATTGGTAAAGAAGCAGAGTGGCTAAGGAATTTAGTCTATGAGATTCCTTTGTGGTCTAAACTGATAGCACCTATTTCTATCCTTGGTGATAGTGTAGCCACTTTGGCTAAGGCATATAGCCAAGTTTATAATGGCAAGTCTAGAAACCTATGTGTTAGACATAGTATGATTAGAGAACTAATCACGAATGGTGTGATTTGGTTGAGTTTGTGAAATCGCAACAAAATTTGGTAGATCACTTGACTAAAGGTCTGACAAGAGACTTAGTGCACAAGTCTGTAATCGTGATGGGATTAAAGTCCATTTAATTTTGTAATGATGAGACACCCAATTCCCTACTAATATAATGTTAGGAGTTAAATTCAATGTGAAAAGCTCATACTTATAGATTGGAACACATGAATTATAGTGGAAAATTCAATTTCTTAAGGATGATTATGGTAAAACTAATGAAACTCGTTAGTTTTGGTAACCCTAAATCCTCATTAGATCCAGATTATCTTAACTTGCTTCCAAAGCAACTAATGGCGGCCCAACCCTAATGAAACCCTAATCTCGTTTAATGTATAAAAGTTTCTTCCTTTTCAGAAGAGAGTTTCGATTATTAGCACTCGTTTTCAGCAAACTCTCACAGAATCTCTCTAGTAAATTGGATTACGATTTCTGTGCCTAGAATCATAAGAGTCCATTTCGATTATCCTAGGTTGAATTTCTTGCAACCCAAGCATATGGTAGAAATATCAGTTCGGAAAGTGTTCTCACGATCCAAGTTGGTATCCGGATCTCCACTACAAACCCTAATATTTTCTTACACAAAATTGATCATGTCTCATAGGATTGATGTAATTGTGTTTTGTACACGACCGAACTAGAAAGAGTGGAACTCATAATAGGGTTTATAAAACATGAGGATCCAACTGAGTCGGTGCACCTCGGACTCCCGTTGTCATCATAGTAATAATGTCACCTGGCAACGATTACATTCACAACTGAATAATCCACATAAACGACTAAGGTATCCATTGAATCATTATATATATATATATATATATATATATATATATATATATATATATATATATATGTATATATATATATATATATATATATATATATATATATATATATATATATATGAGCAACAAGAAAGTTATCATTCCAATGAAAAAGTTAGCAAGAAGCTAGAATTACAAGATATTAAGACATCCAGCCTTCAGATCTCAACACCAGTTATTCCAATTTAACATACAACCTCTCCTAGCTTTAATTTTAAGCTAATGAAAGGCAAGAACCTTAACCTCGCTAACATGAACAGTGGTGTTCTTCGTTTTGCTGTGAAATACAATCCATTTCTGAAGGTCCAAATCGCCTAAGCAAAGGCCAATAAAAGAACAGAAATATCGTTGTGTTCCTTCTTTAGGTTATTAGCAACACACTCAGGAGTGAAAGCATGTTGAATCGAGGTCGCAACAATTGGAAAATCGGTCCACCAATTATGAAGGGTTGACCGAACCTCCAAAGCAATTGAGCAATCCTTGAAAATGTGACCTTTTGTTTCCTGTTTTGTATTGCATAAGGGACATAGAAGAGAACCCACATTAACTCCAATGTGGTTAAGATTGGTTCGAGTTGGTAATTTGCCTAACCGTCCCCTCCAAACAAGTAGATTAGCGTTTCCCGGTGTAATTTTATTCCAAGCGATCTTGAGCGGACATTTGGTCAAAATTTTAGCATCGGTAATCATCACAATGAATTTACCATCAGGTTCTTCACTCCAACTCCACTTTTGATTCTCCCATGGAAACATGTTTGTAACGTGGATGTCTTGATGATCAAGTGCAAGGTGCAAGTGGCTAATATTTCCCCAAATACCACATCTATGGGTAGTAGATCTAACAGAGACCAATTTCACCATCACTACCATGAATTGATTGGATGACTTCTTTCCAAAAGCATCATCTTCATTTTTCAAGCGCCACCACCACTTACCGAGTAGAGCAAGATTAAGGGCGTGAAGGCTTCCTATGTCAAGGCCTCCATTTTGCTTGCAATTCAGAATTTTTTTCGAAGCTTTTTCCATTTAAACTCCAACTTTGAATAATGAGATTAAACTTCATTTCAGAAATTAATTATTAAAAGGTCTAACAGTATATGTTGCATAGAACAAGTAATATATAAGAAAAATAGCACGTCTAACCTCAAAAATGATGATAGATGATAACCATTTTACTTCATATCGAAAACAAACAATGTTCAAAATGATGCACATTTTGTCATAATTCATCACACAGCTTTGTTAGGAATGAAAAACTAAAAGAATATAAAATTAAAGTCAAAATCGAGTGTTGGGTTGGGTTGCTCTCAGACAGTTGAAAAAATTTAATAAAATAACTTATAATAGATATCAGAGCAGTCAGCATATATACTTGAAAATAATTAACTACATAAACTAATAATAAATGGCGTCAACTTCGCATAAACAAGTGTCAGGTCGAAACAAAACGCCAGAAGAAGAAAGGGGATGGGTGCACTCCGGAGAGTGAGGGTGAGTGTGGGAAAGCGAGGATACCACGTGCCATGCGAAACGTGGAGCGGAATCATGAATGGGAAGCCTACTTTGAGCGTGGGCATGGCACGAGCTCCACGGGAATCCTTTCGCTAATAGTGAATTCAAATATTCTAATATTATTTCTCTCGATCGTAAACACATATATACAGATACTTGCGCACAAATAGCAATGTTTTGACTATTTTGTATTGTAATTGACCTTATCTCTTCTAAAACAAGAATCTAATACAGCTAGATTTTTTGTAAAATAGCCTTAAATCTACGAATATTATATGCAAATTAATGCTAATATTTTATTCTTATAAAAAACTGAAAAAAAAAAAAAAAAAAAAAAATGAGCTAAAGGTTAGGATTCAAAATGAAGAAATTGATTAATTACTAATGAAGATTACACATATTGTTCGTTAATTACCTTTGCCGTTTCTATGCACTATACTCCTTAAATCGGAAAATTGAGATTACTTATTAGCTTATTGTATTTTTCTATAGAATTAAGAAACTTATATTATTATATATGGTTTGCAAAAAGGTAAGTTGTTTTAAATATTCAATTCCAAACACACCCCATACATTTACATATCAATTAATATTAGATCTGTAATTTTTCCAATTGCAAACCTCTTTTGAAAAAAAAAAATAATAATAATAATAAAAGAATATACTTTCATTAGACAGATTCTTCTTTTTTTTTAGAACAGCATTTGTTATTCATCTAACTTACACCGATTCTTCTAATAATATGTGGACAACTTTGATTCGTAGATGATGTCAAACTAGTTTTATAATGCAAAAAGAATTCACAATACCATTGTATATATACGAAAATCCATCATCCTCTCCTTTTCATCAAACTTTCTGCACACAAAAAATATCCTTAAGATACAGAAGAACGAAAGGAAAATGCTGGCAGTATCCCCTTCTTTGTTTTCAGCAACCTATGGATGGCCCTTGGAGGATCTCTTTGCCCAAAATCTTCAACATGATTTCCATGATATTTCTACAGAAGTTGAAACAAATTCATATCATTCCCTTCTTGATATTCGTAGAGATGATCAAAACCAGTATGATTTTACACCAGACAATTCCATTTCTTCTCAAGGAGCTGTAAATTGCAGTGTTCGTGATCCTATGAAGCTCACCAAAAAGCTAAACCATAATGCAAATGAAAGAGATCGTCGTCAGAAGATTAATAACTTGTATGCATTTCTTCGTTCAGTGCTCCCCATGTCAAGTGATCAAAAGGTACTTAAACCACTTACGTGTTTATTTTAAAGATGGAAATGTTCAAAAGTCATAAGTTTCTGCTTTTTTTTTTGTTTGAGTACAAATATATTATGATGTTTCCAATATTTTTAAATACTTCCGGATATAATGGAAATAAATTTGTCATGTGCAACAGAAAAAGGTGAGCATCCCTGGCACTGTATCATGTGCGCTGAAATACTTACCTAAACTACAAACGGAAGTGGAGGCGTTGAGAAGAAAAAAAGACAGGCTTTTGTCTTGTTCAGATCATTTAGAGATCAAAAACCAATGTCCTAAAGAAGCTACAATTCAAAAAATATGTTCAGTCGTTGTGTCTGTGTGTGTCCTTGATGAGAAAGAAGTTGTGATCCAGTTGATTTCTTCTAATGATCATTTGAATAAGAACACTGGGATTGCCTTCTTGTCTATGGTTTTGGAATACTTAGAGGAGGAAGAAGATGGGATTTTTATGCTAAATGCAACTACCTCCAAGTGTCTTGGAGAAGAAAGGTTCTTAAACACTCTTTACCTTCAGGTACATTCCCTTCTATTTTACAAATTCACTTTAATGTGTTAAGAGTGTACTATAGTAGTGAAGTTCGTAATTTAGTGTTAAGAGTGTACTACTTGGATGAGGCATACTATATATATCATATTTGCAATTCTAGTATTGAATGGAAATGATAACAATCATATCATATTGTCTTGAACAGGTGCAAAGCGATCTTCAAATAGAAGCTGAAAAGTTGAAGGAGAAGATCTGCTCTCTCTACCAACAATCACGTGAAGTTTTACTCTAACTATCATGTGTACGTTGCAAAAATATCTAACTAGAAATTCGAAGCCTGCAGTTATTTGTAACTTAATCTGTGGTCAAGAAGACACTAAGAGTGTAATGTTATTCATGTAGATACTAGTATCACTGAGGAATGATAGATAGCAAGAAGTTAATTTTGTTAGTTGCATTGTTTTGTAAACATGCAGAACGTCGGTGACCCATAAGCAAATATTATGGATAAACACGATCTGAATCATATATCTGTATAATGATTGTGACTTCAAAGTGAATTTCACTCTAATGGTTGAAACATTATTTTTTTCAAAAGAAATTATTTATCTTTTACACACCAACAAATATATATTTCTTTTTTTAGAGAAATGAAGGACAAGAGTGGACTTGTTGAAACGTTCTAGGGGATTTAATTGAGTTTTTTTTGGAGTAAACAGACAAACTCTCCTTATGTTATTTTTTAGGATATCTCCAAAAAAATCCCAATATTTTGGGTAAATTTTTAATAAAGTTCTAAATTTTATTTTTTGAATAAAAAAGTTCTACTTTTTTACATTTTGAATAGAAAAGTCCAAAAAACCGGTTAATTTATTCACTTTAATCATTTTTGACCTGTTCAATAGATCATAGGACCAAATTGTTTATTTTTAGAAAATAATGGGATTTTTTTTCTGTTTAGGTCAAAAAAATTATATAATATATAAACATAATTTTTACATATCTATATCCATTTTTATGTATTTGTGTATTTTTTATGTTTTTATATGTATATATTTACACATTTTTATGTATTTTAAATATATAAAAGTATTTTTTTTTACTTATTTATATGTATTTTTAACCATTTTAGATATTCTTTTTATGTATTTTATGTGTTATTTTTTATTTATTATGTATTTATATGTATTTTTACGTATTTATGTATTTTTTTAAAGCTTCTTATATAGATGTTTATGTATTTTAAATATATAAACATATTTTTTACGTATTTATATCTATTTTTAAGTATTTTACATATTTTTATGCATTACATATTTATGTATTTTTTGAAGAGTTTTATATAGATGTTTTTGTATATTTATGTATTTTAAATGTATAGACGTATTGTTTTACATATTTATGTGTATTTTTTAAGTAATTTACATATTTTTTGTGTGTTTTTATTTTTATGTATTTATATGTACTTTTGCGTATTTATGTATTTTTTTTGTTTTCTTATATAGATGTTTATGTATTGTTATGTATATTAAATGTTTAATTGTATTATTTTTACGTGTTTATATATTTTTTTTCGCAAAACTAATACAACTAAACATTTAATATACATAAAAATACATAAACATATATATAAGAAAA
This sequence comes from Lactuca saligna, assembly GCF_052625555.1. Taxonomy (NCBI): domain Eukaryota; kingdom Viridiplantae; phylum Streptophyta; class Magnoliopsida; order Asterales; family Asteraceae; genus Lactuca; species Lactuca saligna. Next base: position 279,145,584 of record NC_136421.1, on the reverse strand, counting down.
CTATATATATATATATATATATATATATATATATATATATATATATATATATATATATATGCAAAAATATATAAATACATAATATATAAAAGCACACAAAAATATGTAAAATACTTCAAAAAATACATATAAATACGTAAAAAATACCGTTATACATTTAAATACATAAATATACAAAAGCATCTATATAAAAAACTTTAGAAAATACATAAATACGTAATACATGAAAAATATGTAAAATACTTAAAATAGATATAAATACGTAAAAAAATACGTTTATACACTTAAAATACATAAACATCTATATAAAAAACTTTAAAAAATACATAAATATGTAAAATATATATAAATACATAATAGATAAACAAATAATACATAAAAATATGTAAAAAATATGTAAAATGGTTAAAAATACCTATAAATAAATTAAAAGAAATACGTCTATACATTTAAAATACATAAAAATACGTAGATATATATAAATATAAAAACATAAAAAAAAATACAAAAATACATAAAAATAGATATAGATATGTAAAAAATATGTTTATACATTATATAAAAAATTTGGCGAAATCTGCAAAAAAAAGTCTCATTATTTTTGAAAAATTAACAACTTGGTCCCATGACCTGTTGAACAGGTCAAAAAGGGCTAAAGTGAATATTTTAGCCGGTTTCTTGGACTTTCTATTTAAAAGGTGAAAAAGTCAGGACTTTTTTATTCAAAAAAAATTTAAGACTTTATTAAAAAATATCCCAAAATATTGGGACTTTTCTGGAGATATCGTTTATATTTTATGGTTGTTTTCCAAAAATTAATATTGTACGTGCAAAAAATACCCTTATGGCAGATTTATCCCCTTGATAATCATCTTCGTCTCTACTCCCTTATAGCATTAATATGCACCCAAACTCCCTAGCGTAACAGCCCAAAAATCACAATAAATTTTTTTTTCATTCTAAATAAAGAAGGTTTACAATCTTCACATTGTTCCAAACACCCTTTACATAACAATAATGTCAAATTATCGGAGTACAATATCAAAAATGCAGAAAATAATGAGGAGGGAATGTTGTGTCATCACGTCGGACCCTTCTCGTTAGTACCGGATGTACCTAAAACCACATTCTAAACTGTAAGCAAAATCTTAATGAATTTCCCCAAAGTACCACATACCAAATATAAATAAAACAGTGCTATGGACCAAGCCATAATCTTACAAACAAGTTCCTGCCGAGGGCCAAATCCCGATCTTCCTTGCAGTTGTCAGGGGCTAGATCCTTGTCTTTCATACAAATGCCAGGAGCCATATCCTGGTCTTTCATACAGTTGTCAGGGGTCAAATCCTGGTCTTTTTGCAATTGACATGGGCGAATCTATCTCTTCATATACATATCTTAAATATAGCTAACACCCTATATCATAAATAATGGGTTGGCCTTGGTGCCTTCGACCCATTGATTTAGTGAGAAAACTCACATCAGTCCACTGATAAATAACTAACTATTCGGCTATCGAACCGTAAGATCCCACACTGAACACACACAAATTACCCTAATCAGAGATAGATTATAAACCATAATCATGGGCCTGAGCCCTAATTCCAGACTCCTAAGATAAAGGCCCATTACCTTCCCATGATGGGCCTAACCAACCATGGACCAAAACACAATAATAGGCCCCAAGACCCAATAGGCCCAACTCATACATCTTAAGGCCCACTAGAAAATTTTTGAGGCTCGTCTTCCCTAAACAGGACAAAACCCAAACTATCTAAGGCCCAAAAGTCCAAAGCCAAAACAAAGTCCAAAAGCCCACTAAGAGGCGTACATTAGGCATACTCTATGTAACATCGATGTACCCCTTGGTATGCTCAGAGTAATGAGTTGCTTACCACCTTAAGCCATTTGGTGCTTAATCGTTACATCCAATTGATCCAACTTTTAAATCTCTGCCATTGTGGGGTTCTTAGACATAAAGTTGGATCCCTTTATGCCTTATCATGTCTTAATGGAACCTAAAATCCATTTTTGTCCAATAAAGCTCACATTAAGGACTTAAAATCATGTATGGACTCATATCAACCACCAAGATGACATTTTTATGCATCTAAAACATCAAAGGGGCTTAGATGTAACACTTCTAACTTCTGGAGTTTCCCAAACTCACAAAAGAACCCATGGGACCAAAATGAAGTCATAAACAAGCCCTAAACTTTAACAACCAAATGAACCATCAAGGTAAGAACTTTTTACCTTCAAAAGCTTCCTAAGTTGGTGTAGACTTTGGATCTAGAAGCCCAACCTCAAAAAATGATTTGTCTCCATGTTCTTCTTCAAAACACACCAAAAGGCCACAAAAGTCACTTCCAAGCTCAAGAACACTCAAACGGGTAAAGTAGGGTTTAATGGGACGCGAATAGTAGTGGAGGCTGATGAGGATGAGTGTCTAAAGGATATAATGTTGCTTAAATAGGGCTCATACCCCCAAAAATTAGGGTTTAGTCTTTGGCTGCATACGCCCAGCATACGCGGCTAAGCTTCCCGATCCAAGGTGTGCATATACGCTAAGCGTACCTAAGTACGCCTAATGTATGAGGGGACCATTTTCGCAAAATATTTTAAACTTCAAGGACCAAAAAGGAAAATACCTAGAATTGAATGGTACAAATCCTCCTCACTTGAATTAGACTTCGTATTTGAAGTCCGTTGATGCTAACAAATCTGGGTAGTGCTCCTTCAACTCGTGCTCCGGCTCCTACGTCCACTCAGAGCCCTTTTGGTGCTGCCATTGCACCTTCACCAGATTCACCACCTTGTTGCGCAAAGTTTTAGTTTTCCTGATGAGAATCTTAATTGGCCTCTCCACGTAATTTAGGCGCTCATCCACCCGAATGTCATCAAGTGATATCACTACTGAATCATCGCCTACATACTTCTGCAACTGAGACACATGGAAAGTGTTATGTATCTGACTGAGCTCATCAGGAAGACCCAACCGGTATGTAACCCTGCCTACCCGGGCAGTAACCCTGAAAGGACTGATAAACCGGGGGGGGGGGGGGGGGGGGGGGGGGGCAAATTGCCCCGTTTCTAAAACCAAATGACACCATTCCAAGGTGACACCTTTAGCAGCACCAAGTCTGCCACCTAAAACTCAAGGTCCAAACGTCGGCGTTCAACATAACTCTTATGTCGACTTGGCGAGACCCGCAACTTGTCGCGCACCTGTTGAAGCAACTCTGTGGTCTTAAGCACCACCTTGGTGCTTCCCATGACCCGATGATCAACCTGGCCCCAACAAAACCGAGGTCATGTACCTCCTCCCATACAACATCTCAAATGGTGTTCGATCAATACTAGTGTGATAACTGTTGTTGTAAGAGAACTCGACCAATGTAATAAGTATCCTAACTTCCTCCAAAATCCAACACACAAGCCCGAAGCATATCCTTGAGTGTCTGGATCGTCGGCTCATTCTGGCTATCGGTCTGAGGGTGGTATGTTGTATTGAGATCCCAACTCATCATGAAACTTTCTCCAAAACCTATAGGTGAAGCGAACGTCCCGATCCAAGAAAACCAAAATTGGCACCCCATGCCTAACTACCACCTCCCTGATATAAATATCGGCTAGCTTATCTATAGATATGTTCTCAGCAATCACGATAAAAAGTTCACACTTGGTCAATCTGTCCACAATGACCCAGATAGAATCAACACCACATGTTGTCCTAGGAAATTTTGTGATGAAGTCCATAGTGATCTCCTCTCACTTCCACATGGGAATGGGTAACGACTACACCTTATCGTGGGGTCCCTGATGCTCGTCCTTGACCTTTTTATAAGTTAGGAACCACTCAATAAACCAAGTTGTAACGACGTAAATTTTCAAAACAATTTTTTATTTTCCAAACATAATAGTTATCATAAAATATTCCCAAATCACAAATGTATCAAATGTTAACTCAATAAAACATTTCCTAGAATTTCAAATACGTAATACTCCATCAGTGTGTACAAATCATGCCGGCACCTTCCCGCGATCTTTGTTGGTACCTGAAACACATAACACATAACACATTAAGCATAAATGCTTAGTCAGTTCCCCAAAATACCACATACAGCACATAAGCCACTCGAGGCTATAACTCGGTATGACCCTTTGGTCAAGGTATCTCATCGGGACCCTCCAGTCCCGTAGCTTGTTCGACCCTCAGGTCCGATCTAACTCGTTGGACCCTCCAACCCGGTCTAATCGAGGACCCTCTAGCCTCATAAGTCGTTGGACCCTCTGGTCCGGTCTATATATAACACATAGCATAATATAACACATAACACGTAGATCTCAAACATACACATACACATAAGACCCTCCGGTCTGCACATAGATATCACTCAAGGTAAAGTATAGTGAGAAGACTTACCTCGGGAAATCTCGAAAAGTCTCGGACTCGAAATACTGATCTATCCTCCGCCTAATCACATAAAGTAATTTATCTCTAATTAAAAACAATTCTCACAAGCTAAGCTAATTCCTCCCCATAATCTCTCAGAAGGGGAAAAGACCATTTTGCCTCTCTAATGGTCCAAATATCCAATTGTTGACCAAACCCCAAAAGTCAACGAAAGACAACAAAGGGTAGTACACAGAGTGTACCAGTTCTGTACGCGGGGCGTACCCCATGGATACCCAAAATCGGGGAACTCGATTCCCTACATTGCGTGTACTAGGATTACGCCCAACGTAAGTCCCAGTTTCACGCCCTCGTGGTTTTTGGTCTGAATCGGCTAAGACATGAGCTTAAATCCCAGATCTGGTTACTCTAACACCTCTTAATCCATAAAGTCAGTGACTCTACGCCTTTGCATGGCTGTAAATGTCACCAACACTCAAATCATGCGATTTCTTTCCTTAAGAGGCTTATAACTCATGCATGGTCAGCTCTATATAATCAAGATTATATGTTTATGGCTCAACAACACTAAATAAGCTATCAAGGGACAGATCTCAGATTCCAGGGGCTTATCAACCCATAAATCCATCAACTTGGGGACAAAAACCCTAAAACACCCCACACATGAATACAATCAAAAGAGTATGAAATCTTGAAGCTTTTTACCTCTAAATGAAGCTTCTCTCACTGATAAGCTCAGATCCCAGTGCTTGGGCTCTTACTCCTTCTTCTCCAAAGCTTCCTTTCCACTTCTAATGCTTAAAACACTCCAACAAGCTCTCAAAGGCACTCTCTTGCTAAAAGAATGAGGGTTAGGGTTTTGGGGAGGATAAGTCTATGGAAATGGTGGCCAAAAAGGAGGCCATAACTTTCTTTAAATAGGGGACTCACTTAAAATTAGGATTTCATTATGGGCTTGGTACGCCCAGCGTACACCTTGGTACTGCCCGGCATACTAGGCGGGACTCCGCAATCAAACGCGCACACGAGTACGTTGAGTGTAAACTCTAGTACGCCCTGTGTACTCATCTACCACTCTTTTCTTTATCAAGGACCAATATGGACAATTGCTCAAAGATTAGGGTTCACAAAGTATACATGAGTTCTGTGTGTTACACAAGCAATTTCCATCTTCATGTAGGGCCACCAGTAACTTAACCTCAAATCTCGGAACATCTTCGCGGCCCCCATATGGATAGAAAACTTTGATTTATGTGCTTCCTCCAAAATCGTCTATCTCACCACACCTGATGTCGGAACCCAAACTCTACCACACTGTGTCTACAACCCCCAATTGTCTCTGACAAGTAAAGGAATATGTCCTCTAATCTGCTCGGTCTTCCAATTTTCCTTTTTCATCCCCTCTACATAAGCTCTCTTGATCAAATCCATCAGATGTGAAGTGACAGTATTCCTCAAACAAATATCTTGGATGGATAAGCTTGCTGCCTTGCGGCTCAAAGCATCCGCCACCATATTGGCCTTCCTAGGGTGGTACAAGATATCGCAATCATAATCCTTCACTACATCCAACCACCTCCACCGCCACATATTCAAATTTGGATGATCTATCAAATACTTCAAACTCTTGTGGTCAGTGTAGATAGTACATTAAACCCCATAAAGATAATGCCTCCATATCTTGAGGACAAACACCACAGCCTAAATTCCAAATCATGCCTGGGTTATTCGCCTCGTGAGGCATCAGCTGCCTCGAAGCATACGCAATCACGTGACCTCGAGGTATACTATATCATGTCGCAGTAAACCACAAAATCATCCAAACTCTCAGGGAGCGCTAGAATCGGGGCCTCACACAACCTATGCCTCAGAGTCTCAAATGCTAATTGTTGATCATGTCCCCACCAGAAGGTCGTATTCTTCTTTGTCAGGCGGATCAGGGGCACATCAATCTTGGAGAAATCCTAGATAAATATCCGATAATACCCCGCGATACATAAGAAACTTCGAATCTCATATGCAGACCTTGGGACCTCCCAACGCATCACTGCCTCGATCTTCGCCTAGTCAACCAAGATCCCCTTTTGGTTGATGATGTGCCCTAAAAATGCACCTCGCGCAACTAAAACTCACATTTGGAGAATTTGGCATAAAGCCTCTCCCTCTTGAGGGTCTCCAACACCTCTCGTAAATGCTACCAGTGATGTTCTGTGGTCTTGGAATAGACCAGAATATCATCAATGAAAACAATCACAAACCGATCCAGCATTGGCCTGCAGACCAGGTTCATGAGATCTATGAACGTTGCGGGTGCATTGGTAAGCCCTAAGGGCATCACTACGAACTCATAATGACCATAACGAATCCTGAAGGGTGTCTTCTGCACATCTTCATCCCTGACCCTCATCCGGTTCTACCTTCATTGCAAATCAATTTTGGAAAACCAAGATGTACCCTAGAGATGATCAAACAAATCATCGATCCTCGAGAGTGGGTAACGGTTCTTCATCGTTAGCTTATTCAACTCCCGATAATCAATGCACATCATGTGTGAACCATCCTTATTCTTCACAAACATGATCGATGCTCCCCACGGAGAACTGCTCGGATGAATAAAACCATTGTCTAGTAACTCTTGCAGTTGTATAGACAACTCCTGCATCTAAGCCGGTGCCAGGAAATACGACGCCTTGGCAATCGGAGCACCGGGTACCAAATCAATATGAAACTCAACCTTCTTCTCAATTGTTGAAAATAAGATAATGGCCATTTGGAAGAAAAATATGATATTGTCCTATGGCTTTGATAGTTACATATATACTTAAGGTTCCAACCTAGTTGGCCTTTTTTTTTTCTTAACATCATCTAGGTACTTGGGACAGTTATGTTTCCAGTGTCCCTTCTCATTTAGTGAAAGCAAAGAATCAGTAGTGGGCTTGGGCTTAGGATTTGGGTTGGTAATAGGAGGCTTCCTTTGACCCTTTCCTTTTCCCTTGCCTTTCTTTAAGGCCTTGCTTTTCCCCTTACATGTAGCATTACTGGTTTTCTTCTTGGAGATTTGACCCTTGCAAATCATCAGTACTTGATTCCCATATTTCTTGATCTTTGCCTTTATATTTTTTTAGCATTAAATGAAGCTCATTAGTGTTTCTCTCCTAGTCATTCATAGAAAAACTCAATACGAATTGATTGAATGACTTTGGAAATAAGGCTAGAATCACATTTGTCTCTAGCTCATCCCCAAATGGGAATCTGAGGCGAGAAAGCTACTTGTAAGCTTTCATTTTGAGTACATGTGCACTCACAAAAGAACCCCCGTACATTTTAAAGCCAATGAAAGCATTCAAGGTGTCAAACGTTTCTCACTTATCCTAACTTGAAACATGATTCTCAGTTGTTCAATCATGTCAAATGCTACATGGAACTCAAAAGTTTTATGATGCTCAGGGGTCACTGTAATCATGATGCAAGCCACTTCCGTTGAATCGTTTACATGTTTTATCTGAGCATCTTTCAATGCCTTGGCAGCATTGGCTGGGAGTTCTTCTAGAATAGGTTCATCAAGGACATAGTCCTCTTTCTCAAGTTTGAGGATAATCCTAAGTTGTATGAAATAATCAAGAATGTTGGGTCCGCTTAGTTTTTCTTTTTCGAGGATGGATCAAATGGTGATTGATGAGGTAGTTATAGTTGGGGTAGTTATCTACAGAATAATAAGATTCATTTTAATATCCTTCCTATAATTTCTTTAAGAAATTAAATACCCTTTAAATTAAGATTGAAAAACTAAGATCCACATCACACATAATAACTTGAGGCGGTAATCCATAACACAAGTGATTTTATTCATCAGTAGGTTACGATAACCAATTAAAACTCTTATGTAATTCTTACATTTAATGGGATCCAAAAACATTTCTTTGTTTTAATGGCATAATACTTCCTTTTATATTCTAAAGTAATATAAATGAGAGTAAGCATGTAGGATAAGTGAGGGAAGGTTGACAAACAACTTCTCATGTTTATTAAAAAAAATTCGGTCATATGGCCAAAAGAAGAAGACAAAAAGTTTGGCTAGTTTCTTCAGTTAAAAAGTTAACTAACTAGTAAGTCTATAGTTAATCAATGTTTCCAAAATTTTTGTAGATGACTTATTAATCATATCATATGCTATAATAAATAATTTGTTCTTTCTTTTTATTATTATTTTTATCTAATTAAATACAGGAGTTGATTTATAATAATCAAATACTTAATAAATATTCAATAAGTACCAAAGTGTGACCATATATGATCATATGATATTAGCAAAATCATTTAATAATGATTCTTAAGCATATATATATATATATATATATATATATATATATATATATATATATATATATATATTCAATAGTATCATAATGCATAACATAGTAGTAGAAGAAAAATAACGAAATATTATACATTATACCCCCAAGAGAGCCTATACACATTTAATTTCAACCAGGAAAAATAAAATATTTGCATAAAGTCGTTGATATTTAAGACGCACAAAAAGACTTGGTGGATTATATCTATGATACTAACGATGATGATGAATGGTGTTATTTAGGAAAAAATGTATTTTTTTTGTCTTGTAATGTTTTTTTTTTAATTTAGACATTGTGTTTAATTTAATTATTTGTTTTTATTTAAATAGTATGTTTAAAATTATATTTGTTTTAATAACTATTAGAAAAACTAAAAAATATATAAAATATAAATGATGACATAAAAATTAGTGAATGTTATAACATCCTGATTATTTCTTACAATATTATTGTAATATTATGAGTGATGTGATATGTAAAATGACACATTTTTAATGTTATAACATATATATTTTTTTTCACTTTAGCCTGAGCCCATATTGTCCACTCAACAGGGAAAATTGGTGGAACAAGGTTATTAGGTTGGATGAACGAGTCCATAGGGTAGTTTGACTGGCCTCTAGTTTATATGTGATGGGCAACCGTAGTGTAAGAGTTTTATTGTAGCTATTTGGATAATGGGAATTGATTTGTATTGCAAAAGATTTGTTCATAATTTATATTTTAGAACTACATTCCTATTTTTTATCCCTAACATTTCATCAAGCACGTTTGTATTATACCATAAGCCTACTTTTTGTATACAACTGAAGTGGTGATAACACACACTAAGGTGTTGTTTGTTTTTTTGGAAAAAACCTCTTCAAACCTCTTGCTGCTGCGCGGCGCAGCACACGTGCAACACTTTTCATCTCGCAGCTGTTTGTGTTTTAGAAGTCTTCTGAGTCAAAAACCTCTGTGCGTGCTCTGTTTGGCGCAGCACTTGTACTGCCTCTTCCAACCTCTTCCAACCTCTTCTTCTTCTTTTTTTATTGCTAAAATTTTGATTATATGTTATTAAAATTTTATTTCACATTTTTTCCCTTTTTTTCGTTTATTCTTATTGAATTTATTTTTCATTTTTTTTTATATTCAATAATGATAATTTCTTGATAAAATATCATTATTTTTTACTGAAAATATCTTTATTTTTTGTTGAAATATCATTATTTTTTACTGAAATATCATTAATTTTTACTGAAATGTTATACATTATTAAATTTTATGTATTAAAAAGCTATTTTCGGTTTATTAAATTAGTTTATTTTAATTTTTTAATATCTGCAGCAGTATGCAGATGTTAAAAAAACAAACACGCTTCTTATTATAGTCTGCAGCCGTTTGGTCCACCTCTTCTACTGCAGAGGGTTGCAGAGGTGGTCCGCAGACTTCATAAATTTTTACTTCAGAAAATCAAACAGCCCCTAAATTAGGAAATCATAGTGGAGTCGGTATTATGGAAACAATGGGCCTGAACAAAACACAGATAGACCCAAATAACCCACGACCCAAAGAAACATGGCCCAATGTGTCTTCCCCTTTCTGGAAACGCCACCCCACCCTCACAGCCTCACTAATGGGCATTAGCAGTCGGTGGCAGAAAATTCCAGCAACAAACAAAAGTTATCCTATTTTTCTAGATAAATTAAGTTCAAAATTTTATTTTTGTCCCTTAGATTGGACCTAATTAGTTCATGATGGCTCAAGAGTTTATTTTTTTTTTATCTTGTGTGCACACACAATGTTTCATTTTAATGTTAATTATAACTATGTGTGTTGCTTTATGTTCATGTTTATTAATTAGGTTAGACCTAATTAGTTTACGATGACTTTTGATTCAGTTACAGGATTTTTTCGGTCTTTGGCAATGCATGATCTTTAATTTTAGTGTTGATCATAACTATGTTTGTTGTTTCATTTATCTTTTTATTATCGTGGTTGTTTATGAAGCATAAGTTTTAAATTCACTCTCACAGAAAAAATATAAGATCATTTTAGATTTCTCATCATGCGAATCATCAAACTCATCCATAAAAACTGAAGAGTATTCTGAAATCGGTTATTTGGACAACCACACGAGAGATGAGAGTATAATCATCAAACATTAAGGAAAAGAAGCACTCTCCTTACGCATGAATTATCATGTTTAGGTTGTAACGAACTTTCTCATCTTGAAAATGATTTTGCTTTGCCGAAGCAAATTCATACGGGGTGCATAACTTATGTCAATACCATTAAAATCAATACAATATTTATATTAACAATCAAAAGTTAAATAATAATAATAATAATAAGACAAAACTTTAAAAATGATCTCTGTGGTTTTCAAAAATATCAAGTTTAGTCTCTAAGTTCAAAAAACCTCATGGATCGTCCCTGTGGTTTCAAAACTTTTAATATTTGGTCCTTCCGGCTAATTCCGTTACCATTTAGCCGTTAAGTCAGGAGCATTTTTGTCATGTCACTACACAGGGACCATTTATGAGGTTTTTAATTACTTTTTTTTAAATAAATAAATAAATTTAATATGCAAGGGGTCCCACCCCATATCTCTCTCTATAAAGGGTCTCTCTCTCTCTCTCTCTCTCTCTCCAAATGTGCACTGATCCTCCTCAACCTCATTCTCTTCTTCATCTTCTTCATGGCTTTCCCCTATCATCTTTGTCTCTCTGTAATCACCCTTCCCTACCCATGAATGATCTCTATTACAGGAATCATCAATCAACCCCAAACTAGTTCGTTCAACTGGTTTTTGACCGAACCAAATTTTGTAATCTAAATCATGGTTTAGTTGTTCCGGTTTCCTTTCTTTTTCAAGTATTCTATCACTTAAACTACTACTGCTTTGGTTTCCATTTCCGTTAAATTGTTTTTTTGCATCTGAACCAGAATTATATTCTCTCTTCAGATAATCTATCTCTTCCTTAAAATTCTTTATCGCTTCTTCTGTGTCAGACCTAACAAAAAATTAAAAGGCTTAACAATTTATTATCATGATGGGTATTCACAATAGAAACACCAAAGGTTACTAAAAGACCAGGTGTGAAGATTAATATGCAATATTTATACAGTTTCCCAATGATGATGATGATGATGATGATGCTTGAATGGAATACCCAATTTCACACAGCCAGAGATCAGATTTTTCATCAAGTGTCAAGAGAAGAATATAAAATAATAGATAGGAATACTAACCTGCCAAGCCGACGAAGCTTCACTCTACATTAATCTTTCTGTGATCAATACCTATTTCACTTGAAGCAAAACTTCTCTGGGTTTAGCATCGCCAAAAGGGTTCACCTTAGGCCTTGTCTTCTCTAATCCATGTGGTTGCAATGCAGTCCGAACCTCTACTGAACTACCGGAATGTGAACTCGTGGACCGACTGCTACTTTTCTTGTGAACCAAACCTTTCTCAGCCCCTGGGCCTAGCTGCCCCAAAAGGACTCAGTTTATTGGTGTGCGCTGATGGCTCAAATGGAGCACTTTCACCCTTTGGTGGATCTAACACCAAACACTGGCGCTCCGTTGGTCGTTCCTGATCACCATCACAAGGCACAACTCCCTATTTCCAATGATCGTCTTCAGAACCACCGGAATCTCGAAAACCAGGACCGGAATTAGAAGACCTGGTGAGTGGCATGGGCTCCTTGCTCGCCGTCCAATTATCAATCTCTTCATCTCTAGAAATCTCGTCATAAGTAGGCATCATAGGTTTCTTCGTCACTGCCCAATTATCGACCTCGTCTGCCCTAGATGGTTGATCATATTCCGAAATCCAAGGAGATGAAACTCTACGATCATCACCAAACTCGCCATAAGACTGTTAGCTTATCTCACCGGAGTTGTGGCTTCGTGGAAAACAAGGGTCGATCAAAAAAATAATAGAGGGTGTTTGGGTGATGCGTCTTAACAGGGGCGAGAGAGGGCGAGAGAGTGCGAGAGAGAGAGAGAGAGAGAGAGAGAGAGAGAGAGATGGGGTGGGACCCCTTGCATATTAAATATTATATATTTATTTATTTAAAAAAAAGTAATTAAAAACCTCATAAATGGTCCTTGTGTAGTGAAATGACAAAAATGCCCCTGACTTAACGGCTAAATGGTAACGGAGTTAGCCGGAAGGACCAAATGTTAAAAGTTTTGAAACCACAGGGACGATCCATGAGGTTTTATGAACTTAGGGACTAAACTTGATATTTTCGAAAACCATAGGGACCATTTTTGAAGTTTTGTTTAATAATAATAATAAAATAAAATAAAAACAAGAAATGAGAAATAGTTTTGTTACTACCCCAATCACAAATCAAAGGAGACATTTCTTTTAAATTCCAATGTGTTACAAATGTTAAAGTTATCTCAAAATTTAAAGCATGCTTGAAAGTACGAGTACTCTTTCTATAGAGTAATGCATGTTTTAATATTGAAAAGTTTTATATGAGTAATGTATATTTGAGAGTATAAGTACTCTTTTTATAGAGTAAAGCACGTCTTTAAAGTAAATGAATTCTATATAAGAGCAAAATATGTTTTGAAATTAAATGGACTCTTTTATAGAGTAAATAATGTTTTAAAAGTTAATGAGTTCTTTTATAAGGTAAAGTATGATATGATAGTGCAAATGAACTCCTTATAGAGTAAGATACGTGATGAAAGTATAATTGCAGTTGATAAAGAATTATGAAATGTATTTATTGTAGAAAGCTTTATATTATTATAGCATGATGTGTTGTATTCACTACTAGAAAAACAGCCTTTTACGACGCTCATTGCACGTCGTAAAAGGCTCAGACGACGCGCAAATGCGCGTCAAGGAAGGCCCTGTCATAAAGAGAGACGACGCGCTTTTGCGCGTCGTCTATAGACGACGCGCATTTACGACGCTCATTTACGACGCACAATTACGACGCGCGTTTACGACACGCAATGCGTATCAAGGAAGACCCTGTCATAAATGAAGACGACACGCATTCGCGTGTCGTAACCTTACGACGCGCGTGTTAATGACACGCAATGCGTATCAAGAAATCCCCTGTCAAGAAAGGTCATGTCATAAATGAAGATGACACACATTTTTGCGTATCATAATTTAAAATGTTTAAAAAAAAAAAAATTGGATTTACTTATTTTCAAATTAAATTTGTATTTAACGTTTCATAATAGAAAATAAAATATCATATACAAAAAATAGAATCCATTGCATAAATTTAATGTCATACAAATAATCGTTCCATGGAAAAATGAAACAAATCAATAGAAGTTGTAACAAAAATTTACAAACAAATTAGATACAAAAAATACAATCCATTGCCCCTTTGCTTTTTCAAGATCAACCTGCAAGTAGCTAACTAATCTGTACAAATTCACCCTTGTTTCTAATCATTTTCTTAAATACTTTACAAACATAATTCATCCATAGTACCTGAACTATAGTTGCAGCCTTGTTTCTTCTTCTTCCGAACTCATCTCTTGCAACCATTTCTCTAAGCCGGGTCTGAATAGATACAACAGCTTGATAAAAAAAACATACTTTATTTGCTCATTGGTTCCACAAGAATAAGAAAAAATAAACAAGGCCTAAGCAACAATAGATCAGGGTTAAAAAAATAAACCATTTCACTCACTCAGCAAGCTAGCCTCACAATCTGGCTACAAAAAGTAAAAAAAAAAAAAAAAAAAAAAAAAGGTATTGGAAGTTATACATATACTAGTTGGTTACATCTAAAATCAAACAAAAGAATACAATACCATTATTCATCTCATCTGTGGTTGTTGAGAGAATTGAGATCAATCAGCCAGCATCCTCTGCTCGACTGCCCAATTTCACTATGTCTTCAACAAGAATATTCCCCTCTGTCATACAATACACATACCAAAACAAGTCAAGTTGTCGGGTATAAAGACAAAGTTATTAGGGTGTGGTGTGGATTTTGAAGGAATTGGAATTTGAGCTTTGTTTGGTTGCCAAATGAATGGAACTTTATCTTTGGGAATCAAGTGCATTCTGTTTTGGAGTAAATTTTTACAAGTTGTAAAGTAACGAGGGTGATCTTTATCTTTGGAAAGGTTGGTGATAAGCTCCTGAACCCCTTCCTTGCCTAAAGTATCTTTCAAGTATATTGCTGCAGATGCCATTTCCTCATGAGTAACTTTTCCATCATAATCTCTAAGTAATAAACCAATCATGTTACAAGTCCACCCTAAATTAAATCTAAACAGCATGCATACCTGTCAAGCTACAAGTTGTTCATCAATTGTTATCAACATATTTGGACTCAAATACACCAACAAGTATCTTGTTGAAAGCAGCTGCATTGTTGATTGATCCCAAGCTTCCTTGGTCTTGTAAGATAGCCAGTTATCTTTTGCAACAAAACATATATAAGATTTTCCGGGAGATTGTTATTACAGGAAGGGTATGTTAATTGTTAATATGTTTTAGTTTTTTAAAATCTGCATCCTGTTTTAGTCTTACCTTATCTTTTACTTGTTACTATTTAAATTTTTGTAGGAAAGTTTAAACTCTGAAAGCCGAATTGGAAGTGTATCTTTAATGGAGCGTGTTCTTGCCCTAGTTGTTACTCATACTGGTCAAGGGTATTGTGTTTGTCCATATATTGACCTTCAATGGAGTTATGCCTCCCAAATTCTAACAATTCCTTTTCTATGGAAGATTTTTCGTCACCAAAAGGAGGTAATTCAGTTGTAAAAACATTTCATCAATTCATCTGTCTATTTTATTTGGCTTCCACATATTGAAATTTGTCATTGTTTCTATGTCTAGACTTATGTTTCACATGGGCTATGTTAGTATTATCTTCATAAAATGGCAACATGTAGTCAAAATTATGAAAAAATATTACCTGTTGACATATCAGCTGAGTTCCCTGGTTATGCATGTCTTCTTCGAAATTTATTGGAATCAGTTGGAGTTGCTTTGAGTCGCCCTTCATGTTCTTACAATATAGTACCAATATTTATGTTGCTTAATTTAATTACATGTTCTTAAAAATTATTCCATCAACTCGTTCAAGGAAAAATCCTCTCTAGTACTAGTAAGCAACCTCATCAACATGTCCATCGTATTATTATATTCAGGCATAGATATAGATATAGACGGCCTTGCAGATAATGAGCATTTGCATTACCTATTAGGATAAATCAAAAAATAAGATACAGGGGTATTTTCGGAATTTTTTATTTAGTAGTTTTTCTTCTAGTTTTTGTGTATGAGAATCTTGAATTTCTATACTTCATAAAAATACCTGCAAATGATACAGAAAGAAAAGGTAATACTTAACCTTGTTATAAGTAAAAGAATCAAGCAATTGAAGAGAAACCAACCTTTACCAGACTGTCGCTTGGCAGGCTTCCTCACATCTGGGATTGGGTCATCATCACCCACCAATGATCTAATAAGTTGCTGTCAATAAGCAGTTTATTTCCAGATGCATCTCTCTCTCTCTCTCTCTCTCTCTCTTCAACTGCATTCACACTTTCAGAAACATATTCTTGGTCTGCTCCTTCAGCCAAACACAGTCACCACATGCCCATTCTCTTTAAGTCTATGTTGAATGAACTCAAAAAGACCACCTTGCCCTTCTAGATAAATGGAGACTCTGGAATCAGGCAGCAATCCTGTTTTACAATTACAATAACACATATTAATTATTATTAACATATCTATTTTATTCTTGATTTACAGATTAATAAAACTAATAATATTACAAATTTGTTATTTAGTTACCACATCTTGCCTTGCCAACATGGAAAACATGGCAATGAATCCTCAAAAAGGTCAAACAAGTTTGGAAGAATAAATGAGAGAAAAAAAAATTAACTTTTTAACAATTTATTATTTCATGAGGAGATTGAAGATAGATACTTGCCACTATATCGACCCATAAGTTTCACTATTCCAACTCCATTTTCAACACTTTCCACTTCCACATGTGCAAAATTTATTGCTCTTTGAGCTTCCTCTACAGTAGTATCAAACCCAAATTATTTTTCGATTAACAAATGAAGTAATTTCTTCCATTAGTACAATTGCATTAACAAATGTTAGCAAGAGGAATGCTTACCTTTTCACTTTCAACAGATACTTCCTCTGAAGCCAACTCCTTCCACTCTGAGAAAGCTTCATTGGCAATCGAACTTTCGAGGGTAGATACGTCCATTTCAATGACATCTTTAATGTCAAAAGCACGAGGTCTGAATATGTACTGTTTTGAATCAAGATCTTCTTTGGTTTTAACTTGAATCTTCATTTTCATCCAGAGATTTGCAAATTCATCAAACATCCTATCCATGAGCTGATGTTGAGAAACATAATATAGTAAGTACACAAGAATTGTTGCATATCTCCTAATGTAAGAGTTCTTTAAAAAATTAACCTGGATAGTAGCAGTTAAAGCATGACTAATATGTATAATGGGGCTCTATTGACGGCGGTGGTGAACCAGAGAGAAGACGAAGGGTGGTGGGTGCCTGGGTGGTTGTCGAGTAGTAGTAGAGAGAGAGATAGAGAGAGAGAAACTTGTATTGGGTCGTGTATTACCTGCATCAAATTCAAATTGAGGGAATGTTGATTTCATAAGATGACTTTGAAATCGCAATATGTATATGGATGTCCATAAATTTGTTGCTAAAACCTAGCACAACTGTTTCAGCCAACTTCAACTTCCTCGTAGTCGCCACCGTTGACACTATCAGGAACCGACACATCTTGAACCTCGAAACCACCAGATTCATGCTTCCTAGGTTAAGAGAAACATCGAATTGAAGGAAATCTACGAGTAAGTCGACGAATGTTGTTGAGAAGTGTCGAACCTAAGAAATCAAACAAGAATGAGAATAGGGGAGAAGGAACAAAGAATACCTGAGATGCATAGAGAGTAGAAGTGGGGATCATGGAATGAAGAGGAGATCGCGGTCTCCTCTATAGGGATGTGAAAGAACCCTAACAAATCAACTCCGAAAATATAGGCATCTTTCACTTTGATCGATTGAAGATAATGAAATCGACTGGAGACATTGAAGCGAACGATTGAAGATAGTTGAAGAGATAAAAGTATAACAATATCAAGAAATATTACCTAAAACTTTGAATCAACAATGCCAAGAAGTCGAACCGGAGGGTGAAGAAGGTGCGACTTCATCCAAGTTCTCATCGTCTGAATCAATTAAGGATTTAAATCTGGGTTTTTTTTTTCTATTGGGCGTTTTAGGGATGATGTGCTAGGGTTTTTCCAGGATGATGATTTAGGTAGGGTTCAAAATCGAATTGAAATATCAGGGCTTTATATGAATGAATGAAATATGAAACAGCAATTTGATTTTCATGTTGAATATTTTGTGAATGAATAAGAAGATGATTATGGTGAAAGAGAAGGGTGGAGAGAAAGGTAGGAGAAAAGTAGCAAGTGTGGATCGATTTCATGAGGGTTGACCCACTCATCATTGTTATCTTCCAACCCTAAATTCACCGACGTGGCATCTTTTTTCTTTTTTCATTGTTACAGCCATGGGAGATCTCTATGAAATCGCAGGTTGGGTTTTAGGTTATAGAGAGAGAGAGAGAGAGAGAGAGAGAGGGGAAGACAAAGACCCTAGGATTCTTTCTTGCTAATTGGAAGAAAAGGCGGGGTTTTAATTTTTGAGATTTCATTTCCCGCTTGAAACGCGTGTTTCATTAAAAAAAATATAAAGCGACACACTTACATGACGCACATCTTATGAAAGGCATCCTCCCTATTTCTTTTTTTTTCTTTTCTGACACTAATTTTGTGCACGCCCTCTATCCTTCAAATTTTAGAAGAGATGACATTATTTTTGGGGCACACACTTTTGCGTATCGTAAATCACCGCGTGTCATTGTTTGCGCGTCATTAAAGGGCTTTTTTCTAGTAGTGATTCACAATGTGTGATTAAATTAATAAAAGAAATTTGGTGCTCATAGATACATTGAATGAGAAATGCATATAAATAAGGGAACAAATGGTTTAACATAGGTATCTTAAAGACTCTAGTAGATGGTAGCTTCTATACATCATATAATTATGATGCAATGATAGGTTGATTTGTTCTTATCATTATGGTCTAGACATAAGGTGTCACATTAATTGAAAATTACAATCGACAAGGTGTTGGAAAACTGGGGTATAAAATTGTTTGGATCAATGAGAGTTGTGAAACACTTTCAAATTAATGCATTTCGAGTGTACACTCGGAAACCTCTAATCGGATAAAACTCACTATTTACAAGAAGAGAGAATGCAAAAGATGTTATGAAAATTCTATACCCAATTGATTTCAAAATTGATCATACAACAGGAAACCAACTTCCTATCTTAAACAGTCATATGATAGTTATAAGTAATGCAACTTTCTATCCAAAAACTGTCACATAATCTGTCATAAACCAACTTAAAAACGGGACTATAACCAGGAGCACAAAACCGAGTTTATTCCAAAAAACTGGATTTCTAAGGCATTTTTTATATAGCAACATAACACGTATAAAAAAATTTGCGCTGACTTTGAAGCTCGACCCAGCCAGGGGATCTGTCCCTTCGACCCTGCCAGGGCTGCCGCCCCTTCGACCCCGCTCCTTGGGGCACTGCCCCGGACCCCCATGAGTTCAAGGGTTTCGCCCCTAAATAGCATTATACTTTCAACAAAGACAAAATTAAACAATTGTACACTCCGCACCATCCTAATTTATTCTATAATTAGCAAAGTGACATTGGCCAACAAATTAATCATATTACACTTAAATAATATTAGTTATATAAAATCACCAACATAAGGTCTATAGGCATGGCCTTCAATTTTCTAGGTGTTTTTTTTTGTTATTATATCATTTTTTAAGTGCAATTTAGTTAATTAAAGGCAACGTACTAAATAGTACCTTAGCATTTAAGAGTTCTTTCACATATATTCATATTATTGTTATAATAAAAAGGAGATGGTGTCATATACAAGTACGCATACAATTAAGATAAACGAGTACACATGTATTGTAACATCCAAAAATTCAAGACCAAAAATTTCATTTTTTATTAAGTAAGTATAAAACTAGTAGTTTCAAACATCCATAGTGTTAACTCATTTCATAATCAAAAACCAACATTTCAAATAACTAAAACATGTCATTGAAAAGTATTGTCAGAGTACAACTCCTAAAGATCTCATAATGCAGAAATCATAGTGTGATGCGCTGTGAAACCAAAACTGAAAACCGTAAGAACGAAGCTTAGTGAGTTCCCCCATCATACCACATATTATACAATAATCATACTGCCTAACAAGTCCGGGTACTAGCCTACCCTTTTAGTCTCTTTCAACTGGTAACTTGCCTAGCATATCAGGGTGTTGGCCTACCCCTTCGGTCTCTTTCAACCAGCAACTTGCCTAGCATATCAGGGTGTTGGCCTACCCTTTCGATCTCTTTCAACTGGTAACTTGCCTAGCATATCAGGATGTTGGCCTACCCCTTCGGTCCTTTCGACCGGCACCTTGCCTAGCATATCAGGGTGCTAGCCTACCCCTTCGGTCCTTTCGACCGATACTAGGGACTATTTCACCCCCTACTTCTACCATGTAATCTGTCACAACTAGCAAATCAGGGTTACGAATGTTGATCCTTGTACAAGATAATCTCCTTGTGTAATCTTACAACATTTCATACTGAAATTCAAACTTAAATGCTATTAAGTTCCTACTCACATACATTATCATTCAAGTCGAAACAACCTCGTATAAGCCCAAAACTCAATCCAATAAGCCAAATCCAATCATTTTTCGACCTTAGCCCAAGAATTGTCGGTCCAAATCCCTTATTGGACCAAGACTTCCTTATTGGGCCTCATTGGGTCGATAACTTCTCCTTTTGGTCTTGTTGGGCTGAAAACCCCTCTTTGGGCCCTAATGGCCCGAAAACTTTTATTAAACATTATATTGGGCCAAAAATCCATACTTGGGCCTTGGTTGGGCTGAGAACCCTTATCTTGGGCTCCTTGAACCGAAAAAACCCCTATTAAGCATCAACAGGCCAAGGATCCTTATTTAGGCCAAGCCAAATCAAAGCTCACAAATATTTTTTTGGGCCAACCTTGGGCCGGTTAAGGTTTTGACTAATAAAGAAAAGGAAGGGAGTGGACAATGAAGATGACACCTTATTGTTCTCCAACATATATCCATGCTTAGAACCATCAAACATCTAGACACATCCCATCCATGCATGAAGAAGTCAACCCCTACTCTCTTCCCTCCCCATCCTCTTCAATTGCCGACCCCCCCCCCCTTCCCCTCTCCACATTCACTTTCAACTTTCACTCTCATCTCATTTTTCTCTCAAGTATCCATTGTTCTCTCAAGCATTTTTCTAGATCATCATCATCAAAGATCAACTTTTAAGCTCCTTGGTAAGTTCATGTTTAACTCAAGTGGTTTTGTTTCATGTTTATGCTTAGAACATTCAATTTACACACTTTGTTGTGTGTTAAACTCCTTAGAACACCCACATTTTTGAGAATCCCCTCAAGAAAGCAAGCTAGGCTCAAAAAACCTTCTTCTTCTTCCTCTAAATTTCGAAATACCCAAAATGAGCTTCATACCCCATTACTTCCAGGTTTTCATTCTTTTTTTTTGGGGGGGGGGGGGGGGGGGGGGGGAATACAAGTCAAAACTTGTTTGAAATCTTTGGATATTTGCATGCACTTGTATATATATATATATATATATATATATATATATATATATATATATGTGTGTGTGTGTGTGTTGAAATGTTATTATTTCATGCTAAAACTCAAGATTTTCACAAAGTCTCAAGTTGTTGGAGCAAAGTTATCTTTGTGTAGTTTCACATATTTTGGTGTCATGTTAAAAGTGAAACATGTTGCTAGGTGAAAATGGTTTCTTTGTTATGTGTGTTAAAAATCACAAATAATGTCAAAGAGAATGTTAAAGCACTTTTGGTTATAAAAATTTGAAAGGTGGTAAACATGAAAGCTTACACTCAAAAGGGTAAATTTTTGGATATATAAATTTTACCACTATCAACTGAAAATTTGTGGAGATATGATAAATTTCAAGGTTTTATGTAATTTTGTGTAAATTATAACAAGTTCTAGTCATAACAAAAATAGAGTATTTTGGTACTATAAAACACTTTTAACAAATTTTTGGTGTGTTAAAAACTCACCATAACACTTGAAAGGTTGTACTATTTCAAAGGTTAAAACCTAAAATATTTTGTTACTTTTACAACACATATTGTAGGTTAACAAGCTATTAGTAATTATTTATAAATATCGTTATAAATAATTTAATATAACAGGTAAGCAAAACAGAGTTTTACGACATGAATATTCGTGTGTCATAATCTGACTACATTAAGCTTTTAATAATACAAGTGTTAAGTTGTATGTCATAAAGCTGTAAAACACGTGTCGTAAAACCGCAGTCATAAATTTACCCTAAGAACATCGTATACATTATTCTTTAAATTCGCGTAAATTTTGTTGAGGCTCTTGTGAGATACACTCCTTCACGGTACCTACCTAGCGCACACCGTATGCTCTATAGTTATAACCAGAGTCTCCTAGGGGGAGAGCGAGGTAATTATATATAGATCTATACGGGATTGACACCCCCACACCTGAGTTGCTCGCTACAGCTAGACGGGCCAGTCTAGAATGACAAGTATCTTTTAGAAACCGACGCCTGAAAAACGTCAAGAAAAGCGTGTTATTCATATTAGCATGGTTGTAACGACTCACAAAGAGAATAAAAACATTATTTAAATTTACGAAGGATATACACTCTACTAGTTTTATAAAATACACAACTATGTTTCGTCTATTTTGTAAACTAATTTCACCACACCGGACTTAGTGTTTTAAGACCATAATTCTTTTATATACATAAAATGTAGGATTTTCTGGGAACGCACTCTTTTCAAATACAAACAAAGGAAAAATAAACAACATGTATGCAATTATACACGATTTTGGAACGAGACTCACAAACTACTTTTATAGAAAATATTGGATTTTCTGGAGTTTTACAACATATTATAAACAAAGATGTTACAAAGTTTTCTTACAAATATGCTTATGAACTCACCAACATTCTATTTGATGCTTTTCAAAATGACTTGTATTCTCAGGGACTCAGTGAATAGGTACTCAAGCCTTAGGTTTGGATATTTTGCTATCGTTTTAGACATCATACTTTATGTTATTTTTGTGTAATGCAAGAACAAGTACAATTTGTAAACAATGAATGTTGGTATATTGTAATGTATGATCTTTTGGTTGCTATGTATCATTTATATTCAATAGTTATGATATTAGAAGATGAAGTCACCCACTTCCGTACGTTTCCGCTGTCCCGGTTTGGGGGTGTGACATAATCTCCTAATACATAAACACATAAGTCACATACTGCCTAGCATATCAGGGTGATAGCCTACCCCTTCAGTCCTTTCTATCGATATCGGGGCCTATCCTACCCCTCCTATTACATTCATATAATATCATAGAATACTAGCACATAAAACATAACAGATAGTGGCATACCAAATAATTATCACAAAGACAATCATCTCTAATATAACACTTACTAGTGGGCGGACATTGGTGCCTTCGACCAACTTCTACTGGAAGGTAACTCACCTCATGCTGCTGAAGTCCACTACAATGTATACTTATCTGTTGTCCTGGAAACTCCTCGAGTTATCAATACCAAAATATCACCCAACTAGCAATTGGGTTCTATACCATGATCTATAATCCATACTTGGGGTAAAATGACCATTTTAGCCTTGGCCCAACAAGATACATAACTAAGGCCCAAGCCCAAAACTCCAGAATCCATAAAGCCCATTAACTTATTTTGTGACAACCATCAAATTTAGGTCAATTCAAAGTCAAGCTAAGTCAACAAGTCAAACCGGTCAACTCAGCTAACCCTTGTATACTAGGGTTTACGTTATGTAATTACCAAGGTTCTAAAAAGCTCGACATGGCTCCACCATGGCGCGCCACGACTCCAAGGATTGCACATGCTGCCAAGCTTTGCCAAAACGCCGCCTTAAGTCATATATGTGTATAAAAATGAATAATAGTTGAAAATACATATAAAAATATTAATTATATAGAAAATTGCCGCCTTAAGTCACGCCTTACAAACGTCGTGAGTCGCCAATGCTCGGAAAAGTTTGAGGCTTGACATTGCCGCCAAGTCACGCCTTACGTTATTTAGAACCTTGGTAATTACTGTAAAATTCACTATTTTAATGAGGAATCATCATTTAGAAAGTTCGAGTAGTTAAATTTGCTTAGCCGTAATAGTGCTAAACAATGAACCAAAACGATAAAACACTATTCCACACTCATCGGGAGTGTGTAGGATCCTTAAAACATGGCTTAACGGGGTTTACGGACCTTGCATTGCGAAGCCGGACACTCAAAAATGTCACAAACGAAATCTCTCTCAATCATTTTCACTCTATCTCTCTCTATTTGAAATTTCTCCCAAATCTCTTTCAAAAGTTCCCGTAACTTTTTGCAACCATTTGGGCCATCCTGATCCTTAACCGAGTCAAAACCCGCTTAAAACGGGGTAAAAACGGGTAAAATACCCTTAAGGACCCGAAACCCCTCTTAAAGGGGCGAACCCTCTGAGGGTCGAAGATCCATGTAAGAACCGAACCCTGCTGAGCCGAAGCCCCAAGAACCGAACCCGAAACCTCAGGAACTGAACTTACCTTCGGATCGAACCCTATTTCTCGGGCCCGAACCTCGCATGCGAACCCGAACCCCACTTTCGGTCCATTTCGCTTCCGACCAGTTTTGGTCCATTTCGCTTCCTATCCCATTTCGCCTTCGGGTCCAGCACCAGGAGGGACCGAACCCTCACACCTTCAGTCCTTCATACGAGAAGCCTCGCAGCTTCGCCTCAACTTCCCGGTTTTCGACTATCACTTCATTTTAAACTCGTTTTCCATCATTTTAATGTGGGATTCTCACCCAAAACTTTATTTTAACATATATGGCCCCATATTTATTAAATAATCACATTTTTGGGGATGAATCTTATCCAAGAAAAGTGGAAGAAGTACAAGAGGTGGAGTGTTGACTTTTCTTTAGTTTATGACACAAGCAACCACCCATACCCACTCCATGACCAACCTACACCCCTCTCAACCATACCTAGTCACTTCCTTGTACTTTTCCATCAATCTCCACCCATTCCCATGTTCTAAGGACTGGAAAACACACCCTCTCTACTCACTTCACTCATTTTCTCTCATTTCCACCAAAAGATCAAACACTTTTCACTCAAATCTTCTCTCTCAATTTCGAGATTTCCAAGGCATTTTCAAGGCTTTCCTTCTACTTTTGGTAAGTATCTTCATAATCCTTATGATTATTACACTTTCTTCTACTCCAATCATGGATTGCTTACACAAATTCCATCATTTTGGTGTTAGATTCTCGAATCTTCTAGCAACATTCGAAGTGTTCTTGAGTTGAATACTTCCTTTCTTCAACATCCATCCACTGAAATCACACAAGGTGAGTTCATACGCCTATCTTTTCATGTTTTCTTAAGTTTTATGGGGGGGGGGGGGGGTACAAGTTAAAACACCAAGAACACAACTAAACTTTTCTGACAGCTTTCATCAGGAAAGTTTAACTCCATTCACGAACTGTTTTGGTCAACTTAAACATTTTAGTTTTCAAAACTGTATTAAATGCAAATAGTTCAGGTTTATAACTTTAAAATGACTACTTTCACATGTTTATATGCTTTTTCTACAGTTTTTGGCGATTTTTACAAAACTGCCCATCACTGTAGCTACGAATCCAGACCAGTCTGTGAATATGGACATTTTAACACACGTTAGAGAAATCTAAAAATCATGAGAAAATTTATGAACAAACTAGACACATTTTCTAAACTCCCAGATTTTAAGGATTCAGTTTTCGACTTTGTATGATTTTTCTGGGATTTTTTTTTTCAAAACAGTACAAAAATGTTAAAAACAAGTTGACAGCTTACAACTTCCATTCATACCTTGTAACATGTTGAGCAAGGTGTGTATCATTATGTGATTATATATTATTACATTATGTTTCATTTTGTCTTGGTATGTAGACATACATCATAAAACAAATGGGTTTTTACTATATTAAGTATGGTGAAATAATAAATTGTCATAAACAAAGTTTACATCCATTACATACAAACATTTGGTAAACCATGACAAGGATAGTACTAATTGAATACATGTGAATGATAATACATATTATTTACCTTATCTCGAAGATACGAATCATATACCAAGGTTTGCCACTACTACTAGTAGTTACAATAAACTATAATAAGTGTACACTACCAACAAATACGCTAACTATAGTATGTATAGTTAAGTTGCCTTACATTACAAACAATTTGGATAAACTATAATATGCATAATTCATGTTCACTATCACTACCACTATTTGATGAATTATGATATGTATAGTTTATGTTCACTTCCACCACCACTCTTGCATAAACTATAATATGCATAATTAATGTTCACTATCACTACCACTATTTGGTGAATTATGATATGTATAGTTTATGTCCACTACCACCACTTGATGAACTATGATAGGCATAGTATCGGTCTTTGGTTTTTAAGACTACATTTTATCTAGAATTGTTAGTTTTCAGCTATAATTACTAAGGGTGTATGCTAGAGTTATATAGAATTTACTCGTGATCGACTTAGAATTGGTGGGTCCACTTTATTTCATGTTCCTTGTTTGATTGCGGGCCTAGGGCAGACCCATTACATTCGACGGTTTATTTAAATTTAATTTTATATAACTTATATACACTTGGAGATTATGGAAGGAAATTATTAGGAATTCTAGGATGCACAATTTCATAACACAATAACTTACAACACACTTTTCAAGGAAAATTTTGGATTTTCTGGAATCCCTTTACCGCTTTTACAAGGAAAACAGTTTATTTCTCAATTAAAAATCTTATGAACTCACCAACCTTTGTGTTGATACTTTTTCAAACAACTTGTATTCTCAGGAAATCACTAAACAGGTAATCAACTGCTTTCAAGGACGGGACGCTAAGGCGTTAAATTCAAAACTTATTTTTCATCATGATGTAATTGATTTTAAAGCATGTAAACTTACTCTATGATATAACTCTTTCAATTATATTGATGATGGTTGTGTTTGCTTACTTCACTATTATACTCGTTGTTATGATACTATACATGAAGTTATCCACCCCCGAACGTTTCCGCCATTCTGGTTTGGGGGTGTGACATATTTCCAATCCAAACATACATCCTTAGCTGGTCCAACAACCCACAACCCAAATAATAACCCAAACCCAAAATGGCCCACAAGGCCCAATAAGGCCCAAATCTATCTTGGACCTAACCCACGAAGGCCCCATCTCCAAAAAGGCCTGAATTACTAAATGGGCTACCCAAACCAACTCTTGGTCCATGGTCCAAGGCCCAAAAGTCAACAAAACAAAGTGAGGCAACCAGACCGAGTACGCATTGTATACTCATCTGACACGCTAAGCGTACACCTATTAGGGCTAGTATATGCCGCATACCGGGTGGGTACACCCAGCGTGCTTCTCTGAGGTCCAACCCTCTCCAAATAAGAACTTAATCACTTCATCCCTTGCTCCAACTCTCCAGTCTGACTTCTATAGGTGGCTTTTCAAGTAAAGTTGGCAACTTTACTAACATGCGTGGCTTAATGGGACTCTAGAGCTCAAAAGAGCTTAATGGATGGTCTTAAATCATGCTTGGACTCAAACACTTCACAAAGCTTGCACCTTTATGAGAGATGGGACCTTAGAATGTCCAGATCTACAAGTTTGAGTCCCTAAAACGACCCTAGCTCACCAAGACCAAGCAAAAGGCTAAAAATGGCCAAAAACCAACCCAAAAGAGGATCTATGAAATGGAAGGTCAATATCAGAGTTTTTTTTTACCTCCAATGGGTTGCAAAATAAGAGAACTTTATAGATCTACAAGCCCCTTTCCATGATCAACACTTGAACACCACCTTCCTCTTCTTGTACACATACTAACAAGTCTTCTTTTAAGCTCCAAGCTCCATCCAAGGCAATATAGGGTTTCATGGACGTGAAAAGGGGTGGTGGCTGACTTGAAATGACCTAAGGAAGGATATAATGTGGCTTATGTAGGGCACAAGTCAAGAAATTAGGGTTTTGGTCTGAAGGGAGTACGTCATGCATACCCCTTTGTACGCACGACGTACTCAAAACCACTCGCGATCATTTACTTTCATATATTGGGCGTATTCAGCTGAACACGTGCACGCATCTTTGCATGCATGGGGCTAGTCTATCAAGTATTTCCATTAGGGGCTAATTTTGCCAAAACCATCAAAGTGTCATAACTCACTCGTCCTAATTTTGTTTCCAATTAACCTTATATACATGAAAAGGTGGCAAGAAGCCCTATGCTCCTAGCAATACACTCGAGCCTTAAAGCCTTCCGATTAAAAACCAAAACCATTAAAAGATCGAGATATCGATTTACAGTCATACCCTTGGCTTCCGAAGACCTAATTGAATACATGGTTCACTTAGACCCTGGCAACTACATCCGATATGGGTTAAATCCTTCTTTGCCCAAAGCTCCTAACCCCCGTGTCAACTGATGACTGGGCCACAACCCCCAACAACGAAGCAATCTGAAACCGGATGTCACATGTATACTACTCTTAAACATTACCTTAATTAATTGTTTTAGAGATAGAAACACCTAAGACAATGACGAGAAAATTACTACATGGCTAAAATAATTTACCGAAAATTTTGCAATGTGCTCTTTGTAAGAAGCCATTTGACACAACTTAAAAGTTTTCCAAACTTTATCTACTTGCTGGTGAGGAAAGTCGTTATAATTTATCATTTATGGTTGAAGCAATTATTTTTATTTAAGAGAGCTTTGTTTTTTTTTAAGTGTGGTTAAAGAAATCAAACTATCACCTTATTATAATAGCTTGGCAGGGGTAAAATGGTCCACAGGCTCACATTTTCATTAATGAATCCACATAACACCAATGTATCTCCAACCTAACTCAATCACTTATGAATTCACACAACTCAAACCTAACATCCACCTAACTCGAGTATTTATTAATCCACACAACTCCTACCGAACATACTACCCAACCACTATATGATCATGTTAAAACCATAACATGATTTACACTAAAGCTACACTAGGTCATTTAATGTCTTGATTAACTCAAAAGCTTAACTTTCTATTTCACTCCCCAAATGTCTTTTGACTTACCCATAAATTTAATCGCCCTTCAACCTCCGACACTAATTTTAGACATGGGTGATACATGATATGATGAAGGATCTACCAGCCAAAGACGCATAGATTCAAAATATGATAAGGTTGTTCTAATAAACATAGAAAGAATATTCTAGCAAAAATAAGGAGACAAAGAAGTTGATAAAAGACACAAAAAAAAAAATCCATGAGGCTAGATGATGTATTAGAAACTCCAAGTGTGAAGTTGATAAAAGACACAAAAAAATCATGGAAGATACGAATGGACAACAAACATAGGGGGGGGGTGGAAATTCCTAAATGGGTTTTTGGAATTTCGGTTCAAGAAAACCGACAAGTAGTGATTTGATGGAGCGGTCAAATTTAAGGATCTTTTTTCATTAATGAAATAGATGCATGTATTTAAGTGTTATATATATAACCAAGGGTACTTCCATACAATCTTAGTTCGCCTCTTAAGTGTAGGCATATTGACTTCCAATTTCAAAATGATAATAAACTTGTAGAAATAGTTCATTGACAATTCTTAGTCCAAACATACTAGGTTTTACACAAATATTTTAATGAATCTCATACTCATTTCCTGGGGAGAACTTGATTGGTGTCCCGAGATGGCACGTGTAACCCCTTAAATTTTACCGTGAAAATTTTAGTATAAATTTGTCAAAATCTTTCACAAATCCATCAGATCACAAATCCATCGAAAATCTATCATGAATTCATCGAAAATCTGTTACAAAGTCCTAATAAGTGTAAATGTCGGTGAACTCCTTTTCATGATGGGTTTTATGATGAAAACTATGATCAGAAGATGATTTTTTTAAAAGTGTGACCCTTAAAAAAAAACAGTGCTACCTTGATATTTTTTTCTACATCTGTCATTGCTCATTTATCAATTGAGATTCTAAACCTATAAACCCTTCGTCATTGTCTATTTTTCAAGAAGTAATACAAGTTAAAATTCGTGTTGCAATTTCTATTTCAAATTATAGATTTCTAAACAATTGTTTTAAAAGCTTTGTTAATTTTACAAAAGGAAAACAAAAGTACTTTATATAAAATATGTTTAAGTTATGGATTTCCAAATCGGTAAGTGAATTTTTTTTGTTAATTTTAAGTTAGGGAATTTCGTATATATCCTTATCAAACATAAATATATCATATTTGCTCAACTTAATTTCTAAATATCATATTTATCTTCATAAAATTTTAAAATATTGTATATGACCTAGTTAAACATAAAAAATATTATATATGTCCTTAAATCTCAAAATATCATATATGTTCTTATTAAATATCGAAATATGAATAGTAATATAAAAAATATTATTCATCTATAACATGACAATATTCAACAATCAATGCATACATTGCATGAAAATGACCAAAAATAAAGCGTTTTGTTTGTCAAGAAAGCTATATTTCCAACAATTTTGTTGAGATAATTTTGTTAAATATTTTAATTATTATAATAATTCTAAGATATAAAAAAGCATTATCAACTATGAAAAACATTGTAAAAATAAGATTTGGACAAATAATATTTTAAAAGTTTATAAAAAATGAATATAATATTAAAAATTAAGTTAAACAAATATAAATTTAAATTGTCAGATCATATATCAGTTCCGACCTCAATATCCAATGCTACAGAAGAGAAACACAAGACCAAGAGGAGTGGTTGCAAGTTAATTATAGAAGCAGATGTAGAGTGGTTATACTTATAGTGTAAGCATTGCAATGTATTATCATAATATAAACAATCTAAGGTATGCCTATAGAGTCTGAATGGCTACTTTATATGATCATTAGGTGTGAAATCCGTGTAATACACGGGTTGATTAAAAAAAAAAACTAAACATTAAAATATAAACAAAAAATATTTTTAATGTATAATTTTAAAATAAGAAAAGAATAAACGTATTTATTGCAATTTAATATCATATATATGATATTTAATACTTTACATATATAATTATATGAGTTTAATTCTAAAAATTGAAACAAATAAAAAATTGACAAGTGGATAATATTTATTTCAAAAATACTACAAAATAACAAGTGTCAAAATTCATAAGAAATTGACATGTGGTAAAAAAAAAAACTTTCATTTATTAAGAAGGATAATATAAACAATCTGGTGTATGACTACGATGCATGGCTACAGTGTATGATCATAATATACACAATCTAGTGTATGCCTATCTAATGTATGACTACGATGTATGGCTACAATATTCGAGCAAGGGCCAGATGTGTAGATGTGTAGGTGACTTTTCCTTAGCCCAACCCACAAAAAACTTATTTCTATACATAGAGGGCCCTTTAACAAATGTTACCCTAAAGCATAAAGTGTATGTGTGTGGGTGACGACTCAAATTAATATAACTTTCTCTGCATACATAGTTTGATCTCCTTATCGAGTAAACTCCGTTAAACCCTTATATTCTTTATTTTTCTTCGCATATTTAATTGTTGTGTGCTTGTGTTTTGTTTGTTTATCAAAGTCCTTAATCCCAACATTTAGTAATTTAGCATCTTGTTTTGCTTTGTCCTAGTCATACCAAACGATATACGCACAATTCTTACTCATATCCAATTGCAAAGTCTCATTCAGCTAACCTAAAGCCCTTCCAACATGATTTACGCACTAAAGCATTATGAAAAAAAAAAAAAAAAAAAAAAAAAAAAAAAAAAAAACATTCTTCTAGTGCGTTTGGTGGGCTAAGTCATGTGTCAATGGGGACGAATAATTACAACTTTTTGTCCACCATCAGTTCAATTGAATCTTGTGTAACAAATTCAGTCTTAACTCTTAAGAGATGTCTATTTCCTAGGCATTTTATAAAAGGAATATATATAGATATGTTGACAAAAACAACCAGCTTCGTCAAGTAAACTCAAGTGTAATATGGAACCGGTTACTGAGGCAGCAACACGTGAGATGAGAGCAAGATGCTCGTCCTTGCGTAACTCTACATAAACAAAAACAAAAAAGCACTCTCCCTACGCAGGCATTATCCTGTTCAGGTTCTAAGGGACTTTCTCAGCCTGAAAATGCTTTTCCTAAAGCAAATTCAGACACCCCCGGTGCATAATTCATGTCAATACCATTAAAATCAACACAATATTTATATATTTATAATAAAAATATTAAAACGCACCAGAAATAAACAACTTCTGATACTACCACAATCACAAATCACAGGAGACATTTGTTCGGCCTTTCATTTATTCTTGAAACAAACTAAACACTATGTACTACTCACCTAGCGTTTGAAGTTGAACCTCATTCCACACTAGGCCCATCTTCCAGAATCCATCCAATCCAATCCAATCCAAGGCCATTCTCCATTCTTCCCATGCTTTCCCTTATCAATCTATTCAATTATAACATTCTAATTTTAAATATCTTTGTATTACAAAATAATAATAATGAAAAAAAAGGGACTAACCTTCATTTCTTCAAGGATTTGAAGTAGGACTCAGGCAGATAAATTTCACCACCAGCCTCACCATGTTGTTCACCACTGACAGTCTTCTTCGCAGCGTTAAACTCAGCGCTCATAGCATCCATCCCTTCCTGAACAGCCTCTTCCGCGCTTCCATACCCATGTTCCTCCGCATACTTCCTCACATCCTCTGTAATCTTCATCGAACAAAACTTGGGCCCACACATGGAACAAAAATGGGCCACTTTCGCACCATCAGACGGCATCGTTTCATCGTGAAACGCCGTAGCAGTCATCGGGTCCAACGACAACGCAAACTGATCCAACCACCGGAACTCAAACCTCGCTTTGCTTAAAGCGTCGTCCCAGGCTTGAGCGTGTGGGTGGCCTTTTGCTAGGTCAGCAGCGTGGGCGGCGATTTTGTAGGAGATAACGCCGGTTTTCACATCGTCGCGATTGGGGAGACCGAGGTGTTCTTTGGGGGTGACGTAACAGAGGAGGGCGGTTCCTAGGGCTCCGATGTTGGCGGCGCCGATGGCGGAGGTGATGTGGTCGTAGCCTGGGGCGATGTCGGTGGTTAATGGGCCGAGTGTGTAGAATGGGGCTTCGTTGCACCATTCTAATTGTTTTTGCATGTTTTCAGGGATTTTGTGCATTGGGATATGTCCAGGTCCTTCGTTCATCACCTGTAATATTCAAAATAAGTTATTTTTTAACTTTCAGATTATAATTTGAGGTTTAGGATTGAATTAGATGCAAACTGTTAGCACCTTTGTATAATGTTAAACACATTAAAAATATATATATATATATATATATATATATATATATATATATATATATATATATATATATATATATATATATATATATATATATATATATAAACATACCTGTACATCCTTCGCCCAAGCTTTTCGAGTCAACTCACCTTGAGTCAATAACTCAGCAAACTGAGCAGTATCATTAGCATCATAAATGGATCCAGGCCTCAACCCATCACCAATAGACAAAGCAATATCATACTGATTACAAATATCAAGAATATCCTCCCAATGTTCATAAGCAAAATTCTCCTTATGATAAGCTAAACACCATTTCGCATGAATCGACCCACCTCGTGAAACAATCCCAGTCATCCGTTTAGCAGTTAACGGAATATACCTTAACAGAACACCCGCGTGAATAGTAAAATAGTCAACGCCCTGTTCAGCTTGCTCAATCAAAGTCTCCCTAAAAACCTCCCAAGTCAAATTCTCAGCAATTCCATTGACTTTCTCTAGTGCTTGATAAATAGGAACGGTTCCAACCGGAACGGATGAGTTACGGAGGATCCATTCACGGGTTTCATGGATATGGCGACCCGTGGATAGATCCATGATCGTATCCGCACCCCACATTGTCGCCCATTGAAGCTTGTGAACTTCTTCTTCAATTGAGCTAACAACAGCTGAGTTTCCGATGTTTGCGTTGACTTTGACCAAGAAATTTCTTCCAACAATCATCGGTTCAAGTTCCAGATGTTTTTTGTTTGAAGGAATGATCGCGCGACCACGTGCGACTTCTGATCGGACGAATTCAGGGTCGAGATTCTCCCGGGTTGCACAGTAAAGCATTTCTTCGGTTATAATCCCCTGCTTCGCGTAGTACATTTGCGTGTACCTTGGTGGACTTGATTTCTCCCTTGAATCAATCCAATTTTTGCGAAGTTTTGGGAGTCCGATTTGTGGGTTTATGTTTTGTGGGCCACTGGTGTCATACGTGTCAAAATGTGGTTCGTCACCTGCCAGGTGGACACGTCGAAATGGAACTTTGAGGACATTACCGGTGTTTTCATGGACAACTTCTTTGTATTCCTTTGTGCTTTGTGGGAAACATTGTTCGAATGATGGAAGAGGAAGAAAGTCAGGGGCAGATGGGTCAATTGTGTTCTTTCTTTGACTAGTCTTCGGCACATTGGTTGATGGAGGGTCAAAGGTCAAGGTAGCTCGAGGCACCATGATGGAGGAAGAGGAAGAGGAAGAGAGTGATTCTTTCTTCCATAAGTTGGGAGTTTCAGAAGAAACATCAAAAACAGGCAAGAAAGCAGTTTTGGAAATCTTTGAAAGGGAAGAATGGTTGGAGTTTTTGCACATGACTGATGTCAGATTAGCATGAATCGATGCCATCTTCAGATGTATCTGTTAAAAAAAGAAGAAAGACAGATTATCAACCATGTCGATGGTGATAACAGGAAAAGAATTGAAATTGAATGGTGAAAACATCCATTGAATGTTATAATATTTGATCTTACAGAAGACGAACAAAAATCAGTGAAATTATTATGCGTTTTCAGATCGGGGGTTTATTGATGCAGAAGGTATCAAAAACAAAAGCGATGTTGGAGAAATTTAAACAAATCATAGAATCCCTTTCCAGCAACTTTCATAGGCCATAAGTTCAGATTCCGTTTACATAACAATTCATTTATGTTTCATCGTCTTAAGACCTTCAAGGGTAACCCCAAATCACTAATTACGACTAAACCCCTCGAATTGCATGATCGATCTACCACCAAAAAGTATATCGGATGTAACTATGAACACATCCAGTAAATTTAAGAATATGAGTTGATCAAATTTGTGTATAATTCTGATAACATGCAATCCGAAAGTAGAATCTATCACGAAAGAATCCATTGCTGCTACTAACACGCAGAAAAAGAAATTGAAACGATCCATTTTTAATCGATCAAGGAATCGACAGTCACATACAGCAATCACATTAAAGAAATAACCAAAGCACAAAAACAATTCATGTTTGAAGTAAGAGAAAGGGAGCAGTTCATGGTTCAAGCATGAATTCAGACGTCAATCGGTGCTACTTACATTCGATCTTTGAAATGTTCCTGCGGATAACTGTGTGCGTGTGTGTGCATGAGAGAGAGAGAGAGAGAGAGAGAGAGATTTACCACAAGAATTTGCTTCTTATCTGTAAAAGCAGTAGTGATGGATGAAGGAGCGGAAGTATAAGAAGATGAAGATGAGTGAAGTGGGTTTTAATGAAAGGCGCTGAAAACCAGTCCCCCTCCTCTTCCCAAATTGATATTTTATTTTATTTTTCAAAATGAAAATTTATGATTTTGGTATTATTAGTATTTTTTTGTAACAGATTATTTTTATTTATTCATATTACAAATTACAAAAAATGATTATAAAGTATGTTTAAATGCTTTGATACCATGCATATAAAACAAAAATACTTTTAATCTTAATATTAAGATATTAATAATAATTTTTATCATATTATTTATTAATAACATTTAAAAAAGTATAGAGCTTTCATGATACCTCCTTCTTCAATGATATCACTTTTATCCGAAGATCATCTAATTTGACCCTACTTAGATTTATTATCCAATTTATCATATTCATTTTGTTTTATCATCTCTAATTTCTGTAAAGATTATATTATTATTTTTTTTTTTTTAACTTTTTATAGAATCTTAATAATGACAAGGTTAATTAATATGATTTCCATTATTTCTCGTTATTATTATTCAACTCTTCTCAGTTATGTAGTTAAATATTAATATTTTTGTTAGTTTCCTTAAGTAAAGTTATAAACAAAATATTACAATTGATAATAATAATAAAACGATGAATTATTTTATCAGTATTCCATAAGAATATATATTTACGTTATCTAAAAAGAATTATTTTATTGTATATGAAAATATTTGATGATAATTACAATATATTTACGTCAAATATATATTTAAAATATCAATCAGGTACTTCAAATTCAAAATAGGTAGTTAAATAATTAAATAACGAAAGTTTTATTTTAAAATTTTGAATATTACCAAAAATAATTTAAAATGCATCAAAAAGTTATTTTGCTTTAATGCGGGTCCAAACTAAAATACAAAATAAAAGTCGCTTTTCTTCTTTACACTGGGGTCCCTCAATCTTTAGATATTTTCATTTGCAACCACAATTATTAATGGTTATATATATATATATATATATATATATATATATATATATATATATATATATATATATATAGAGAGAGAGAGAGAGAGAGAGACAGACAGACAGACAGACATACAGAAAAAAAAATTAGGTTAAAATGTTTCTAGTAATTATTGTGTTCGTAAATGCACCAATTATAAATTAATAAATATTTAAATATTTAATTAAATCAAAAAGGGCATTTCTGGTTTTTTACAATTGCAATTAAAGAAACAAAATAAATATATGTTGACCTAATATCTCTTCTTTATAACCATCGACCATTCACATACATACTTCTATATCTCTCATCTTGTCAGTGTCGTATCTTCTTCTTCTTCTCTCTCCATCGTTGGCTTCGTATTCCATCACTGAAATCGGTCTATAGCTACTGCCATACACCAACATTATAGCCTTGGTATGTTCTTGAACTCAATTTTTAATTTTAAACCTAATTTTTGATTTTACAATCGAACATCTTCCATCTCCTTCTTCAATTAAAACAATTCCTTTTTGAAATCTGATTTGAATGCACATCTAATTGTGTTCAGTACGTATCTATAACCAAATACGAGCAGGTATACATGGCAAGAGAGAAGAGATATCAAGTCTTTAAAATCCATCGATTTCTTTTAATGTTGTTGAAATCATCCAAGGGTTTTGTATTCGTGATTAAGGTTAGTAACATTCGCCGATTAAGCTCTATTCTTTTATTTTTTTAGCATCAATTACACTCAATTTTTCTATTTACTAGTTGTGATTTTTGAAGTGAACGAGAATCAAGAATCAATTTTTTATGTTATCAATGTTTTTGAATGTTGCTTATACTGTTGCATTTTTTCAATGTTGATAATAAAACATGTCATCTAAGTGTTTGATATACTGTCAAAAATAGAAGGTTTTTGTGTAACTGAGGCAAGTTTGATATGCTGGATTTATTGGGAAGATTCTGTTAGAATATGTTAAGCTAAACTAAATACTATTTTGTTAGAATTACAATAGCATTTTATACTTGTGTTGAAATATTTTGTCAGAAGTAACGTAGATAATATCTTGTAAGATTTTTTAAGGAATTGAAGTCTAAGCAACAAACGGGAATGAAATATTCTTTTAGAATTGAACTTTATATGTGTAGTTATGTTATTTTGGTCTATTCAATCCTGTAAATTTTTTCAAAATGAGAAAACACAATATTCTTTTAGAATGAGGGTAGTAACACTCATCGATTTGATACCTATTATTCGTAAAAAAATTGGCAAAATAATGTTATTTAAGTGCATTATGTAATGTATTCTGTCAGAATTTATTTATATAAATGCATTCTGTTAGAATGTCCTTGAGAATGTTTGTTAACAACAAGTATATTTGTTTTATGGGTAATACTAACGAGTAATGTATCTTATTCTTTTCAAAATTGCATGGAGAAGGAATTCAATATTGATCATACAAGAGAAATATTTGGAATCGAGTTCAATAACAAGTACATATGTGAAGATCAAGTGGATATTCAGTTAGAATATGTATAACTATATTAAAATGTATAATGATGTTAATATGTAAGAATATGTATGAATTTGTACTATATTTCGGATGTGTATTAAGAATAAACTAGGCGAATGCTCGCGCGTGGCGCAGTGGGATAATTATGTAGTTTAATATGGTTATATATGGTTTAATGTATTGTGAATAAGCCATACATAAAACTTGTATGCGATTAAATAGCATGTATATTTTTTGATTTACAGATTTTTTATCATAAGAAATAATGAATTTTTTTTACTATTAGTTTAAAATTTTAAATGTAATTTTTATGTACACATTAGTATCTAATGTAATTAATTGATAATTAATTAGATATGGATTTTCATTTGTGGTCGTCTATTTATGTTGAACCTTATAAAATACATATTTAACGACTTTTGTTAGTTTTACTATTGAATAGAAAATGATATTGTATTTTAAGTAAATATAAAAAATCTCATTCTCAATCACTTTCATTTGAAACCGTCTTGCATTTTTCCTTTCACCATATTCATTTGAAATTCCCATGACTTTTCAATTTCTTTCTAATAATAATTATAAGTTGGTTAAGAAGGTTAAATGAATATCACACCTAAAGTGTAATCATATATAAACTAAATTTCAATATTAAAATAATATATTTACTTCTGCTTATAAAGTTATGTTTTTTAACTTTTAATATATTATACTTAATTTATTATTTTTAATATATTAGTGGATGTAAACCATACTATAAAAAACTTATATAATTTGTGATTATGTTATAATATATATAGTCTTACACATATTTTTACATTTAATCTAATTGTAAAATAAAATCAAGAGTAATGAATGACAACAAATAGGAAGTTATTATGCCCGGCATCTATATACATAACTATAAACAATTTGCCGAAATGAACTATCCAACACAAAACAATCTACCAAAAAATTGAAACGAACTATATGATATGAAAAGGAAACTAATTGCCACATTAAAACTATCTGCCGAAACAAACTCTCTCGCGCCGCCGCATCGTGCGGGTACGCTACTAATATATATATATATATATATATATATATATATATATATATATATATATATATATATATATATATATATATATATATATAGTAGGCGAATGCCTGCATGTTGCGCAGTTGGATAATTATGTAGTTTAATATGGTTATATATGGTTTAATGTATTGTGAATAAGTCATATATAAAACTTATATGCTATTAAATAGCATGTATATTTTTTGATTTACAGATTTTTTATCATAATAAATAATGAATTTTTTTTACTATTAGTTTAAAAATTTTAATGTAATTTTTATGTACACATTAATATCTAATGTAATTAATTGATAATTGATTAGATATGGATTCTCATTTGTGGTCATCTATTTATGTTGAACCTCATAAAATACATATTTAACGACTTTTGTTAGTTTTACTATTGAATAGAAAATGGTACCGTATTTTAAGTAAATATAAAAAATCTCATTCTCAATCTATTTTAAGATCGTGACATATTTTAAGTTAATATAAAAAAATCATATTCTAGAACTGATGAAAAAGAAAAAATGGAGCCAAATTTTTTAATTATAATAAAGTTGATTCCAATTACCAAGTGCTTAATCGAAGATAATATCATTCAATAAACATCATAAGATATTACGTTATATTCAAATTACGGACATCATTTTTTTAAGAGTCATTCAAAATATATGAGACTATAGTGTCTAATACAACAATGTAACAACCAAATGACCCTAACATATTTTAAATGAAATATAATTATAATATATTATCTATGCAACTAAATTTCTGCATAACATGTGAGATTCATCTACTATATGGTATTCTTCTAATATATTATATTATAGTATAAACATTATATTTGGAAAACCACTTTGAGTTATATTGTAGTTTATAACATTAAATTTGTGATAGGTTGTATTTGACACACATTTGTGTATTTATATCTATATTATATATTTAAAAACAAATCTTATATAAACATCCAACCTAAATATTCATCTTCAAGTTTTCTTTCTTCGCGACGTAAACACACTTTTGTTATAAAGCCAAAAACGGAATAAAAGACACTTAATTGTATGATCACGATATATTGTATTTTGATTGGGGCTTGTACAAAAGATGCATGAGCATATATTATTAATTTATCACTTGTTTTGGGTAATTCGAATAAGATAGCTTCAAATCCAACGTATCAAACGAATTACCCATTTACTAAAGTCTAAAACCCAAAAACTCAAACATGTTATAATACCATACAAATGCATGAGGTTTTAGTAAATTATTATCTCATATGAATTACCATTTATTATGTGCGATTATTTATTAAGAAGGTGAAAAGGTTTGGGGGTTTCAAATGCATGACATTCAAGAGAAAATGCAAGCTTTATAAGTATGTAAGATCATAAACCCAACTTACTTGGATGTATATGAATAGTATCTAGAATTCTTAAACCAGGTTAATTATCAAAAATATATGCATTGGAAATATATTCTACAAGAATAAAATCGAAAATATATTTACTAGTTTATGATTGACGTTCTATCATTCTGATATAATAAAATCAGATTTTTAAATTTGAAATAATTTAAATATTCATATTTTTAAAAATAATGGAATTAATCATCCCTAAAAATCTGAAAATTTCCTTTTTTAATACAAGTTAATTGACTAAACTGCCCTTATGCTGAAATTTTTGTGATTATATGGTACATGTTACCCTATTGTAGTATTATAGACCCTCAGATCATGATTTTTGATTCTATTTCATCCGGTGGTTCAGATCTGTGCATTCTGGCATACAATAGTTAGTAAAACAAATAACCTAAGCATATATATATATATATATATATATATATATATATATATATATATATATATATATATATATATATATATATATATATATATATCACAAACATAAAAAGTTTAACAAACAACCTTTTTAAACCTTGAAACCATGAAACCAATCTTTATTGATAAAAAAATGATGAAGAGCCAAAAAGAAAAAGGATGCATAGTAAAAAGTTTGACACATATATACCAGACTATAACAAAAAAAAAAAAACTCAATTTTCTTTTTTACAAATTTAAGCCGAGTTATCATTGAAAAGAAAAACAAATATATATTATGTTTCATAATTTTTCGTTATCTTTCATTAAAAATCCATATTGATATACAAAAATAAACATATTTTTCCAGAAAAACAAAAACCCACTTCTTTTTGTTAATTTTTAATATTTAGACTTATTTTTTATTAGAAATAAAATAAAATAAATATATTAAAATTCATAATTTTTTATACTCTTAAAATAGATAGTTTAAATATGTGGGTAAATTACACCAATCGTCCATCGTCCAAGTGTCGAAAAGCACGTTTAGTCACTATTTTTGAAAATTAACTCAAACCGTCCCTCGTTTGTTGTAAATGTGCATGCTTCGTCCCTAATATGCGACTTTATTGTGACTTTAGTCCTTGCCCATATTTGAAATGACCATAATGCCCTTTATGTATTTCTTTTATAATTAAAT
Organism: Lactuca saligna; assembly: GCF_052625555.1. Classification (NCBI taxonomy): domain Eukaryota; kingdom Viridiplantae; phylum Streptophyta; class Magnoliopsida; order Asterales; family Asteraceae; genus Lactuca; species Lactuca saligna. Next base: position 279,103,867 of record NC_136421.1, on the reverse strand, counting down.
TTATGTTATTGTTATTATTATTAATTAAAAATAAAAAGAAAAAAAAATATGGTCCCACTTCATATCCAAACCCATCTCCCCACCCAACCCACCTTTCCATTACTGTCTTTCTTCTCTAAAGTTTTCAAAAAACCATATAGCCATTCATCCTTAAGCCACCGCCGGTGGATAATCTCTCTGATGAACCCTCTCTACATCCATCACCATCTCCGACGAACCCTCTCTCTCTCTGTCTATTGTTTGAAGAACACTTAATCACCACCATCAATGAAATTTAACACCACCACGGCCCGAACCACCACAGGGAGACTGCAAAACCACTAGAAACTTACCTTCCTCAGCCTTGCAACTCTTCACACTCGTACACTTCCACAACTGATCTGTCCCACAAAACCCCTTTGTAAACTGAATAAAATTTGTTCCTCCCTAACAAATTCGACACGAAAACCTCAGGTAATACTCCAGCGAAACGTACATAAGATCTAGGGTTTGGAACTGAGGTAGAGGTGGGACTAGGGTTTAAAATCAAAGATAAAGGCATAAAATAACAGATTTGTTGTTCCTTTTTTTATTGGTGAGGGTGAGGGAGATCACAATGACAATTGTGCGGAGAAGAAGGGTTTGGCCGGAGTGCAGATGAAGAGTGGTACTTCAGGCGTCGTCGGAAGTGCAAATGAAATGTGGTGACATATCTAGCTTTCAGTAACATCATCACCGCCACCTCTTAGGATTTCAAACCGACATATGAGTTGTGGAGATGAAGGTGATAGGTGGTGGTTTCGAGATCGACGATGCTAAGACCGATCTCTTTCTTCACATGTGTTTTGATTTTCGACAGGTGTAAAGTTTTCAGATTATGTTTTAGTGAGAGGAGGTATTGGAGGTGATAGATGTTATGCTGGAGGAGATGAAGGTGATAGGTGGTGGTGCCGGAGGAGATGACGGTGATAGGTGGTGGTGTCGGAGGTGCAGGCAGTGATAGGTGGTGGTGGGTTATTTGTGGAGAACCTTGTTGCAGATATGGGAAATGGAAGAGAAGAGGGGATATTTGATTTATTTTTTTTATTTTTTAAATTTAAAATTGATAAATAAATAAACGAAAATGAAAAAGAAATTACTAAGGGTAAAATAGTCATTTCATGTCAATAGGGACCAAGCATGCAAGAAAAAAGAAACTCAGGGACAGTCCGAGTTAATTTTTATAAATAGGGACTAAACGTGCTTTCTGGCATGCACGAGGGACGATTGATGTAATTTACCCTAAATATGTTCATAGTTTGAATCTAATTCACAATTGATCAAATTAACAGTTTTTTTGACAATCTTATGAATTTCTATCTAAAGAGTACAAAAAATTATGAATTTTGATATATTTATTTTACTTTTTTTTTTCGATAAAAAATAAGTGTAAATATTTAAAAAAATAACAAAATGAAGTGGGTTTTTTTAAAAAATATATTTTTTATTTATAAATAAGGATCTCTAATGAAAGTGGGTGAAATATTATAAACAACAGTATATTCGGTTTTTGTTTCGATAAAAAACTTGGCAAAAAAAAGTGGCAGGTCTTTTGTTATCATATGGTATATGCGTCTTTTAACCTTTAAATATACAACCCTTTTTTATGCCCTTGATCAATTGTTCTCTAATATTCAAGATTTATTCTTCGGTTCCATAGTTTAAAATGGTTCCTCATGGAACTCAACTCTCTCTCTCTCTCTCTCTCTCTCTATATATATATATATATATATATATATATATATATATATATATATATATGTGTGTGTGTGTGTGTGTGTGTGTGTTCCTTGCATCTATTGTGTAGTAAAATTGACCAATAATAGTAGTAAAAATTAAATTTATTTAATCAAATAAAGATATATATATATATATATATATATATATATATATATATATATATATTAAGATGATTTTCATAATTGTATGTATATTACATGATATCAATAATTATAATTTATTTTTTTATGGAAACTAATTAAATTCTTCATTAATGTCAGCAATAATATTTTTTCAAAATAAATTCGCATCTAGGTTTCATATATGGGTATGCGTTTTGTTCAGGACCAATCATTTAAAATACAACAAAATTGTCTGGAACATGGAGAACGAGAGTGTACTAGAATACAATTTCGTTCTCCATGTTGCAGACAACTTTGTTGTGTTTTGAGTGAATGGGTTCTGAAACAAAAGACGAACCCATACATGAAAACGTATATGTGAATTCATTCTAAAAGAATATTATTGCTAACAATAATGATGTATTTAATTAGTTTTCATAGAAAAAGAATTATGATTATGGATATCTTTTAATATACATACAATTATGGACATCTCTTAATATTTATATTTTTTGATTAAATAATTATTTAATTTAAATAAATTCTTGTTGGTTCATTCTAACATATAATAGATGTGAGGAACACATGAACTTATCTTTTGCTCTCTCTCTCTCTCTCTCTCTATATATATATATATATATATATATATATATATATATATATATATATATATATATATATATATATACATATATGTGTGTGTGTGTTTGTGTATGTATATATAGTTAAATGTGGATGACTATTGTGTGGACGTGTATAAATAATGTTATTATCTGAGAACACCTAACATAATATGTTGTTTGGTAAAGTGAATGTGATCAACCTTACATAATTATTGTCATTATCATGCATTATTAATTTTTGTTTTCACGCCTCGTTATTCACTCATTCTCATTTTTACAAAATATGATTATTAAGAACATATTCTGACGTCAAGAAAATCATAAAAAAACTAAAAGTCAATACATAAACCCTTATAGACGATTTAATTAGTGAGAATGTGTCATAATGAGAGTAGTTATGTGATGATGATTGTATTTAGATTACCAAACAAGATATTTGATGGGTTTTATAGGTTATCAAAACATGTAAAGCGGAAAATCTTAACACTTAAGTTTACATGCAACCTATAAAAAGATCTATGTTCTCTCTAATTGATAGCATCATAAAATGATCTTCAAGAAACATAAGGGAAGTTTATGAAAATCAAAATTCATGAATTAGGGTCACATTTTCATATACCTATCTCCTATTATGGAATCATTTCCATATTCTCATATGACCATCAGGTCTGACCAAGAGTCGTCTCAATAAAAAATATATCACTATGGTCCTTCTAAAACAATACCATACTTTCAACTTTCTACAAGAAACCAATCTTCTGTAAACCTCAGAATGTTCTTGATAGTTTGTTTAATAAATTTAGTCATCTAAAATTCTGGTCACTTTTTCTCATAATGCTCAGATCATTTGAAAAATTAGAATAAGTGAATATTATAACATATGTAATCAATCATATATTTGAAGCATATGAGACTTGAATCATTTTATCTTATATAAGGATTTGATATCTGTTGAATCTCTTGCTATAATATTTCAATATATAATCTTCCATGTTTAAAAATTTATACACACTATTCATGTATGATTTTTACTAAGTTCTATTAAAATATACGATCTAAACATTTAGATTCGTAACGAAATATGATTGCCCTTTCCCTTAAGTCCACTATAGCGAAACAATTCCAAAATTTTGTAACTTGAAAACTAGAGACATTGTTCCCTATGAATAGTATTGTCAACATGCAATATTGGCATAACAATTAAGCTCCCACTAGCTCTGACATGTGCTCGGAAATCAATTGGACTTCTAGAAATGAATACCCTTTGACTTTCTCATGGAAGTGCGGATTCTTATTTCGTGATGCTTCGTCAAGCCTCTAATTAGGCTTCTTAAGCTTATGCACTTTATCCAGATAGTGTATGTGTTCAAACCATTTGTAGATGTGAGAAACATATCTCTTGAAAGTTTAAACAATTCCTTTCTGTTCCTCAAAATTCAAAATATGAAGAGGGATGATGTAATCATATTATGAATTTGAGAATGCAGTTAATACAACCAATATTTGTATTGATCTTTTTATCAAATCCTTAAAATCTACTTAGCAAAAGTGTTTCCTCTTAATAATTTTCATGAATTAGAGCGAAACATTTTACCACCTAGATTTGAAGGTGCATACGTTCCCATCGATGTATAAATTTCATTTTCAACCTATAGTAATTGTGGAACCTGAAAGTGAACCTCTAGTAATCAATGAGATTGAAGATCTGAAGTCAGCAAGTTCCGAAGTAGAGATGGAGTCTGAAGTAAAGACCATTCCGAGATGGAGCAAAGATTCGAGATTAATAGTCTATTTATGGATTTATTATTTCTTGTCTTTTATATGATGTAACGTTTCATAGGACTTAGTCTTTTGTATCAATTAGATAATCTACTGTCAGAAGTTGTTTATTATCCAGTCCTAAGAACGTTTTGTAGTTTGTACAATGTACCTCCTTTTTCTATATAAGGAGCGTGTTTAATGACAAGAAATATACGGATTGTTCCTCTAAAGATAGAAAATATTCCTCTTAACTCTTTTTCACTTTTATCTCAAGTCAAAACCCTTCACAAGATTCTTCTTGTTCATTTATTATCTTTACAGTGATTATACTCATAGTTTCTTCATTCAATACTTGTGTATTACATCTTTACTCAAGTCTCGACTAGTATTACCAGACTTGATTGGAACATCAATTAAGAGCATATATTGATCTTTAAGATTAACTCAAGGTTTGAGTTTTCAAATCTTGTCCTTGTGCATTGATTCTTGTACTCACAATTGGTATCAGAGCTTGAGTGGTTGTCCTTTGAATCCATAAGAATACATTATAGTTGATTCGAAATTACATTGGTATTTCGATCATTTCGGTGTTCAGGATAAAAGTTCTTTTATATACCGCTTCTGCTCTTATATCTTAGATTCAATGAATGCTCCTAATTCTCAACAAATGTAATAGCAAATAGCAAATAGCAAGTAGCATGGGTTGCCATTCTCGTGCCCTATTGATAGTTGTTTAAGAGTATGATCACTGGAAAGTCAGAATGGAAATGTTCTTACTTGGAAAAGAAAAAGGTGAAGCTATCTAGAGATCCGTTAAAGAAGGTCCACATGTTCCAGTGAGTCAAACTGTGAGAGATGCTGATGCAACTCTCATAGGACATGTTGAACAATGTCAAACACCCATTACTGCTGATGATATCGAGAAGTTGCATACATATGAAGTTGCATTTTCCGAAATGGTGTTTGGTGTTCCTCATTCTCTCTCTTTGAGCACATTAAGTTGTGCAAATCTGCTAAAGATATTTTGGACACTCTCCAAGACCTATTCGAGGGATCAAAAAACATGAAGGATAAGCATTTGACTTCCGTCGTCAACGAGTTTGATACTTTCACCACAACTCCTGGTGAATCTGTTGCATCAGCCTCTAACAGATACCGAATCATCGTCAACAACATGACCACTCATGGGATTGTCTGAACTCCTCTAGAGTACAATCTCAAGTTCATTAATAGTCTTGGTAAATGATGGGGAAATGTTAAATCATGTATTCAGAGTAATGGATCTCTGGCGAAGCTGAAGCTTTACCAACTGTTTGATGAGCTTCAAGATCATAGATCAAATGTTGAGAGAACTCTTAGGAGGACCACTTTCTCTTGTCACTTCTTATGATCCTCAAGTTCCGAACCTCTCTACTTCGGATCCTTTCAAAGCTATTATCCTATCTATCCTACCTGTTCAACCCTCTCCACCAACCTTAACTGCTCTTGCCAGTTCAAACTATCAGTTTGATGGAGATCTCAAACCTTAAGAAGTGGACTTCGAACTAAGTTTTCAACAAGAGTTTTCTTTACTCTCCATGAAATAAGTTTCCTTTCAATCCCACTCACAAACCATACCACAACCTTTTCTAAGCTCCTCATCAAAGTAATCCCCAACCTTATTCTAAACCTTCCGAAAATCCACCTGCATACAAGCCAAACATTTTGACACAAATTCACTCCTCGGAATCCCACGAGACTCCGAAGTCTGACAAACCAAAAATTGTTTGTTACAAGTGTGTTCATGTAAACCACTTTTCCAAAGACGGCTTGGCTGAAGCACCACAAAAACAAAAGATCAAGGACTCTGCATGCTATGCACGTCGAGCCCAATAGATGGCTGCTATTCAGAAAGCTTTCATTATTACTGTGTCGAGATATGTGGAAGGATATTGGTCATCTGGAGATGAAGATGATGTGAGTACTAGTAGAAACATGTGTTATATGGATAGACAAACCATCAAATATGATGAATGCTACTATTCATCTGGATCAAAGGAAGATGATGAGGATGATGCTGAACCAAACTACTGCTACATGGCGACCAACGACCCACCCGATAAAAGTATCGTTCAATAGGTAAAATTTATGATTACTAATAATAATTTTGATTTATCTCTTTGTGAACAAAATCTAACCCAGATCCAATCAGATATGAACATCATTTACAAAGCCTATGAGTTTGCCATAGAAGCCAGTGAGAAGATGGAGAGTGAATTAAGTCGTCTTAGATTAGGTTTCGAGGATAAGAAGCTTAAAATAGAGTCTTTAGAACATGAACTTGTAATGTAAAAAGATGAATGTATCATTCTTAAAGACAAATGTGAAATCACTTATTTTGAAACGAATCCTTTGATTTATGACAACAAACGTCTTAATTCCAAAAGAGATGTTTTTCATAATTCCATAGACATTCTTGAAGCAAACGAAAGGATGATTAAAAATTTTCGTCATCCTTTGTCTAAAGCACCAGGTCTCGAAAATGAGTTTTCAAAAACCTATTGCTCGTCCCTTGAAGGAGTTACAAAATCTAACTTTTATGGGAGACATTTTGAACCACAAACATTCGGATACCCCTGTCTCACCTTTGTCACCCCTTCATGAGACCTTGGATAAATTTTCTTCCCTAATTCCTGAATTTTAACCAATAGTTTTCAAGTGTCCTGAGTTTACGCCTCTTCCACCTCTGATACCCCTGGACCTGAATCAAACCTCGTAATTTTCTCCCAACATTCCCAACATTGTAGTTCACATTTTGAACGACGGTCGTCCTAAAATTTTCCTTGTTGAGGAAATCATTCCGGAGACAATTGGACCTGACTCTGAAAAATCAAATTTTGTTTGGGCATCCTTAGATAATGATGTTGATGTAGAAACCATAAGTGATACTTCATCTGATTTGTGTGTTTAGGACTCTCAAGTAATTTCTAAAACCACCTTAGTGCTGATGAAACCCATGTTTAACAATGGATTTATAACGAAGTTATGGCCTTCAGAAGTTTTGAGGTTTGCAGGCTTAGCCGAGTACGTTGGGCGTATTGACCAGGGATGGTCGTGAATGTTCTTCAAAGTACGCTGGGTGTACCATATGAACGATGGGCATACGCCAAACAGACCTAAACGCTATTTTAGGGTCTTGGACCCTATTTAAGCTCCTTATCTCATAGCCTAACCCTAATATCTTCAGCCTCCATCCCTCTAAACCCTAGAAATCGACCCTAAGTCTCCATTTGAGTGATTCTTGAGCATTTTGGTGTGTTGGTGAGTTTTTGGTGGATATTATGGAAGAAGGAGTTCCTTGATGAAGCATTGCTTGGCTTGGAGCTTGTGGATCCAAGCCATAATCATGTTGATCTAGCTCGAGAAAGCATAAACTTTGAATCTTGGTGGCTTTCTCATGTGGATCTAGTGGGTGATCACTTGTTGTGTTTGGATTTTTAAGGAGAAGGAGCTTTGAAAGAGGATAACTTGAGCACCTAGCTTTTAAAAGAGGATAGTTTTGAACTTGCTTATTGTTGTGCTAGTTTTTCTTTTGGGTCCATTTTAGGGTTTTTGGTCCCAAAGCTTGAAGCTTTATCAGTTATTGAACTCCAGAGCATAATATATGTCCCTTTGAGTATATATGTTGGTGTTATGTCATAAAAATCCAATATTAGATGTTGGAATCAAGACATGCATGTGATAGGAGGTTTTTGAGATAAGGAAGTGAGTGTTTTGGGTGTTTGTGACCTTAAAGTCACTGACTTTATGGAGTAAGTGCCATTAAGCAGTCCAGATATGGGGTTTGAGGTAATGTCTTAACTATTTTAGACCAAATGAGTAGAAAGAGTGAATCTGGGGAGTACGCTGAGTGTAATTCCTGTACGCACCGCGTACTGCCCCAGTGTCCCTGATGACCAATATGGATTCGTAAGTACGTTGAGCGTACTAAGAGAGGTACACCCCGAGTAACTTCACTGTGGAATTTTGGGTTAAGTCTCATTTTGGGCCTTGAGTGTTGGGCTTGGAGTTTGGACTTGTTGCAGTAGAGTCTTGGACCAGAGGATTATATATATGTGCTTTGGACCCTTGAGTTGGGCTTGACATTAGATGTGAGAGAGTCGGGCCTCGGGAAATCCCATTTAATATTGAGCCTTGGTGGGCCCAATGGGTTTTAGGCCAATGATGGACTGGTTAGTGGACTACCTTTAGACCTAATGAGTAAGAGTTGAGAATTAGTTCCTAATTGGGATAATTATGGGTTTTGCATAGAGTTAGAGGTTGGTGCATAGCAGCAACATTTATAAGGATTGTTCATCATCCGGGGTGAGTATTCTCACTATACTTTACCTAGAGTGGTAATTATGCATGACCAGAGGGCCTTATGTGCTTGCCTGAGATATGCATTTTATGTTTGATATGTGTTGTGTGCTATATTATGTGATATTTAGACCGGACCGGAGGGTCCAACGAACTGTGCTATTTTATGACCGGACCGGAGGGTCTAACGAACTATGAGACCGGAGGGCCCTCACTTAGACCTGACTGGAGGGTCCAACGAGTAGTAAGACCGGAGGGTTCTCACCCAGACCGGACCAGAGAGTCCAACGAGCTGTGGGACTGGAGGTTCCCACTGAGATACATTGGACCGGAGGGTCTTACAGAGTTATAGCATTGATTGGCTAATATGTGTATGTGGTATTTTTGGGAACTCACTAAGCTTTGTGCTTACCGTGTTATGTGCTTCAGGTTCTTATCAGGATCACGGGAAGGCGACAACTCAATTGTACATAGAAGAGAAAAGAATCATGAATGAGGATCCTGGATTTTGATAATTACTTTTTGAAAACTATTTTGAAATATGTTATGACATCGACACTTCGAGATTTTGAGAATTATTATATGTGATGTTGGTATTTTAAAATTGAAAATTTTGGTTGAAATTTTACGGTGCTACATAAAATTTGTTGGCATTATGGTCCTATTTATAGTTAATGTAACATACAGGCAAAGCCATATTTGAATTAATTAAATAATAGATTTAATCTCAATTCAAATCCTTTCCTAATCCTCCAGAATCCTTAGGAATCAAAGCCAAAACCGTCCATATCATGGATGGTTCTAGAATTACTTCTTTCGTTTAACTATTAAACTATTATAATTCACCCATTGCACCTTTATTTAATTCTAATTAATTTCAGATTAATATGATTAATAATTAATTAATTCTTATTGATATCTCATTAATTTATCAATTAATAAATCAATTAATTAACTATTGATCTCATGATAGTTTATCAATGACATAACAAATTAATATGTTAATTATCTATTTCCAATTAATATATTATAAACTCTAACATTTGTCAAATGTTAATACACTATACATAAGAGCACATCACGCTATAGTTCTTCTACTGTCCTTAAAAAGTTTCTTCCGTCTCAATTCACTTCTTCAAAGATGATAAGTGAAAATAAAGTACGAGATTGAAAATGTACGTTACTTCAGTTTTATCCATTTCCTATCATTCTTAGTCTCCATTAATTATGTTCTAGTTTCTTGATTCTTGAAAAACACAAGCATTTCATGGGTTCTCCCTCTTCCCTATTTTCACTTATAGGTACATATTCTTGACCTAAATTTGCTTGTTATTTGAAGTAAAAACCCACTTCCATTTTCTCATATTTTTTTATGTTCACATGTTTTTGTTAATTGGAGCTTGGGAAGGAATGATAACCCAAATCGATGTGCTTTATTCTCAGAAAGGAACAAAAACTTATATTATTCCCTAAAACAGACCCTTGAATGTTAAATTAGAAAGAAACATCGAGACCAAATGACCTCTTAGATTGATCACCTCTCCAGCTCTCTCTCTCTCTCTCTCTCACTCACTCTCTCTCTCTCTCTCTTACTAATTTTAAATCTAACCATGATCATTTGAGTTTTTAATTCACCAGTTTAATGAAAAATAACAAGCTTTGAATTTACATGTTTTTAGAGGATTTTGAGAATGATTTATTTTTGGTGTTTGATTCAGGTGCTTTTGGGAAATTCAGCATCAAGCATATGTATCATAATATAAAATGATTAAGTTGATTCAAGTTTGATGTTTTATTGAAGTTTAATAAAAAAAAGTTTTGGTTTCGAAATATTTCTCAATTTCCTTTTGCATTCTAGAAAATATAAAAGGATTAAAATTAGTATCAGAATGTTAATTTCATATCCATGTTCTAATTATTTTTGTGATTAATGCAATGTAGATTTATGTGACTGACATTGGTATGCCAAATTAGATTATGGTTCTTGCTGATCCACGGCTAAGTAACAATTAACATTATGGTTTTTAACCCAAGTTGATGATGTTGAAACCCTTGGTGAAGCTAGATTCAACTATTATCATTTATTTACTAATTAAACTGAGAAATATGAGTCTAGCTATGTTTGTGTTAATGCATGTATGTTTGTGTGTGTGAGTGGGTGAGTGGTTCTATATGTGAGAGAGTGGTGGTGTGTTGTTATCACATTGCTGCTAGACTTTAGATTCAAAGATTCACCATAACATTCTCCTAGAAAATATACTTTCAAATGTAGGATATATATAACTTGGATAATTACTACTTATCAATTGATAATGTTTGTCTATCCATTTAACCCATTCTTGGGTCTTGATCGTAGAATGTGGTATATATTAGGGATCTTTCTCTTTCTTACAGTCTGGTAGGACACTTTTGTTTGGACAAGTTTTTTTCTTCAATTAGATTGTGGGTTTTCATAGTTTACCAACTGTTTTGTAATGCCCCAAAAATTCATAGTAAAATTTTCATATTTAAAACCATAAACAATACAAATGAATTGTTCCGAAACTAGCCAAAGTAATTATATCATTTAAACATCAGAGTAAAAGTCACAAAAGGCTAATGCAGAATATGTCGAGATATGTTGTGCAATTACGTCCCCTTCCCTTTGCAACCGAAAGTACCTGAAACCATAAACACATAACTGTAAGCACAAAGCTTAGCGAGTTCCTCAAAATACTACATACCATACATATCCTTAGGCCTAGCCTGCACATTTAGCCCAATCCATAATAATAGGCCTAGCCTTCCTAAACAATGGGCCCAACCAAACATACAAATGAGCTTAGCATGTCATATAATGGGCCTAGCCCAACATATAATAGGCCCAAACCTACTTTCATGCCAATGGGCCTAACCCAATATACAATGCAAGAGTCACAAAGACAGTTGTCATTGTACACTACATATCCTAGTGAGCCGACATTGGGGCCTTCGGCCTATAAGTATAGTGAAGAGACTTACCTTACAATCGATGATCAATTGCTACTGCTCCTACTGTTGCAAATACAAATGTTACAAACCACCTATACAACCATTCAAAGTACAACCTTAACTTCCTTTCCAAAACTAGGGGTTTGACTAAGAGTCAATGCAAGTTAAAAGTCAAAGTTAATGATCAAAGTTGACTCGTCACGTCGTGACCACCCTTGGCCACGTCGTGGCCCCTAAACAATAAAATAGATAAGTTTTCCCCAGTTTCCAGTCCGTGGAAAGCTAGGTCACGCCATGGAAACTGGATCCAAAATGTCTTAATGAGTTAAGTTGAATCTTCCAATACCAAGGGTTCTAAAGTCAAGATCTAATCTTTTCTAATGCGCAAATAGATAAAGTTTCCACATTTATCCCTTGAGACCCACCAAGAGGTCTAGATCTCAAGTCTTAGATCCAAGAAGGCTAAAAATAGCAAGGACTTAATCAAGAAACACTTAATCCCTTAAGTCTCAAGCCCATTTTCTCCAGAAGAGCTTATAACAGTAAAACCATCCTATAGTTTGATGCTTTTTAGTCTTGCATGTCCAATGTAAGACTTGGACTCAACTTAGGTCAAAATGGGTGGTTTTATGACCAAAATCTTATGTATGGCTCAAACAAACTACTAAACTTCATATCTAAGCCGTAAACTACATCAAATGATCCAGAAATTCATAAAGTTGCAACCATTATGTAGTCTCCATATCCCATCCAACAAAATCAAGAAAAAAGTGGGACAAAATGCAAGATCTAGCAACCTATTATCAAAATGTTATATATATATATATATATATATATATATATATATATATATATATATATATATATATATATATATATATATATATATATATATATATATATATATATATATATATATAACCCTTCAATCTTCCACCTTATATATTAAATATACTAGTTTGATATGTTATTAAATGTATAATTTTAACATGTTCAAAACCTAAATAAAAATATCAAATAAACTTAAAAAAACTAGTTAAATATTATCATTTAAAATGGTTAAAAATATCTAAATATTTAGATATAAGTCTGATTCGGTAATTATTTAAAACTCCTTGACTTTACAAACAATTGTTATCATTTCAAATAATTATCATAGTCGATATTAAAAATGTGATCAAATAATAAAATTAATTGCTCATAATAATAATTAAAAGTAATACTAACCAATATTTATATTTTATTAATGAATACTTTGATATTCAATTTAGTATAACAATTGATTTCAAAGTTAATATCATTAACATATTTATTTTTAACTTAGTATATTTATCAGAATCTTTATTTGATAATCTAAGATGCACGAAGATATATCAATGATATACACGTAAATAATTAGAGGGTTTTCCTTATTTAATCAACGACTCATATGAATACTTGCATATATTTTGTCTTAATTTAATTTAATTTTTAATAAAAGGATAGACAAAAGTAAAATAGATTTCATGATGTCTCCGTGATTTTTTGCTATCATTTGTGCCCTGTGATATTTCTAGTTGCTTCACTCACCATCAAATATTTTATATTGATTTTTATAGAAAGAAACACAAGTTGACGATTAAATAAATGGATGGTGACATTAGATACAAATTGATCGTGGCATTATATTTGTTTGATGGAGACAGACACACTTAATTATCGAGGTCATTGTACATACATCTTATCATATACTTAAATACTAATTTCGGATTTCTCATTTTCAACAAATCATTATGTTTTACACCATCTATGTACATCCATATTCAATCCACCTTTCAAATATTTGCAAGATGATGATTCAAATATTTGGGTATATAATAATATATTAAGATTTTAGTGGAATAGAGTGATGTTTCTGCTTTAGTTATCTTATAAAATCATTGGTGTGTTAATTATTTCGGTAATAATTATAGTGGCATTTTGCTTGATCTATGCGATATGTAATAAATTGCTCATGGAAAAAAATCAATCATACTAGACAAAATTACATAAATTGTTCTCGTGGTTGATAAAATCGACCAATTATGGTCCTTATGACGAATTCTTTAGACAGATGGTCCTTATGGTTTCGAAATCTTACCAAGACGGTACTTTTGACTAACGTGTTAACTTTTTCAGTTAAGTTCTTTGTAAAATGACATATTTGTCCTTCCTACATACGGATGATATATGTCATTGGTTCCTACCACATGAACCATATATATAATTTTCTCTATTATTTATTATTTTTTTTATTTAATTTAATTAAATATTTAAGAATTTAGATTTTTTTTAAGATTGTTTAAATATATTGTTTAATGTTATATATATATATATATATATATATATATATATATATATATATATATATATATATATATATTGTTATATATATATATATATATATATATATATATATATATATATATATATATATATATATATCATGGTTGCAGAAGTCGCTAATCGGCTGCTAATCGGTGGACTAGCGATTAGGGATTAATCGGCTAGGCGGGGATTAATCGGGAGATTAATCGGGGACCATTAATTCTTAAGAAAATTATTAAAAAATTTATAAATCTAACTTTAATTCTCCAAAAAAAGTGATTAATCGGCGATTAGGTCCGATTAGACCCGATTAAGTCCGATTAGGTCCGATTTTGACTTGCATTGATCAAACCTGATTAGGTCCGATTAACTCCGATTAGGTCCGATAAGGCCCAATTAGGTCCGATTAATTCCGAATTTGACCTGCATTGATCAAGCCCGATTATAGTGACCGATTAGCAATAAATCTCATCGGTGGAGGTCCGATTAGCGATTAATCGCCGATTAATCGGCCGATTAGGCCGATTTCTGCAACACTGATATATATATATATATATATATATATATATATATATATATATATATATATATATATATATATAACATTAAACAATATATTTAAACAATCTTAAAAAAATCTAAATTCTTGAATATTATATATATATATATATATATATATATATATATATATATATATATATATATATATATATATATATATATATATATATATATATATATATATTGCTAACATTTTTTAACGTTTTGCTCAAATTATTTTTTCTAATTTTTTTGGCGTTTTCTTTAAGTACATTTATTAATGTTTTTCTATTTTGACGTTTTATTAGTCTTATTAGGTTTATTTATTTATTTATTTATTTTTTATTTTTTATTTTTTTACGTTATGGTTGAATACATTTTTCAACATTTAGTATGTTTATATTTGTTAAAGGATTGCATGAATATTGTAATTATAATTCGTAACTTAATTCACTTTCAATCATGTTTTCATTTTTCATTTTTCTTTTATTAGCTTATATAACTATTATTTTTTAATTTAAATATTTAACTATATAAAGTTGTATAATTATTATTTTTGTAAACTTTTTATACAAAAGTGTAAAATATTTGTTAAACGTGAATATGATTAATATAGATTTGGTAGACATAGGTTAAGCTGAGACCGTCTCACAACCTTGCTGAGAACGACGGGATCATTTCACACTGGATTTAAACATAATGTTTTTTTAAAGACCTTTTGTGCATTTTAAAGTTATATAGCTTTTGATTAGCCTATGTATAACCTTAACCTGGCATCCATTTCGAATTTCGGTTGTCATTTGTATTCCAATTAGCATATCTATATTAATCATATTTAAGTTTAACAAACCTTTTTACATTTTTTAACAAACAAAATGTTTATAAAAAACTTTACAAAATAATACTCATACAACATTATATGTTTTATATAGTTAAATACATGAATTAAAAATAATAAGTATATAACATTATCTTTATTAAAATAAAAAGAAAAAAAACATGATTGTAAGTGAAGCAAGTTACGAATTATGATTACGGTGACTATAAATTTTTCAAAAAATATTAAAAAAAAACTAATAAAATTTAAATAATATATTAGAGCAAAACATAAAAGATTATAAAATATTAAAAAAATCATAAAAATTAGAAAAAAAAATATTTGAACAAAACATTAAAAATATTAGTGAAACAAATATAAAGAAAAACATTAAACAATATATTCTAACAAAACCTTAAAAATATCTAAATCCTAAAATATATAAATAAATTAAGTAAAAACAATAATAAATAATAGAGAAAATTACATAAATGGTCCATGTGACAGGAACAAGTTACATAAATGATCCCTATGCTAGAAGGATAAATATATCATTTCATATGGAACTTAACTGAAAAAGTTAACGTCGTTAGCCCAAAGGACCGTCTCTGCAAAATTTAGAAACTACAGAGATCATTTGTGTAAAGAATTCGTCATAAAGACTATAATTGATCGATTTTGTCAACCACAAGAACCATTTATGTAATTTTGTCATCAAACTATTTAAAATGCTCACTTTATCTTTTCACAAATAGTTTTTAATTTTTAGTTCTATGATCCATTTATGTTAAAAGTTGGCAATTAGTCACATATAGGGCTGTAAACGAACTGAGCGTTCGGTGAACCGTTCGTGAAGTGTTCGGCGGGAAGGTCGTTTATGTTCGTTTATTTAATAAATGAACGAACATGAACAAAAATTATCGTTCGTTTAGTTAAATGAACGAACATGAACAATGGTCTCGTTCGTTCATTTATGTTCGTGAACGCTCGTTTACGATGTTCATTTATGTTCGTTTATGTTCGTTCGTTTAAGTTTATTTATATTCATGTATATTCAATTACTTTTTACTATATTGCTATATTATATGTTCGTTTATGTTCATATATGTTTAATTGTGTGTGTGTGTTTTTTTTGTTTTTTGTTTTTTTTTTTTTTTTTTTTTATCTTTGTTCGTTTCTGTTTGTTCGTTTATGTTCGTTTAGCATGTTCACGAACATAAATGAACGAACATGAACAAAGTAATTTGTTAAACGAACGAACATGAACAAGAAAATCTCGTCGTTTATCCGTTCGTGTTCGTTTGTTGTTCGGCTAACTTAAACGAACGAACATGAACAAGATCTTGTTCGCTATCGTTTACAGCCCTAGTCACATACCAAATGTTGATCTATCACAAGATGTTAGGGTAAAGCTCTTTTTGGAATATGGTTATTTAAAACTTATTTTATTTAAGTTATGTACTTTTTAAATGTTTATTAGTTTATGATTATGTATGAAAAAAATACATTTTAAGAGGGATAATTTGTTTGGATAACTTAGAAATATTATTTCTTAACGATTTATAAATTTTTATACATATAAGTTTACCAAAAATGAAATTTTTATATATTATTGACTTGTTTGTCCTTTACATATAATAATTTATTTATTTTTATCATTTATATTATTTTTACATAAAATTTATATCATTAACATAATTATCATTAAGGTGCATGGTATTCACCGATATTTTGCTTTGCCATTGTCGGGACATACGGACCCGCCATTACAATCTTTGCAAGTTCAACAAGAAAAGGCTTTGTCGGGCTAGTGACGATTTTCAACCCACACATTGCTTTCCTTCTCACATGTTTTAGTTACTGCATACTTGTACATAAATATTTTAATTATCGTGATTTTAGTTATTTTTGTAATAAATGTATATTTATTTTTTCATCAAAGTTAGGAGGGTTGAGAGGGTTCAAAAGATAGGTTCCTTGGGTAGTAGGTAGAAAAATAAAAATGAAAAGATAAAAAAGAAGTTGATGTAATGACTATATGACAAAAGGTTAGGATGAGGTCCATTAAGGGTGACAATTGTGTTGGAGTCTGGTTAGCCGGTTAGAATGCATCAACAAAAACGTGACCCAAATAATTATTCGTGACATGGGTTGGCGGGTTGGATATATCAACCTTAAGACATGTAACGTCCCAAAATCACAATAAAAATTTTCATTTTCAATTTAAAGTAAGATCAATGTTTCCATCAAAACCAAGTTATAAGAAAACAAGTATCAAATACTAATATCCCAAAATCAGTGTATCACAAAATCCATAGAAGATATCACTAAAGGATGTGTACGATCATGCCTTTGTTTTCTTCTGATCATCAGAAGTACCTGAAACATAACACATAAGCTATAAGCCAAAACTTAGTGAGTTCCCCAAAATACCAGCACACAAACATAAAACAACATGCATATTGGACCCACAACCGTCATGTTGGATTACTCTTGAGCCCACAACATAAGTTTGGCTTGCATTTCTGGCCCACAACTCATGTCTAGATTGTTCCTGAACCCACAACATAAGTCTGGCATGCCTATCCGACCCACAACTTATGTCTGGCTTGCTCCTAGGTTTTTCAGCTTCCACACAAAGCAACATTGCCTTAACCTAACCGCATTATGTCGACATATGCAATAGATAACATAAACTAGTAAATAGATAATCATACAGATCTAACATATTACTCTAGCATAAAAACATCCTATATACCAGGATACATAACCAAATATGCCGACATTAGTGCCTTTGACCCATGAGTACACTGAGGAAACTCACCTCACAGTTTGAACTGATAGATGATTAAATCACTGTGCGGACAAGGTTTGAAAACTCAAACCTTGAATTAACTTAAGATCAATGTCTGCTGATAATATATTGGTCAAATCAAGTCTGGTAAACCAGTCTTTCCCTTAAAGTATAAAGATCAAGAAAGTACTAAACAAAATATTTTAGTAAGATGGAATGAGTATGAACAAAGTAAAGATAACTTAAGAACAATGAGAATGATGGAGAAAGAGATTTAACTTGCAAGATATTTAGAATTTGATGTGAAGGAGAATATTGCTTCAAAAAGGGTTATAATGCATGAAAATCTCATCTTCTTAAATAGGAAAGGAGAGATAATAAGACAAAATACAAGACTTGCATGGAGAATGTAAATCTGATAAGTCAGAAAAGCTGATACATAGGATTCACTCGATTTTGTCCTTTGAACTGTATAATCAACCGGGTAGTAAACGACAAAGATCATTACATGCTTGTATAAACTCAATAACATTGAAAACAAGGAATGTCTCGGATAAGTCTTCATCTCAGAAGAATCTTGACTTCGAAACCCTTCACATCTCCGAATGCACAGTGATTTCAGTTCTAGTTTGGCTTCGAATTGCTAGAGGTTCACTTTGTATCAACAATATTAAGCAGTTGTGAGCAAAACGAACACTTTAGTCTCATAGTACATGTTTCCATGTTTCTAAAAATATAGAGAACATCCAAAACGGAGCTCGTATGAAAAATGTATAACTGTTTGAAGAATCCAAACCAGTATAATATTGTTTTTCTTAAACTGCTAAAGCAGTTTCTATCCGTTGAGGGATTTTCACACCTCAGATGGAAATTCCGAAATCATTTTTGGACTCAGGTTATAATCTAATATTTAATTTTATAATCAAAATATTTTTAACAAAAATAAATGCAAAAGTAAAAAAACTGGATATTCCGGATCCAATTAAATGCGAATATTTAAACGTGATTTCTCAGTGTTCTGCAACTCGAAAAATTAATCTGTCTAATTTTTTGGAATCCTTGTAACCGAGACCATTATTCTTCATTTTTCAAGAAAAGTTATTTGATGTCGAGATCGATGGCACACAAATCGAGAAAGTTAGAAAATATTTATAAAAGTACGAAAGAATTGGTTTGTAAATGGTTATATATATAGACACACACACACACATACATAGGGAGTGGTTCAAATAAGAACCATAAAAGATTAAGAACCCTAAGAACCTCAATTAATTAATAAATATTTACACGATACTCTTATTAAACATGTTAAAATCCTAATTTTTTGTGTTTTTGGTATGAAAAGAGCAAACTTATAATTTTTACAGTCTAATATTTTCATCAATATATGCTCTCATATTTTAACACCAAACTTATATTAAATACAGATTTACACAGTCCATTTACAGTTTAATGCAAAAAATTCACAACTTATACAAACTATTTTACAATAATTCACTAATTCAAAGAAGTCAAAATCCCAAACTCTACCATCATATCCCACCACCAACCACCTGTATCAACATAGTACTTGTGCTTTCTTCCAAATCAGATATGTAGATAATGTAATGCATTAACAATTTAAGTACTACATTCACAGTCTAATAAATCCTATTAATTCACTCGTTTTGAATTGGGAAATCTCCGAAAAAGTCCCAAAGTTTTGTCCTATTTTATGATTTAGTCTTAAACTAAATTTCGTTAATGAAAAAGGATAGAAAATTGACTATTGTATTCATTTTTATCCCTTTTACCATTTCAGCAGGTAACCTGCTGAGGTGGCTTACCAAATGGACAGCTGGGCTGATGTGGGATCTGAGTGGGCATGCCTTTCATTTACAAAGTAAAAAAATTGGATTTTTTTTGGGGAAAAAGGGTAAGGGGAATCGAACCCTCGACTACCCACTCACAAACCACGCCTTACCATGTGAACTAGAAACATTTATTGATATTGTTTCTTTAACGTATTTATAAAGTCTTAAGAAATTATTTTTAAACGGCTAGCAATATTCCCCTGTAACCTTTCTTTTTCCCTTAGTCTTTCTCCAACATCCGATTCTCTAATTTCAACTCTGTAGTCAACTCCGACGACAAACCCGACAACCACCACTACATCTTCACCATCAAAAAATTTGTTCCGGTTTAAAGGTCGACTACCTGACCATCACTAACCATTAACATCAAACCTTAAACTCATAAAAAAAAGAAGAAGAAAGAATACATATGGCGTCAATGGAAGCGGAGAAAGAATGCAAATGTCATCATTTTAGCATAACTTGAACTGAATCGCTCATCATAAACAACCCAGACTCCATAGCAACATTACGAACCCTCTTTCCCTCTCTATCCCGAAAATCAGTCTCACTCTCATTGACCCTCACCTTAGAAATAAGATTTACAGATTCAGGTGTTGAAATTCTAGGTTTGAATCACTTAATTTGTTGCTTTGTGATGCATATGTGACTGTTTGAACGATGAAGGAGGTTATCTATCGACTGTCTCTCTCAATGATGTAAATGAATTAGGGTTTTAAGTGGGTTAGATTAGAGATGATATCAAAGTGTCGTTGATGGGGCCATAGGGGTATTAAGATTTATAAATATAATTGAAGAACTAATGTCAATAGGCGCATCTTGGCTTGGTGGTTAACGCTTTGTCCTTCGTATTTAACGTCGCGGGTTCGATCCTCGCCGAAGCCTTTTTTTCCAATGTGCCTAGATTTTTCAGTTAAACATAAGAAGCTGACGTGGCATGCAAAGTCAGCTGCCACATCAGCATTTATTGCCAAATCGGATGCCAACTCAGCAATTAACGACTCAATAGGTAAAAAAGGATCAAACTGATTATATTAGCCAGTAGTCTGTCCTTTTTCGTTAACAAAAATTAATTTGGGATTAAATCATAAATTGAGCCAAAACTTTGGGATTTTTTCGGAGATTTCCCTTTTGAATTTAATGCACAACAAGTATAAAAACTAGTGGATTCTTACAAATTTATACAACAAAAAAATAAATATATTCATAAGAAAACTAACACAAAAATTTATACATAAATCATTCATATTTTAACACAAAATATAAAAAAATTCTTAGCAAAATACAGTCAATTCACAATTTAAACAGAAAATCCATAGTTTAATGCAATCAATTCACATTTTTAAACACAAAAATCACAGTTTAATTTAAAAAGTTTACAGTTTAATATAGAAAATTAACAACTTAATGCATTCAATTTATAGTTTAAAACAAAAAATTCATAGTTTAATACAAAAAAATCATAGCTTAATATAGTCGATTCACAGTTTAAAAAAATTACAGCTTAATGCAGTCAATTCATAATTTAAAACACAAAAATCACATCTTAATATACAAAGTTCATAGCTTAGTATAACAAATCTCAGTTTAATATACTAAAAGTATGCATTCACAACCATATTACCAACTTAACACCCTTAGTACAATTAATTCATAGTTTAATACACAAAGTTTACAACTTAATACAATGAACGAACAATTTAATACACAAATTTCACATCTTATATAGTCAATTCACACTTTAAACAGAAAATTCACATCTTAATAGAAGTTAACACTAAGATTATAAAAAAAAAACAAATGAGAGATTAAAACATTAGATTCACACCTTAACAGAAGAACAAAAACAATAAAATAAAATGCACCGTAGAGATCTATAATAGATGTAAGTAGAAAAATAAATATAAAACATGCATTCATAGCTTAAAACTTATAAAAATCATATATTCACAATTTAAAATTGTAACAAATCATGTATTCACAACATAAAACTAACATTTTCTTATTCATAACATTTAAAACTAATATTAACATGACTAAAAAATTAATAAAAACATTTAAACATCACAATTCACAACTTAAAAAACCCAGATCACATTATTTTAGCAAACATTAAGATTATAACATATTTTAAATTTAATTCACAACATAACAACTAAAAAACCTAAGTTATGAAACAAAAATCTATGCACGTATCTTAACAAATAAGAACATAAACTTGGATTCGCGTATTAATAACATTGGAT
Organism: Lactuca saligna; assembly: GCF_052625555.1. Classification (NCBI taxonomy): domain Eukaryota; kingdom Viridiplantae; phylum Streptophyta; class Magnoliopsida; order Asterales; family Asteraceae; genus Lactuca; species Lactuca saligna. Next base: position 279,081,720 of record NC_136421.1, on the reverse strand, counting down.
TCACAACTTAATAGTAGTTAAAACTAATATTAAGAAAAGTAAATAATAAAAATAGATTAAAACACTAAATTCACAGTTTAACAAAAGGAAAAAATAATTAACACAAAAATTGACATACCTGATATAGATCTTGTGGTGTTTCACCAAAGATCAAAAAGAAAAAGATGGAGACAAGTTGGCGATGTTTCACCAAATCTGAGACTTGAAGAAAACGAAACCAAATCCCGTTGGAGCTTGTAGACCTGTACATTGATGTTGACAAAAATCCCAGATCTAGACATTTGTGGTGGTGAAAATCATAGATCTGGACTAGAAAACTTCTAATATTGCAATGGAGGAAACAAATATGATAGATCTAGTGTGAGTAAGCTCTGATGCAACGTAGACGGTAATGTTTCTCTTGAGATGTAACCTAATACACATCATATGTAACCTGAAACACATCAGATTTGCATCAGATCTGATAGTTTTTCACAAAATATCAGAGAGGATGAGAAGGATGCGAGAGAAATAGAAGGAGGCGGAAAATCTGATGGTGTTTCACTGGAGATCAAAGGATGACGATAACAGCGGTGATGATCGTTGACGATAGTGGTGGATCTACGTTGCTTATCGGAACTTGTAGATCTGAAATAGAAAATCATAGATCTAGTGGCGTTAATCATGGATCTGAAACTGAAAATGTAGATCTGGAATCGTTTGGAGCATACAAATCTAATGGAAGTAGTTGGCCAATAGTAGGAGGCAGTAATAGTGGTGGTGCAGTGGTGGTAAGGTTGGTGTGTTCTTCAAGTTTGGTGAGAGAGTTGGAAAGAGTTTGAGGACTTGAGTGCTTGACATCTGATACATAATAATGAGTTTTAAGTTTAATTTGTCAAAAAAAGTGGTTCTTAATCTTTTTTTGTTCTCATTTGAACGTTTAACTATATATATATATATATATATATATATATATATATATATATATATATATATATATATATAACCCTAATGGTTGGATCTAGGTTTCTCTAATTAAACATGCATTGAATCCAAGACTTCTAATGACTAATAAGGTATAAGAATAATACAAAATAAGAGTTAGAAGCTTACCTTGAAACACTTGTTTGATCTTCTTGTTCTTGGAGCTTTAGAGTCACAAATGTCACTCCTCTAATGGCTTACAAACACCAACTCGCAAGGAGGATGATTTGAGAGAGAGGAGAGGGAAGAAATCGGCCAGGGTGTCCTTACTTTAGAAGAGATGCCGATTTCTCTTCCCCAAGGGGTCTATTTATACTTGTAAGGCTCCTAGGGTTTCACCCTTAAACCCTAATTGGATAACTTAAACCCTAAGCAATCCTAATCCTTACCTTAGATAAGCCTTGGACGAATTTGAGGCTTATCCTAGCCCTAGAAATTGTCCAAACCCTATCCCTTAAGGATTTACAGCCCAAAGTGTAACTATCAAAGAATTGACAGTTTATACCCTCTTATTTAATTAATCTCTTTAAGTCATTAAATTAATACTAATTAATCTATGACTTATATTAATCAAATAAAAATATTATTATTTATTATATTATTCTCATAATATATTAATAATATGTATTCTCTCATAATAAATCATCCTGTCAAGTTGCTATGGTGAAGGCAACCCAAAAGGACCATGCACAATCGGGTCAAATACTTGCCTAATATAGTTGCAGCCTTAGACACTATTCCAACAGTCTCCCACTTGGGTAAGTCTAGTAACTATATGCACAAGTACAATCCGATTTGCAATCGTAGCTCTCAAAGATGCTGTCAAACTCTAATCTAATCAATATTGTCCTTTAGATAAGGGATCGTACAGTCCTCTGTTAGTTATCATGCTGGCAATTCTATGGAATGATTAGTCAAGCATTTAGGTTTCTCGATCTCCGATTTATTTGACATAGAACTTAATCGAACACATCAATTCAGTTCTGACCGGGTCCGGTACATAAGTCAAATCAAATCATCGAGCGGCCGAGATATCGCTTTTTCCTTCCTAGGATAAAAGTTACAGATAAACTTCAACTTATATGAATTTACTTATTCATTAATCAACTATACACAACATTGCGTTTTATAACACCGAGTTACTGATGCATTTTCGCATTATCAATGTACAATCAATTAACAAATAACAAACCATATATCTTGGTTTTAAGACTATATGATATTATCGTCTTGCGATCACCCTTTTATCACATTCCATAAGGTGATTCCAGCAAGCGCGGGTTTGTTCCAATGCTCAAAACTAGTTCATAAGCACTCATGAATGTTGCAACAATCTTTTGCTATGTCTAATACCATTTAGACAATCTACACACCAATTCATGACAATCTTCATTCATATCTACTTCCGACATATGAACGATTGTGGACAATTGAATAATTCGATTATTCTTAATAAACTCAATTATTCTGGAAGTCAAACAATTAACATAAGATAGTAACATTACTTATAAATAAAACTCCTTTATTTAATCATCAAATGTTAATTACATTTATCTATTACACGTTTCTAATACTATCTAATCTATGCTAATATCATCCTTCAGCCCAATACTCCTAGCATGCTGCAAGTGCTTAACCCTACTCAGTCCCTTCGTAAGCGGATCTGCTGGGTTATCTTATGATGATATCCTCTTCACTACGAGTTGTCCTTCTTCTACACGATGTCTGATGAAGTGATATTTTTTGTCGATATGCCGAGATCTACCATGATCCCTTGGTTCCTTGGTCAAGGCAACCGCTCCTTCATTATCACAGAAAATCTCCATGGGCTCCTTTATGGTGGGTACAACTCCAATGTCACCGATGAAGTTCTTCAACCATATTGCCTCCTTCGACGCTTCGCTCGCTGCAATGTACTCTGATTCGCACGTTGAATCAGCTACGGTTTCCTGCTTGGAACTTTTCCAAGTTACTGCTCCTCCATTTAGGGTAAAGACCTAGCCCGATTGTGAACGGTAGTTGTCCCTGTCGGTTTGAAAGCTGGCGTCACTATACCCTCGCACCTTCAAGTCATCACTCCCTCTGAGGACTAAAAACCATTCCTTCATCCTCCGAAGGTACTTAAGGATATTCTTCACCGCAATCCAATGGGCTCTGCCATGTTTCCCTTGATATCTACTATCCATGCTCAAAGCAAAGGCTACATCAGGGCGAGTACAAGTCATAGCGTACTGTTGGATAAGGTGTCTAAATCTATAACTTATTTGGTACATACTTGACCCGACCCGGCATGGTCCATTTGGGTTGCATTTCATCTGAACTATTTATGGATAATTTATGAGAGTTATACACATATGTCTATTAATATATTGTAAGTTATAATATATTAATATGGAGTTATTTAGTTAGTGTTAGTCTTAAATTAATTATGAATTAATTTAGAGATTAAAAGAAAGACTAATTAAATTGTGGGCTATTATATTTTATATAGTGTGGGCTAATACTCATTTGTTAATGGGCTAAGCTAATATGGAACTCCATGGATGATCCATGGAGCTTTTAACCCATGGATCCTTGGAAAGGAAAAGACATGGGTTATTAGGGTTTCACCCTAATCATGTACACTATATAAGCATGCTTATGTTGCATGAAATTGCCACTAGTGTAACTAGTATGTGTGTTTGTGTGTGACGGATTTCATAAGTGTGTATACACTCTCTCAAAATTTTCCAAGAGTTTGTGGTGATTTGTGATTCCATTTGAGGCATTCACACTGTTGGTGCTTGGCCCTCAAACTCTTTAGGAATCAAACTCATCATCAAAAGGTATGTAATCTCATCTAATTCTTTTATGTTTAAAAGTACCCCATGCCATGTTAGATAGGTTATGAACCTTGGAAAAATTATTATTTTGCATGTATTTAGACAAACATAGATCCAAGGTTTATTAGGGTTGCATGCACACTTAGGAAGTGTTAGATTGCTCAAAACCCAACAGTGGTATCAGAGACTAGGCTTGCTTGTTTGATACTTGATGCAAAATAGTGAAAAAAGTCGAAATTTTTGCTGTCTGCATGATGGACTCACCGAGTCCATGGGGGGACTCGCTGAGTCCAAGGAAAAATTCATCCTACTCGCCGAGTAGGTTCGTGCACTCGGCGAGTAGAAGGTTCAGAATGCAGATTTTCGACTTTTGCTACTGGAAATGGACTAGAAACTTTACCCTAAACTGTTTTGATGTTTTAAAACTTATTTTAGTTGGTGTAATGGTTGTTCTAATCCATTTACAATAGCATATATCAAAATTTCATGCTTTGTATGTGTTCATATAATTCTTGAAACTTTGATAATCATGTTCATGTTCTTATGAATTTAGAAGATGATAGGAATTATTTGCTAAATTGTTTAGGATTAATTCTTGATCATTTATGTGTTTTAATGGAGTCAATAATTTGTCCTCAAGTTATGGATATCCAAAGGTCACTTTTCTTTAACACACATTAAAAACACATAAGTTACATAAAACGAAGAGTATTCATTTTATAAACCTTTAATTCATAAGTTATGAAATGAAAAGTTTTGAAGAGTTACAAAACTTGCCCTCAAGTTTTGGAATTTAGAAAAGTTTCACACACTTTAATAAAGTTTAATTCCATACCCTAGAAGTTTTAAAAGTTAAAATTCTACCCTTATACTATTATAAGATTAATGGTTAATTATTATATAGATATGTATAAGAACAAGTCGTTTAACCGTTAGTAAGCCTCATTCACGAAGCCGGTCTATAAGGTGGGTATAAGGTTGTTGCCTATAAAATGGCGACTTAATGGGTGTCCACTCTCACCCACCGCTTGCTTGATCGGTGGAGGGTCGTTAGCCGAACGGGTAGGACAATGAATTTAAATTCTCATTAAAAGTATAATGATTATTATAATGTAACTAAATACTTTTTTATTTAATTCCCAGTCTTAGTTACTTTAGGGAAAATGTGAATTTGGTGCTAGCCCATGGAATTCACACTTTGTACCTTACCAAGTCGTTGGTGGAGCGTGTGTGGTTAACCGGCACACTAACTTGGACTAGTAAGGATCACGAAGGGTGACTTAATGTTTGTCATAGATCAATGGAGCGTGTGTGGTTAACCGGCACATTGATTAGGTGATAATATTAAGGGTACCAAGTGAATTGGTATGGTTATTCACACCTTGTTTTGTGATCCTCGGCATCCCAGTCACAAAATTTGAGAGGGCACACTCGAGATTGAAACATGCCATTGAAAAGTTCAATGAATCTCAAAAGATCTAGGAATTTCAAATCCAATTAAAGCCTAATAAATTATTTTGTTTTTTCATGGTGGAAATTGGTGAATCGTCATTCGCCTACCTTCAAATATTTTATATCTTGGATTACGACATCCTCTTCCAAGTTATAAAATATTGTGTTAGGTCCTAGCCTTAATATTTCATATTGGGTGTAATATTAAAGATTTTGAATCAACTAACTTGATTTTCTCCCATTATAGATGTCTGGTTCAGGCAACTATGATCTTCCCAAATCTCTTGAAGATGGTGTCACTCAACATCATGCTTCACTTCCTCCACCTCCTCCAATTATTCTCCCTCACCCACAAGTTCTTGAAAAGTTTAAAGTCACTCAATCCCTATTGGCAAGCATAGTCTATGTGTGCTCACATCTTGGAGATAAAGTCACATATTGACAAGTCGGGAGAGTTGGGTGTCAAAGTCTCGTGAAAGTTGGATGTTCAATCACTTTCTTAGTAACATAGTGAGTCTCTTTGGGACTACTATGGGACAGACTATGACATGACCCTTAATGATGTTATCTATTTGCTCAGTGTTGCGGAATCAGCAATGATTTGGAGCACCAGTAAAGCAAAATTGATTAAAAGAACAACTTCCCAAGTCTTAAATGGAAATTGACAATGGTAGCATTGAATATCTAGGAAAAGATTTCTCTTCCCAATGGAAAGGGATTTGCCATAGTCAACTCGGTTGACCAAATGGTAAAGAGAAAGGCTAAGTCTGAGATAGTCTCATGTGCCATTATCAAAGGGTCCATGTGTTTTTTTGCCAAAGGAAGGGGCATTGGTTACGAAGCTGCCCTATTCACCTGAAAGGTCATAAGGTTGATCAAGTCAAGAGGTTTGACTTTACTTCAGGTAAAGTCCACTGTCTAACTCTATTAAGTTCCTATTTGGAGATTCTTATTACATAATGTGAATGGGTCACATGCTGATGTTTTAAGAATCAAAGAAAAGATAGGAAGCTTAAAGTAAGTATATGTTGATTCTGATTGCGAAGGTGGGTTTCGATCGTATGGTTCGGTAATCAGAATTTTTGAGCTATTGCTTAAGAGTTATAATATAATGCTAGATAACAATAAGGTTTTCATGTGGATTGTAAGGATAAGTTTTTCCGCAAAGTTTTAAAATAAAAAAAGGGTTTTAATTTTATTTATTTTAAAAAATATCCTTACAATGGCATCTGTGGAAAATTGTTGCTTATATGTTTCCAGTAATAGCAATATTGGAAAGTGGATTTGATTCTTTCATTTGTGGTAGTGTCTGAATTTACCAAATGAAGAAAGTTTTCATCACCCAAGTTTCAGTTGGACAGAAACTTGGAATCATACAAGCTGTATTGTATGATGAATGAGAATTTTCATCTTTGAAAATTAAGACTAATTCTTTGATCACATGTATATGTGAGTCAATTGAAGGACTAAGGAATTAGGTACACTAGGTGTGCGTTGGTCAAGGTCCACCACAAAGATTGATTTGTCATGATTTACTAAAGATTAGTAAATATGATTATACTTATAAGGTTAAGTATAATTCTGTAACATTGGAAATGTTACAATGTATGACAAAACATATGAGAAGAATCAAATTAGACAGAAAGATAAAAGTTTCTCAAATCTGAAAGGATGGGAGAGTACTTTAGTATCATATTTCATGATCATCGTAATGATTATGAAACCATATCACAAATTCATACTCTAAGGACGTCTTAGTGCATTGTTATGGCTAAGAAGAGAGGTCATGAATTGTTGGATCGGTTAAAATCAAGAAGATGAGTCATACTTCGTTCAAAAACAATTCTTAGAGTCATACTCCAAGATTGTAACCTTGAGTGACATAAAGGAAGATTTATTAACACTAGTCAAATGTAAGAGTAAAATGTTTTCTACTCTTGTACATTTGAGATTGGTAAGTTGTGATGTCTTGGATGAGACAAAGACCAACTAAGACCAATTGTGTGAAGTGTTAGTCTTGATAAGAATCCGCACTATCCCTTGAATATTTGTTTTGTCAAGGAATGGTTCTTGACTGGGGAAACTTATATGTCAAGGGGACAGTGGGAGCCTTAAAGATCCCGAAAGAGTTTCAAGATTTAATCAAGAGTAAAACCTGTAATTTATCACTAGCACACGACTTAAGGTTTGCAACCTATCGTGTTGACATAATTCTTATTTCTGTACCTACTTCAATAAGTTGAATTTGCATGTGAGTTATCAGAGTTCAACTTGGAAGCAATGGTGGGCCTTGTGCTACCAAGGTGACAAGAAACTAAGATTGAGCAAGTTTAATCAATGTAAGGATGAATTTGTCACTAACCTCATCTTGTAATTATGGTTTTGACAAATTCACATGGATAGGAACTCATACACTATAAAATCTAAGTGTCATAAGGTTTCTCTCCGATTCATGAAAATGATGGTGAGGAAACGCTTTCACTAAGTAGATTTTACGTAGATATCAATTGTGTTATTTGCATTTTCAAAAGTCGTTAGTGGAGCGCGTGTGGTTAACCAGCACACTAACATGGACTTGTGAGAAATGGAGAATGCCTAAGCAATTGAGACTATGATTACGACATCCCTTTTCATAGTTCTGAAAATTGTTTAGACACATGTGAGCTATCTAAGAAAGGGTGTATGAATCTAAATTTCAGAAGTCCAGCAGATTTCGGGAAATATGTCAGAGCTAGTGGGAGCATAAGTGTTATGCTGATAATCATCATGCTAGTGGGAGCATGATTATTACGTTTAGTGTTGCAAGTTAGCAATGTTAATTATAGAAAACAAAGTTTCAATTCGTGAAGTTGCAGGGGTTGAAAAGTTGTTTTGCTATAACTAAGGGAGAGGAAATTATACTTCATTTCAATTCTAAAGCTTAGATTGGAATTTTAATTATCTTTAGTCAAGAATATATATATATATATATATATATATATATATATATATATATATGAATTTTATGTTGGAATGGTTCAAACTTGAAGAAATTCTATATATATTGCGTTTTCAAAATTCGATTATGATTACGGCATCCCTCTTCATAGTTAAATTTTGAAAACATGGAAAATAAAAATATTGTAGCAAAAGACTCGTCTAGTATCATGTCTTTATGTAAGAAGTCATGAATCGTGTCCCGTATGCTTCGATTGCATGTGCTATAATATTCATCTTTTCTAAATGTTCCAAATGCTTAAGGCATTGAGAAGGGAAAAGTCTAGAACTGGATATGACTAAAGTGATTAAGCAATTGTCGAGGATAATCTGAGGTTCGCCAAAGATTGGTTGCTCAGGGAAAATTGGAAGTATGATGTAAGTTGTCGGAAAGGACCGTATTGACATGTTCTGAAAAGAAGTAACTCTTGTTCGGAAGTGATAGTCAAAATGGGACTATGGAAATGTCTCCATAGGTGGAAGTTATTCAATCTATTTAAGATTACAAAACCTTAATGCAAGAAGAATGTTCAAAGCAATGTACTTTGAATATGAGACTTCCGTTCCATAGAAGTTGACCTTCTTTGGAATACTCTGTAATGACTGGTGACAAGGTTTTGGTGACTTTGTGAATAATCATTACAAGAGGAACATTGCATAAAAGTTTAAAATCTAACAGATTTTTTGGTAAATGATAGGAATCAGGGTTTCTCACATTTACAATAAGGATTTGGGATTGTGAAATGAGTATCATTGGAATCATGTTCAGTTGATCTACATCACAATGTAAGGATCATAGACAAACATAGTGTGCATACTTGGAGTATGACATAACTATTGTTTCGAAAAACAAAGTGTACATGCTAGGAGCATGGGATGACTATTATTTTTATTCAAGTCTTAAGTTGATTGTTTGAAACATTATACAATGAATAATGTGTAATCAATATGGTGATAAATAAAAGGTGGTTCTATTTATATTCAAAAGGGTTCTGAGACCATATTGGATTCGATTATTATTGTGTCTCACTTTGCATGTTTTGACTTCCAAAATAGCTAGGTTATTCTTTCCGAATGACTAACTTATTTAAACACTCCACAGTCGTTCATATGTTGGAAGTAGGTATTAATCAAGACTGTCATGAATCGGTTTGTAGATGGCTAAATGGGTTTAGTCATAGCAATGGTTGCTACAACATTCATGAGTGCTCATAAGTTATGAGTATTGGAATAAACCCACGCTCACTTGTATCACTTCATGGAATTTATCTCGAGTGATCGTGAGACGGTAATATCATATAAATCTTCAAACCTAGAGATATGAGTTGTTACCTATGAGTTGGTTGTGCATTGATTGCACGTAAACGCATCAGTAACTTGATGTTATAAAACGTGCCTTTGTGTAGAATTCAACAAGTAGTAGAACAAGCATATGAGTCGAAGTTTATTTGTTCCTTATAGAAATAGAAGCGATATCTGGGCCCCTCGATGATTTTATTGTGACTTATGTACCGGCCGGTCAGAACTAAATTGATGTGTTCGATTAAGTTCTTTGTCAAACAAATCGAAAATCGGGAAACAAACTGCTGGACAATAAGTACGACGTTGTTCCATGTATTTGTCCGGCTAATATCATGAGAACAGAGGATTATATGATCACTTATCTAAAATGGCGCTTCATAGTTCAACAGAGTTTTCGAGAGCTACGATTGCTGGTTGGTTCTTGAAGTAACATACGCAAATATAGTTATTAGACTTATCCAAGTGGGAGTGTTTTGGATAAGGTGTCTAAGTCCATAACTTATTTGGTACATACTTGACCCGACCTGGCATGGTCCATTTGGGTTGCATTTCATCTGAACCATTTATGGATAATTTTATGAGAGTTATACACATATGTCTATTAATATAATGTAGATTGTAATATATTAATATGAAGTTATTTAATTAGTGTTAGTCTTAAATTAATTATGAATTAATTTAGAGATTAAAAGGAAAACTAATTAAATTGTGGGCTATTATATTTTATATAGTGTGGGCTAATACTCATTTGTTAATGGGCTAAGCTAATATGGAAGTCCATGGATGATCCATGGAGCTTTTTGTTGGAATAGTGTCTAAGGCTGCAACTATATTAGGCAAGTATTTGACCCGATTGTGCATGGTCCTTTTGGGTTGCCTTCACCATAGAAACTTGATAGGATGATTTATTAAGAGAGACTAAATATTATTAGTATATTATGAGAATAATATATAGTTATTTGATTAATATAAGTCATAGATTAATTAGTATTAATTTGGTGACTTAAGGAGATTAATTAAATAAGAGGGTATAAACTGTCAATTGTTTGATAGTTAAGCTTTAGACTATAAATCCTTATAGATATACAAGGGACGGATTCTAGAAGCTAGGATAGCTTCAAAATCATCCATGACTTATCTAAGGAAAGGATTTGGATAGCCTTAAGAGAATATTATCCAATTAGGGTTTAGACTGTAACCCTTAAGGAGTCTACAAGTATAAATAGACCCTATGGATAAAGGAAATCGGTACCTCACCTAAAGTAAGAGAACTCTGGCTGATTTTCTCCCCTCTCCTCTCTCCTAAATCATCTTCCTTGCTATTGGTGTTTGTAAGCCATTAGAGGAGTGACATTTGTGACTCTAAAAGCTCCAAGACTACAAGATCAACAAGGAATTCAAAGGTATGGTTCTAGATCTGTTTCAATGTTGTTATTTTACCTAATTAGTCATTAGAAGTCTTGGATTAAAAGCATGTTTAATTAGAAAGCCTAGATCCAAGCATTAGGGTTTTGCATGCGCACATAGGAAAGTTCTTATGGCTAAAACCCATCAGTGGTATCAGAGCCTAGCTTGGTTTTCATTGAATTGTTGCTTCATTGTATGAAACTAAACTGAAAAATTCAATTTTCATGTTTCTGAGTCATGGACTCGGTGAGTTCCAAAGTGGACTCGGCGAGTAGGCTTGACTCGGCGAGTCCCTTTGTGTACTCGGCGAGTCTGAGCGTCAGGATTAGCCAAAAACGGGATTTTTTCATGTTTATCTTATGGAAACTTACCTTAATCATATTAGATTAACCCTAATCCGATTTTGTGATATATATGACTATATTTTTTTATCTAATTGAAGATAATTATCAATTAATAAAATATTTGATTTCCTTATATGATAATTATTAATCAAATATGGATAATTATGTGATTAGATTATTTGTTATTTGATCCTTTATGTTTTAAATGTTTAAAACTAGTCCTCAAGTGTTGAAATTTATGTTTTGTGATTAAAAGATTAATTTAGACAATTTAAATTTCAAACCCTAGAATTTTACAAGTTTAAAATACAACCCTATACTAATATAATATTACAAGATTAATATATATATATATATATATATATATATATATATATATATATATATATATATATATATATATATATATATATATATATATAACTTAAATGCTAGTCTTACCGTTAGTAGGCCTCATTCACGAAGCCGATCTTTAAGGTGGGTATAAGGTTGCGGCTTATAAAATGGCGCTTAATGGGTGTACACTCACACCCACCGCTCGCTTGATTGGTGGAGGGTCGTTAGCCGAACGGGTAGGATAGGGCAACCTCATCCTCTCATTAAAAGTATAATAAGAAATACAAAGTAACTACATGTTTTATTAAAATTCGCAATCTTAGTTACTTTAGGAAAAGTGAATTGATGCAATCCCATGAAATTACACTTTGCACCTTGCTAAGAAGTTAGTGGAGTGTGTGTGGTTTACCGGCACACTAATTGGTTCTAAGCGAAGGTGGCAAAGGGTGATTCATTTTTTATCATAGTTCGATGGAGCGTGTGTGGTTTACCGGCACATCGAATAGGTGATCGTTACAATGAAGGCACCATGTTAATTTGCATGGTAATTCACACCCGCTTTGTGATCCTCTGTATCCCAATCACAAACAAGAGGGGCATATCGAGATTTAAACATGCCATTGAAAAGTTTCAATGAATCTCATCCGAACCTAGGAATTCTGAATACATTTAGGACTTAAAGTTATGTTTTTCATGGTGGAGAATTAGTGAATCGTCATTCACGTACCTTCAAATTGTTTGGATATTAGATTACGGCATCCCTTTTCTAATGTGTAAACATTGTTGTTGGATCCTAGCCCTAATTCTTCTTATTGGGTGATAATTAGGGATTCATATTCTAATCTATCTTTGTCCTTTCTATTTGTAGATGTCGAACGCTAACAATGCTGCTGCGAGTTCTTTCACTTTGATGAGCCTTTGTCAAAAGGTCACCTTTGATGGAACGAACTTTAGCGAATGGATAAGATACATTCGCACGATTGCTCGCTATGAGGATAAGGAGTATGTCCTCGATGAGAAGCTCGAGAAAATCAACCCCGAAATCGCTACTCCCGCCGAAATCACCACTTTCGAAACTCACGAGCGTGATGCAACGAAAGTACATTGCATCATGATCGCGACTATGAGCTCCGAATTCCAAACGTCCTACGGGGACATGTATCCGTACGAAATGCATCAAGACTTATTGGAGCGATACCATCAAAACGCGAGACAAGAGCGTTATGAGATTTTCACGAACATTATTTACGCTAAGATGGGTCATGGAGAGTCTCTTACCATGCACTTGCAAAAGATGCAAAGGTATGTCGACCGCCTTCGCAAGTTAAATGTTGACTTCGGGGAAGACTTGGCGATTGACATGGTGCTTCACTCTTTGCCTCCGAGCTATAATCAATTTAGGATGACCTATCACATGAACAAAGAAGAGGTCACCCTAAGCAAACTCCAAGGTCTCTTGAGGGTCGCTGAGAGCAACTTCAAGGACAAGTCTGTTGCACCAACTCCCAATCCGCCCGCTGCTCCTGTCTTGGCAATTGCACAAAGAAAAGGAAAGAAGAGGAAGGCTTCTTCAAAGAACCATCGCAAGGTGAAAGCCCGAGATGGTGCCTCTTCTAGTGGGACCAAAGTTGATCCCGCTAAGCCCTGCTCAAATCCGAAGGAGGCAGAGTGCCACCACTGCCACAAGATAGGACATTGGAAGAGAAGCTGCCCGGAGTACCTGCAAGCCATCAAGGAAGGAAAGATCAAGCCATCTTTCGCAGGTATATATACAATTAAATCTAATGATTCCCTCAATACTTCTTGGGTTCTTGATACCGGTTGTGGTTATTGATGGGTTTTGAGCATTCTAACACTTCCTAAGTGTACATGCAACCCTAATAACCTTGGATCTATGTTTGTCTAATTATCATGCAAAGTTGAATTCCAAGGTTATATTCCTATCTAGCATACATGGGGAACAATTTTAACTTAAAGTATAGATAGAATAACTTACCTTGTTGTTGTTTGTGTTCCTTGAAACCTTGTGAGCCTAGCACCCCAAGTGTGATGCCTCAAATGCTTCACACAACACCAAATGCTCTTGGAAGAACTCATGAGAGAACACACACTTCTCAAAAACGGCCAAGCCCTCTTGTTTCTTAGTGTAGCCGATTTTAGGTGGAGAACATGTTTCTTATATAGTGTTGACACATCTAGGGTTAAACCCTAATGTGTCATGACTCTTCATTTCCATGACCCATGGGTTTGTAACTCCCATGGAGCATCCATGGAGCATCCTATGGGTGGAACCCAACTTGATAATCCATGGAGCCTCTTAGCCCACTATACAAGATATGAATGATTTACATAATCAACCCATATATTTAATTAGTTATCTTTTGATCACATAATTAATTCTAAATTAATTCTTGATCAAACTAATCAAATAATATTATTAATATATTAGAACTTATAATATATTAATAATCTCCAAGTGTTATTTCTCTCATTTAGTCTATCTAATTGCACGGTGCCATGCAACCCAAATGGACCATGCCGGGTCGGGTCAAGTACATACCAGAAATAGTTATGGACTTAGACACTTTATCCAACAGTCTCCCACTTGGATAAATCTAATAACTATTACTGCAAGTATGACTTCAGGAACCGATCGGCAATCGTAGCTCTTTACAAGGTTTCTCGGAACTAAGAAGATGATGGTACGCCATTTAAGATAAGTGATCATATAATCCTCTGTTCTAGATATCAGTCGGACAAATACATGGAACAATGTCTTACTTATTGTCCAACAGTTTGTTTCCCGATTTCCGATTTGTTTGACAAAGAACTTCATTGAACACATCAATTCAGTTCTGACCAGGCCCGGTACATAGGTCAAAACAAAATCATCGAGGGGCCCAGATATCATCTTCTAATCCAAGAAGGAACAGATAAACTTCGACTCATATGTTTGTTCTACCACTCATTGAATTACACACAAGAGCGCGATTTATAACATCGAGTTACCAATGCGTTTTTCGTACAATCAATGCATAACCAACTTGTAAGTAACAAATCATATCTCTAGGTTGGAAGACTTATACGATATTACCGTCTCACGATCACTCGAGATAGAATTCCATGAAGTGATTCCAGTGAGCGTGGGTTGAGTCCAATGCTCAGAACTTTTGAGCACTCATGATTGCTGTAGCCTTGTCCAAGACCTCTACAACCAAACATGACAGTCTTGATTCATATCTACTTCCGACATATGACCGACTGTGGAGGTTTGAATAATATGTTATACCAAACAAAAATTATTCTGGATGTCAAAACATGCAAAAGAAATATAGTAAACGATCGACAAGAGATAGCAACACTTTACTCATAAATAAAACACTTTTATTCATCATCAGATGTCAATTACAATTTACAAATTTCGAGGTTATCTAACTACTAAATCTAATATCATCCTTCAGCCCTATGCTCCGAGCATGCTGGAGATGCTTAACCCGAGTCAGTCCCTTCGTGAGGGGATCTTCCGGATTCTCATCTGATGATATCCTCTTTGCCACGAGGAGTCCTTCTTCGATCCGATGTCTGATGAAATGGTATTTTCTGTCGATGTGTCTGGATCTCCCGTGATCCCTTGGTTCCTTGGCTAAGGCAACAGCACTTTCACTATCACAGAAAATTTCCATTGGCTCTTTAATAGCTGGTACAACTCCAAGGTCTCCAATGAAGTTCCTCAGCCATAACGCCTCCTTTGCCGCCTCGCTAGCTGCAATATACTCTGATTCACAAGTAGAATCTGCCACTGTCTCTTGCTTGGAACTCTTCCAAGAAATTGCTCCTCCATTTAGGGTAAAGACCCAGCCCGACTGAGAGCGGAAATTATCCCTATCAGTCTGGAAGCTAGCATCACTATACCCTACAACTCTCAAGTTATCACTCCCACCGAGGGTAAGGACCTAGTCCTTATTCCTTCGTAGGTACTTGAGAATATTCTTTACCGCAGTCCAGTGTGCTTTGCCAGGGTTCCCCTGAAACCTGCTAACCATGCTCAGGGAAAAAGCTACATCAGGTCGAGTACACGTCATAGCATACATGATCGATCCTACAGCCGAAGCATAAGGAACTCGACTCATTTGTGCTATCTCAGCCTCAGTGCTAGGGCTTTGTGTCTTACTCAGTTTGGCGTTACTCTGGATGGGCAACTCTCCTTTCTTGGAGTCTTGCATTCTGAATCTCTTCAGCACCTTATCCAAGTAGGTACTCTGACTAAGTCCAATTAGTCTTTTACTCCGATCTCTCAAGATCCTTATCCCTAAAATATAGGTAGCTTCACCAAGATCCTTCATAGCGAAACACTTTCCAAGCCAGGACTTTACTTCCTGCAGGGTTGGAATGTCGTTTCCTATGAGTAGTATATCATCCACATACAATACCAAGAAGCTAACTATACTCCCACTAGCCTTGACATACACACAAGATTCATCTTCACTCCTAGAAAAGCCAAATTCCTTGACCTTTTCATCAAAGCAAAGATTCCATCTGCGAGGTGCTTGCTTTAACCCATAAATGGATTTCTCAAGCTTACACACTCTATTGGGGTACTTGTTGCTGAAAAAACCCTCTGGCTGACTCATGTAAACATCTGCAGCCAACTTTCCATTAAGGAAAGCGGTTTTGACATCCATTTGCCAAATTTCATAGTCATGAAATGCGGCTATGGCTAACAGAACCCGAATAGACTTAATCTTGGCTACCGGAGAAAAGGTCTCATCATAATCCACTCCAGGAATTTGAGAGAAGCCCTTTGCAACCAGTCTAGCCTTATAAGTGTGTACTTTACCATCCATGTCGGTCTTCTTCTTGAAGACCCATTTGCACCCTACAGTCTTTCGACCTGGTACATTCTCAACCAAGTTCCAAACTTGATTGTCATACATGGATTGTATCTCGCTATCCATAGCCTCTTTCCATTTAGCAGACTCGGGGCCTACCATGGCTTCCTCGTAGCTGTTAGGGTCATCTTGACTTACTAGTGTTCCATCACTAATAAGTGTCTCACCTTCTGCAGTAATATGGAATCCATAGTAATGCTCAGGTGCACTCCTAACTCTCGTGGAACGCCTCAGAGGTACAGATTCGTCAATTGGCTCAACAGGAGTTTCCTCCTCAAGTTGAGGGCTAGAGTTTGAAGTTCCATCACCACTTGACTCTTGAATTTCTTCAAGATCAATTTGCCTCCCACTGTCTCCTTGGCTTATAAACTCTATTTCTCGAAAGACTCCTCTTCTTGCTACAAAGACCACATTGTCACTAGGTCTGTAGAAGAGGTAACCAAAGGATTGCTGTGGGTAGCCGATGAAAATACACCTCTCGCTTCGGGGTTCGAGCTTATCATGAGTCTCGCGTCTCACGAAAGCCTCGCAACCCCAAATCTTGATGTGGTCTAGTTTAGGTACTTTACCAGTCCACATCTCGTGAGGAGTTTTGGCAACTTTCTTTGTAGGGACTACATTGAGGATATGGGCGGCAGTCTCTAAGGCATACCCCCAGAATGAGATTGGTAGCGAAGCTCGACTCATCATGGAACGAACCATGTCCAAAAAGGTTCGATTACGCCTCTCAGCCACACCATTCAACTGCGGTGTCCTGGGAGGTGTCAATTGTGAGACAATCCCACATTCCCTTAGATAGTCGAGGAACTCTGAACTAAGATACTCACCACCCCGATCAGATCGAAGCATCTTAATGTTTCTGCCCAATTGATTCTCAACTTCCTGTTTAAATTCCTTAAACTTCTCGAAAGTCTCTGACTTATGCTTGATTAAGTAGACATATCCATATCTACTGTAATCATCAGTAAAAGTCAAATAATAACGATTAGCATCCCTTGTGGCATGTTTGAATGGTCCACACACATCCGTGTGTATAAGGTCCAACAAACCTTCACCCCTTTCACACGAGCCTGTGAAGGGTGACTTTGTCATTTTTCCAAGTAAGCATGATTCGCAACTATCATCTGACTTTAGGTCAAATGACTCCAAGACTCCATCCTTTTGGAGTTGGCCTATGCGTTTCTTGCTTATATGTCCAAGACGACAATGCCATAATGATGCTTTATCCAAGTTATTATTATTAGTAGAATCAATACACAAAACATTATATCCTAAGTTATCTACAACAGACACAGCTTCATACACACCATCACAAGGTAATGCTTTAAAATAAAGAACATTATTAAAGAAAGCATCAATAGAACCAACTTCATTATTAAACGAAAAGGTAAACCCTTGTTTGTACAAAGCATGAAAGGAAATAATATTTCTTGCCATTCCTGGCGAGTAACAACACTTATTCAAATCTAAACTAAACCCACTACTTAGCGATAAAGTATAAACTCCAATCTTGGTGACAGGTGAAGCTTTCCTGTTCCCCATGATCAAGTTTATTCTTCCTTGCTCCACATCCTCACTTCTTCTTAGTCCCTGCAAGTCACAACAAATATGAATACCACAACCGGTATCAAGGACCCAAGATTTCGAATGGGGTGAGTTATTAGAAATGATAGTGTAAATACCTGCATGGTTGGGTTTGACTTTCCCATCCTTCACATCATGCTGGTACTTTGGGCAGTTCCACTTCCAATGAGCTTTTCATGGCAATAGAAGCATTCAGCCTCTTTTGGGTCAGAAGAAGGAGTAATGAAACCTTTCTTGGTTCCACTTGAAGAAGGCCATCAAGGGTCCCAGCCTTGGTACCCTTCGAAGATCTCTTTCTCTTCCTCCCTCGACTTTTCCCGATTGCCAAAACCGGAGTTGAGTTTGGAGTAGGAGTGATAGCAACCGACTTCCCCTTAAGACCTGTTTCTGCGGTCTTGAGAAGTCCCTGAAGTTTGCTGAGGGTGACCTCTTCCTTGTTCATGTGATATGTCATGCGGAATTGATCATAGCACGATGGTAAGGAGTGCAAAATGATATCTATTGCAAGCTCCTTAGGGAAGTTCACATTAAGCTTCAGCAAACGATCCACATACCTTTGCATTTTCTGCATGTGGCTCGTGACGGAATCTCCGTCCTTCATCATAGATTTTATCATGGAGCAGATGATTTCGTACCTCTCTTATCGTGCACTTTGATGGTATCTTTCCATCAAATCTTGGTGCATTTCATAAGGGTAGAAATCCTCATAGGACTTTTGGAGTTCTGCTGTCATTGTGGCCATCATGATGCATGCTACTTTCGTAGCATCCCTTTCATGTGCCTGAAAGTCAGCGATCTCCTGAGGAGTTGCAGTGGTCTCATCAATCTCCTTAAGCTCCTTGTCAAGGAAATATTCTTTGTCCTCGTAGCGGGTAATCATCCTGATGTTTCTGATCCATTCATTGAAGTTGGATCCATCAAAGGTGACTTTCCCACACAAACTCATAAGAGTAAAGGAGCCAATAGGATTCGAGCCAGAAGCATTATTTGAAGACATCTGAAAGAGGAGAACAAGTTTAGTATAGATTTAAGAGAGTCCTTAATAAAACACCCAAATGTAATATTAAGGCTAGGATCCAATCACAATATAATATAACTTAGAAGAGGTATGCCGTAATCTAAGCTATACCATATTTGAAAGGTAGGTGAATGACGATTCACCAATTTCCACCACGAAAACCGAAATATTAGACATTAGGTTTTATTGGTTTTTAGAAATTCCTAGATTCTTTGAGATTCAATGAACTTTTCAAAGGCATGTTTCAATCTCGAGAGTGCCCTCCAAGTTTTGTGACTGGGATACCGAGGATCACAAAACGAGGTGTGAAGTAACCATGCAAATCACTTGGTACCCTTAAAGTTTATCACTCAATCGATGTGCTGGTAAACCACACATGCTCCACCGATACTATAATAAACCTTAAGTCACCCTTTACCTACCTTGTTAAGTCCAAGTTAGTGTGCCGGTTAACCACACACGCTCCACCAACGACTTAGACAAAGTGTAAAGTGTAATTTCATGGATTAGCACCTTATTCACATTTTCCTAAAGTAACTAAGATTGGGAATTTAATAAAACATTTAGTTACTTTATTATATTCATCATACTTTGAATGAGAATTTATAAGTCCTTGTCTTACCCGTTCGGCTAACGACCCTCCACCAGTCAAGCAAGCGATGGGTGAGAGTAGACACCCATTAAGTCACCATTTTATAGGCAACAACCTTATACCCACCTTATAGACCGGCTTCGTGAATGAGGCGTACTAGCGGTAAGACGACTTTGTTCTTATACATATATATATATATATATATATATATATATATATATATATATATATATATATATATAATTATTAAATCATCATAATATAAGTATAAGGGTTGAATTTTAACTTTTAAAATTCTAAGGGTTGGAACTAAAGTTTTAACTTAACTTTATTTGTTCCAAAACTTGAGGGCAAGTTTTGTAACTTTCAAAACTTTTCATTTCTTGTAACTTATGAGTTTAATAGAGTAATAAAATGAAGACTCTTCATTTTTCTAACTCTTGTGTTTGTTTTAATGGTTTTAATTCAAGTGTGACTCTTGGTTTTCCATAACTTGAGGACAAGTTATGGACTCCATTAAAACACATTATGATCAAGAATTAATCTACCACATAGGTTACAAATAATTCCTATGATCATCTAAAACATCATAAGAACAAGAACATGAATATGAACTTATTCATAAATCAAAAATTACACTTAAAACTTTGTAATTTTGATAACTAGTTGTTGTAAATGAATTATCAAAGACATTACACCATCTAAAACAAGTTTTTCAAGTACCAAAAAGTTTAGGGTAATGTTTCTAATTCATTTCCAGCAACTAAAGTCGAAATTCTGCAATCAGTCGATCCTACTCGCCGAGTGCTTGAATTTACTCGCCGAGTTGGTTGAAGATACACGTGAACTCGCCGAGTCCCCCCTATAGACTCGACGAGTCCACTCGTAGACAACAAGATTTTCGACTTTTTTTTTCCAACTTTTAAGCACAAATAAAAAGCAAACAAGCCTAGGCGCTGATACCACTGATGGGTTTTGAACATTCTAACACTTCCTAAGTGTACATGCAACCCTAATAACCTTGGATCTATGTTTGTCTAATTATCATGCAAAGTTGAATTCCAAGGTTATATTCCTATCTAGCATACATGGGGAACAATTTTAACTTAAAGTATAGATAGAATAACTTACCTTGTTGTTGTTTGTGTTCCTTGAAACCTTGTGAGCCTAGCACCCCAAGTGTGATGCCTCAAATGCTTCACACAACACCAAATGCTCTTGGAAGAACTCATGAGAGAACACACACTTCTCAAAAACGGCCAAGCCCTCTTGTTTCTTAGTGTAGCCGATTTTAGGTGGAGAACATGTTTCTTATATAGTGTTGACACATCTAGGGTTAAACCCTAATGTGTCATGACTCTTCATTTCCATGACCCATGGGTTTGTAACTCCCATGGAGCATCCATGGAGCATCCTATGGGTGGAACCCAACTTGATAATCCATGGAGCCTCTTAGCCCACTATACAAGATATGGATGATTTACATAATCAACCCATATATTTAATTAGTTATCTTTTGATCACATAATTAATTCTAAATTAATTCTTGATCAAACTAATCAAATAATATTATTAATATATTAGAACTTATAATATATTAATAATCTCCAAGTGTTATTTCTCTCATTTAGTCTATCCAATTGCACGGTGCCATGCAACCCAAATGGACCATGCCGGGTCGGGTCAAGTACATACCAGAAATAGTTATGGACTTAGACACTTTATCCAACAGTTATCACATTTGTTCTAATGTGCAGGGACTAAGAAGAAGCAGAGACGTGGAGCATGGAAGAATAAATCTAATCATGGGGAACAAAAGATCGTCGCTTGTGACCAAGATTGGAGTGTATTCTTTAGTGCTTAGGAATAGTTTATCTTTAGATTTGAACAATTGTTGCTATTCGCCAGAAATGGCTAGAAACATCATTTCTTTTCATGGTTTGTTTAGACAAGGTTTTAGATTTTCGTTTAATAATGAGAATGGTTCTATTTTAGCTTATCTAAATGGTGTCTTTTACTTTGAAGCTATACCATGTAATGGAATTTATGAAACTGTTATGATTGTTGATAACTTAGGAAATGATGTTTTGTACTTGGATTCCTCCAATAGTATGGATAAAGCATCCTTATGGCATTGTCGTCTTGGACATGTCAACAAGAAACGCATAGCCCAAATCCAAAAGGATGGAGTGTTGGAGTCATTCTACCTTAGGGAAGATGACACATGCGAGTCTTGTTTACTTGGAAAGATGACTAAGTCACTCTTCGCTGGTACGTGCGAAAGGGGTGAGGGTCTATTAGACCTCATACATACCGATGTGTGTGGACCGTTTAGATCTACCACAAAGGATTGTAACCACTTCTACGTGACTTTTACCGATGACTATAGTAGATATGGGCATATCTACTTAATCAAGCAAAAGTTAGAAACTTTTTAAAAGTTCAAAGAGTTTAAGAATGAAGTGGAGAATCAATTGGGCAGAAAGATCAAGATGCTTCGATCCGATCGAGGAGGAGAGTACCTAAGTCTTGAATTCCACGAATATCTCAAGGAGTGTGGAATAGTTTCACAATTGATGCCACCTAGGACACCACAATTGAATGGTGTGGCAGAAAGGCGTAATCGAACCTTATTGGATATGGTTCGCTCTATGATGAGTCGTGCTTCACTATCAATCTTTTTTGGGGGTATGCCTTAGAGACTGCAACCCATATCCTTAACCGAGTCCCTACTAAGATGGTTGCCAAAACACCTCACGAGATGTGGACGGGGAAAGCTCCTTCGTTGATACATATCAAGGTTTGGGGTTGCGAGGCTTTCGTAAGACGAGATACTCACGACAAGCTCGAACCTCGTAGTGAGCGATGTATTTTCATCGGCTACCCGCAGAAATCCTTTGGATATCTCTTCTATAGACCGAAGGACAATGTTGTCTTTGTTGAGAGGAGAGGAGTTTTCCGAGAGAGAGAACTCATAGGCCAAGGAGACAGTGGGAGGCAAATCGATCTTGAAGAGATTCAAGAGTCGATAGATGAAGGAACCTCAACCGCTGGCACTCAACCCGAGGAGGAAACTCCGATTGAACCGATTGAGATATCATTACCTCTTAGACGTTCCGAGAGAGTTAGTTTTCAACCCCAGTTGTATGGTTTTCATATTACTACCGAAGGGGACACGTATATTAGTGATAGTACACTGATAAACCTTGATGAACCTAATAGCTATCAGGAAGCCATGGCAGGCCCGGAGTTTGCAAAATGGAAAAAGGCAATGGATAGCGAGATCCAATCCATGTATGATAACCAAGTTTGGAATTTGGTTGATAATGTGCCTGGACGCAAGACCGTTGGGTGCAAATGGATCTTCAAGAAGAAGACCGACGTGGATGGAAAAGTACACATGTTTAAAGCACGACTAGTTGCGAAGGGCTTTACTCAAACTCCCGGAGTTGACTATGAAGAGACCTTCTCACCAGTTGCGAAGATAAAATCTATTAGAGTAATGCTAGCTATTGCCGCATTTCATGATTATGAGATTTGGCAAATGGATGTCAAGACCGCTTTCCTTAACGGAAAGTTGGCTGAGGATGTTTACATGGCTCAGCCAGAGGGGTTTGTGGATCCGAAGCATCCGAATAGAGTGTGTAAGCTTGAGAAGTCCATTTATGGACTTAAGCAAGCATCTCGCAGATGGAATCTTTGCTTCGATGAGAAAGTCAAAGAATTTGGATTTGTACGAAGCGAAGATGAGTCGTGTGTATATGTCAAAGCTAGTAGGAGTGTAGTTAGCTTTCTCATTCTATATGTCGATGACATATTACTCATAGAAAACGACATCCCGACTCTGCAGGAAGTTAAGTCCTGGCTCGGGAAGTGCTTCGCTATGAAGGACCACGGAGAGGCTTCCTACATGTTGGGAATAAGGATAGTAAGAGAAAGAAGTAATAGACTAATAGGACTTAGTTAGAACACTTACTTAGAGAAGGTACTAAAACGTTTTAGTATGGAAAACTCGAAGAAGGGAGAATTACCGATACAAGGAAATGCCAAGTTGAGTAAGACTCAAAGTCCGAGTACCGAAGCCGAGATAGCTGAAATGAGCCGAGTACCATACGCTTCCGCAGTTGGCTCAATCATGTACGCTATGACTTGTACTCGCCCTGATGTAGCCTTCTCTTTGAGCATGGTTAGTAGATATCAAGGGAACCCTGGCAAAGCACATTGGATTGCGGTGAAGAACATCCTTAAGTACCTTCGGAGGATGAAAGAATGGTTCTTAGTCCTTGGAGGGAGTGATGACTTGAAGGTGCGAGGGTATAGTGACGCCAGCTTTCAGACCGATAGGGACAACTATCGTTCGCAGTCGGGCTGGGTCTTTACCATGAATGGAGGAGCAGTAACTTGGAAGAGTTCCAAGCAGGAAACCATAGCTGATTCAACGTGCGAATCAGAGTACATCGCAGCAAGCGAAGCGTCGAAGGAGGCAATATGGCTAAAGAACTTCATTGGAGATCTTGGAGTTGTACCTGCCATAAAGGAGCCCATGGAGATTTTCTGTGATAATGAAGGAGCGGTTGCCTTGACCAAGGAACCGAGAGATCATGGTAGATCACGACATATCGACAGAAAATATCACATGATTAGACATCGTATAAAAGAAGGACAACTCGTAGTAAAGATAATATCATCGGAAGATAACCCAACAGATCCGCTTACGAAGGGACTGAGTAGGGTTAAGCATTTGCAGCATGCTAGGAGTATTGGGCTGAAGGATGATATTAGTATAGATTATATAGTATTAGAAACATGTAATAGATAAATGTAATTAACATTTGATGATTAAATAAAGGAGTTTTATTTATAAGTAATGTTACTATCTTATGTTAATTGTTTAACTATTGTTTCACTTTGCATGTTTTGTCTTCCAGAATGATTGAGTTTATTAAGAATAATCGAATTGTTCAAATAGTCCACAATCGTTCATATGTCGGAAGTAGATGTGAATGAAGATTGTCATGAATAGGTGTGTAGAGTGTATAAATGGTGTTAGACATAGCAAAAGATTTCTGCAACGTTCATGAGTGCTTATGAACTAGGTTTGAGCATTGGAACAAACCTGCGCTTGCTGGAATCACCTTATGCAATGTGATAGTAATTGGGTGATTGCGAGACAATAATATCATATAGTCTTAAAACCTAGATATATGGTTTGTTATTAGTTAATTGATTGTGCATTGATAATGCGAAAACGCATTGGTAAATCGATGTTATAAAACGCATTGTTGTGTGTAGTTGGTTAATGAATAAGTAAATGCATATAAGTCGACGTTTATCTGTAACTTTTATCCTAAGAAGGAAAAAGTGATATCTCGGCCGCTCGATGATTTGATTTGACTTATGTGCCAGGCCCGATCAGAACTGAATTGATGTGTTCGATTAAGTTCTATGTCAAATAAATCGGAGATCGAGAAACCAAATGCTAGACTAACTATTCCATAGTATTGTTAGCATGATATCTAACAGAGGATTGTACGATCCCTTATCTAAAGGACAAGATTGATTAGATCAGAGTTTGACAGCGTCTTTGAGAGCTACGATTGCAAATTGGAATGTACCTGCACATATAGTTACTAGACTTATCCAAGTGGGAGACTGTTGGAATAGTGTCTAAGGCTGCAACTATATTAGGCAAGTATTTGACCCGATTGTGCATGGTCCTTTTAGGTTGCCTTCACCATAGCAACTTGATAGGATGATTTATTAAGAGAGAGTAAATATTATTAGTATATTATGAGAATAATATAAAGAATAATATATAGTTATTTGATTAATATACGTCATAGATTAATTAATATTAATTTGGTGACTTAAGGAGATTAATTAAATAAGAGGGTATAAACTGTCAATTGTTTGATAGTTAAGCTTTAGACTATAAATCCTTATAGATATACAAGGGATGGATTCTAGAAGCTAGGATAGCTTCAAAATCATCCATGACTTATCTAAGGAAAGGATTTGGATAGCCTTAAGAGAAATTATCCAATTAGGGTTTAGACTGTAACCCTTAAGGAGTCTACAAGTATAAATAGACCCCATGGCTAAGGGAAATCGGTACCTCACCTAAAGTAAGAGAACTCTGGCTGATTTCCTCCCCTCTCCTCTCTCCTAAATCATCTTCCTTGCTATTGGTGTTTGTAAGCCATTAGAGGAGTGACATTTGTGACTCTAAAAGCTCCAAGACTACAAGATCAACAAGGAATTCAAAGGTATGGTTCTATATCTGTTTCAATGTTGTTATTTTACCTAATTAGTCATTAGAAGTCTTGGATTAAAAGCATGTTTAATTAGAAAGCCTAGATCCAAGCATTAGGGTTTTGCATGCGCACATAGGAAAGTTCTTATGGCTAATTAGTCATTAGAAGTATTGGATTCAAAGCATGTTTAATTAGAAAGCCTAGATCCAAGCATTAGGGTTTTGCATGCGCACATAGGAAAGTTCTTATGGCTAAAACCCATCACTTTTAACCCATGGATCCCTGGAAAGGAAAAGACATGGGTTATTAGGGTTTCACCCTAATCATGTACACTATATAAGCATGCTTATGTTGCATGAAATAGCCAGTAGTGTAACTAGTATGTGTGTTTGTGTGTGACCGATTTCATAAGTGTGTATACACTCTCTCAAAGTTTTCCAAGAGTTTGTGGTGATTTGTGATTCTATTTGAGGCATTCACACTATTAGTGCTTGGCCCTCAAACTCCTTAGGAATCAAACTCATCATCAAAAGGTATGTAATCTCATGTGACATCCCCAAAATCTCGGCCAGAAAAGACCGATTTTATTTATGCTTTTTAAAATAATTTTCAGAGTAAATCCTTTTAATTTTAAAAGAGATGCGGAATTTGTTCCCAAAAACAAAACATGATAAAATAGATATTTATCAAAACATTTCATAAAGAAATATGATTTCATTTCACAATCAAAAGCCGGGATGTCATGTTCCGATACAGATCATAAAGCATAAACGATAGCATTACAAGTCATTCAACAAATATATACATATACAGACTTGTAAACAAAACAACTTGATGTTCGCCCATCTTAAGCTCTTGTGCCACTTCCTGTAAAATAAATCAATTGAGTGGGTCAGGCTTGGGAGCCTGGTGAGCATATAGGGTTTTCAACCCACAATAATTATATTTAATTTCAACAATCAACAATAAACCCGATTACCCATTCCCGTTATCCTCGCCTTACGTTCCTAAAAATAACGTCTATTATAAGGAACCTATTTCAGGATTTTTCATCGGGACGAACATCACTGCAGAGGGGCTTCCTCAACAATAAGTGTCCTAAAGGCAACCATGTGGGGGATAGAGTACACCGGTGAACACGTCGTTCACAACACCTACAGGTAATGAGCCTGCTAGTGTTCCACAGGACAGTCTAGAATAGTCCGTGGTCGTCATCCATACTCTGCTGAATGACTAGAATAACACCAATAACACCGAGGCCTCTCATCTGTTTATTACACACCAATTACCTACCCATGTTCTACCCAACATATTAGTAGATAAAAATATACATTTTTATACATTGTTTAAAAACCTGTATAACATGTTTTAATCAACACATATTCCACATAACAGATGAGGCATACACACATAACACGTATTTCATAGAGAATACATCAGATCTATAAGATAGAAGAGAGTGAATATACACTCACACGTATAACAACCAAATATATACACATAACACGTATTTTATAGGAAATACTTCATAATATTGCGTTGGAATGATAATAACTACACACTCACTTGATCAGAAGATGATCGGGCAGCACTACGGCTTGCAGAAGAGGTATTTCTTTTTTAGATCTGGAAGATCTTCACAAAACCGGGCTCCTCGCGGGCAGCGTTTCGGTTCGAGAATAACGCTCTTCGGGATCCTCGAGGCTTCGGATCTTGCTTCGGGGCTCGGGAATGATACCGGGGCTCTGGGGCATAAACGACACGCAAAACGAGGCAAAGGACCAGAGAGAATGATGGAATTTGCAAAGGAAACATGGCTGCTTCGGGTCTCCTTTTATAGGTGCTGAACCCTCGCACGTACGCGGGGCGTACCCTCGGTGGTCGTCAGCGCTTACGTCATCGGTCCATCTACGTCATTGTATACGACTCACTACTCCGTAGAACTCAAGTGCCCTACGTTGTACGCGGGGCGTACAGCAGTACGCGCTGCGTACTTCGGATAAACCGCCTCTCCTCTCTTCGGATAATATCAGAGTAAAATAAAAATAAATATTAAATATTTTATTAAACTTCAGAAATTCATATCTCCTTCATACGAACTTTGATTTCGACGTTCTTTATATCCACGCGAAGGTGAGACTACGCTCTACAACTTTCGTTTAGACTCCGTCGGCTAATTTTGACTTTTATTTTTATTAATTATTTTTAGAAGGCTCGGACAAGAAAACTTCGTTATAAAATCATAACTTCTTCGTCCGACGTCCGTTCTCGCCTATCTTTTCATCGTTTCGATACTAACAATGAGATCTCCTATTCTCATTTAGATTGTTTCGACTAAAAACCGCTCGATCTTAAATCGAGTATTTGGGCTGCATACTACCAAGTCGAAACTTAGAAAAATCATAACTTCCTCATACGAAGTCAGATTTGGGCGTTCCTTTTATGCACGCTCTTGGTTTAACGAAATCTACGACTTTTGTTTAGATCGCTAAGGCTAAATATCGCTCTATCTTAAATTCATATTTTACGTCACTCGGCGTCGTGTCGGTTCTGTCGCAAAATTTCGACAGGTCATAACTTCTTCGTTATAACTCGGATTTTGGCATTCCTTATATCTCCGGAATCCTTGTTTCGACCACTACAACTTTATGCAAAGATATCGGGCGTATCTCACACTTTAATTTTGACGCTTATTTTATTCTTAATTCATTAAATTATAAAAATCAAGAAAATACACACATAAATCACATAATTCAAATAATTCACAAATAATACATTCTTATTATTTCAAGTTGAGTTACAAGGTTAAACTAGATTATTACATTGCTAAAAATGGCAAGCCCAGAAACACGGGCGTTACAATTCTCTCCACCTTAGAATGATTCCGTCCCCGGAATCACACACCAGCAAACAAATGCGGATAGCGACTCATCATGTCACTCTCCGTCTCGCAGGTGAGATTTGGCCCATTCGTGTGTTTCCATCGGACAAGCACTAACTCCACCATCTTACGTCGCAATTTCTTAGTCTTTCGGTTGCCTCCGGTTCCTCAATCAACCTTTTGTTCTCATCGATCCTCAACTCTGAAAGTGGAATTATGTCGGGAACTTCTCCCGTGAACTTCCTCAAATAACAGACATGAAAAGTGTTATGAATTCCATTCAGTTCTTCTGGTAGTTCGAGCTTGTAAGCTTGGTTCCCAATCCTCTGAAGAACTTTAAACGGTCCAATAAACCTTGGACTTAACTTTCCCCTTTTTCCAAATCTTATAAGTCCCTTCCACGGCGAGACTTTAAGCAAAACCGAATCTCCAACTTCAAAAGTCATCGGTCTTCGCTTTTTGTCAGCATAACTCTTTTGACGGTCCTGAGTTGCTAACATTCTCTCCCTAATTATTTTCAACTTTTCAGCAGTTTGATGGACTATCTCCGGCTCCATATACTGCTTTTCCCCAGCCTCAAGCCAACAAGACGGCGTACGACACTTTTGTCCATACAAAGCTTGATAAGGTGCCATCTTTATGCTCGAGTGAAAACTATTATTATAGGAAAATTCTACCAAAGGTAAATGTTCATCCCAATTACCTAGGAATTCCAAGGTACACGCTCTTAACATATCTTCAAGTGTTTGTATTGTCTGTTCGCTCTGACCATCAGTCTGCGGATGGTAAGCTGTACTTAAACACAACTTGGTACCCAATTCCTCTTGTAGACTTTTCCGAAATCGTGAGGTGAAACGACTATCACGATCCGAAACAATTGTTAGCGGAACACCGTGAAGTCTCACAATTTCCTTCACATAAGAATTCGCAAGCTTTTCCATAGACCATTTCTCCCTGGCTGCTATGAAATGCGCATTCTTAGTGAATCGATCAACGACCACCCAAATCATGTCGTGACCATTCTTTGTTCTCGGCAGTTTAGTGACAAAATCCATAGTAATGTCTTCCCACTTACCCATAGGCACAGGCAATGGTTCTAAACTCCCGTACGGTTTCTGATGTTGTGCCTTGACTCTTGCATAAGTCACACACTCGGCCACATACTTCGCAATGTCGAGCTTCATCGTCGGCCACCAATAATAGGGTTTCAGGTCCCTATACATTTTTGTGCTACCAGAATGAATCGAGTACATCGTCTTGTGAGCTTCTTCCATCAGAAGATCTCTGACTCCTCCTGTCTTATGTATCCAAATCCGATCTTGGAACACCTTTAGTCCGTGACTGTTTACACCGAACACCAACGTTTTGCCCAAACGTTCCTCCTTTCGGTCATTCTTCTCCGAAGCTTCCTCTTGAGCTTTCTTTATACTTTCCAAAATGGTTGAGACAACTTCAATTTTCAACGCTCTTGGCCTTCTCTTTTCAAGATTGACTTTCCGACTGAGAGCATCAGCGACAACATTGGCTTTACCGGGGTGGTAAAGTATCTCACAATCGTAGTCTTTAAGTAGTTCCAGCCAGCGTCGTTGCCTCATATTCAATTCTTTCTGACTAAAGAGACATTGGAGACTCTTATGATCAGTTAAAAGTTTGCACTTCGTGCCATAGAAGTAATGCCTCCATATTTTCAGAGCGAAAACTACCGCTGCCAACTCCAAATCATGAGTCTGGTGGTTCTTTTCATGCTCTTTCAGCTGTCGAGATGCATACGCGATCACCTTATCTCTTTGGGTCAAAACACAACCCAATCCAACACCAGACGCATCACTATAAACAACGAAGTCTTCAACTCCATCGGGTAGAGAAAGTATCGGTGCCTCGCATAGTTTCTTCTTTAGCTTCTCGAATGCTTCTTTATGCTTATCACTCCAAGCATAAGTAGCTCCTTTGTGGGTCAAAGCTGTTAATGGACTAGCAATCGAAGAAAAGCCTTGGATAAACCTTTGGTAATATCCGGCTAATCCTAAAAAGCTTCGAATCTCCGTGGGACTTTTTGGTTGTTCCCACTTCATTACAGCTTCAATCTTTGCTGGATCAACCATTATACCTTCTTGGTTGACCACGTGACCCAAGAATTGGACTTCTCGAATCCAAAAATCACATTTGGAGAACTTCGCATACAGCTTCTCCTTCTTCAAGACTTCCAAAACTTCTCGCAAGTGTCTGCCATGCTCCTCTTGGCTTTTTGAATAAATCAGAATGTCATCAATGAACACTATCACAGATTTGTCAAGGAACGGATTACAAACCCTGTTCATTAAATCCATGAATGCTGCTGGAGCATTGGTTAGTCCAAACGACATAACCAAAAACTCATAGTGTCCATATCGGGTTCTGAATGCAGTCTTCTCTATATCCTGCTCTCTTACTTTTAGCTGATGATATCCTAACCTCAAGTCGATCTTTGAGAAATAACTTGAACCTTGTAGCTGATCGAATAGGTCATCAATCCTCGGCAACGGATATCTATTCTTTATTGTTGCCTTATTCAGCTCTCGGTAATCAATGCACATCCTCATGCTTCCTTCTTTCTTCTTTACGAATAACACCAGAGCTCCCCAGGGTGATGAACTAGGTCTAATGAAACCTTTGTCCAATAACTCCTGAAGTTGCATCATTAGCTCCTTCATCTCCGTCGGTGCTAATCGATAAGGTGCTTTTGCAATTGGCGTTGTTCTGGGCAACAAGTCAATACGAAATTCTACTTGTCGATCGGGCGGTAATCCAGGAAGATCTTCGAGAAATACTTCCGGATAATCACACACAACAGGAATATTTTGCATCACCTTCTTTTCCTTCTTAGCATGAATCACGAATGCTAAGTATGATGTACACCCCTTGGTCAAACATTTTCTGGCTTTCATTATAGAAATGATTCCAGAATTTACTCTGCGTTTATCTCCATACACCATAAACGATTCCTTTCCAGGCGAATTCACTTTCACTATTTTCTTCTTGCATAAAATTTCGGCATCATTGGAACTAAGCCAATCCATTCCCAAAACGATGTCGAAACCATTAAGCTCTATAGGTAATAATTCCTCGTGGAACTTATTCCCATTCAAATCAATTAAAATGTTTTTCATACGATGGCTAACAGGTACAATCTTGCCACTAGCAACTTCGACTAATAAAGCATTATCTAGTCTCACAATAGGCAAAGCTAGTTTTCTACCAAATTCATGCGATATAAAGGAGTAGTTGGCTCCAGAATCAAATAAAATTTGTGCAGGCAATTTGTTAACGAGAAAGGTACCTGAAGCGACATCAGCTTCATCTTTAGCAGCTTCCAGTGTCATCTGGAATGCTCTTGCCTTTGGCTTTGGCGGAATGTTGGGTCTTGCTGCCTCCTTCTTCTTCGGACAATCTCTTGAGATGTGCCCCTCCTCACCGCAACCATAACAAACATTCTTGGTGAAGGTGCATTCATTGGCATAATGCCCTAGCTTTCCACATTTGAAGCATGTGGTTTCCCCGCCACACTTCCCATGATGCTTCTTCTTGCACTTGTCGCACCATTTCGCCTCTACCTTTCCTCCACTTCCTCTCGAACTAGACTCTGAGAATTTACTTTTCTTGCTGGACCCTGAAAATCCATCGATTTTCCTTTTCTCACCAACCTCTGACCTTTCTAGACCCTTTTCCCTGATCTAGGTCTCAACATTTCTAGCAGCCCAGATGGCGGCTTTCAATGTGGTCGCTTGCTTAACCATTGGACCATAGTCTGCTGGTAGTCCAAGGGCAAACTTGTTGACCTTAGAGAGTTCTGTAGGCACCAAATATGGGATAAACTTCATCTTTTCCGTGAAACTTGTAGCGTATTCAGTAACGCTCAATTTCCCTTTCTTCAAATTCTAAAACTCATTACTGATTTCTAGAAGGTCCTGCTCGGAGCAGTATTGCAGTTTTAGTTGTTCCAGAAAGTCTTCCCAAGACATTTTGCTTGCTTCTCCCTTGGGCATAGAGTCAGCTAACGGCTTCCACCAACTTAACACGCCAGATTTTAGCAGAGGGATCGCAAGAGCGGTCTTCTGCCTGTTGCTGCATTTGCAACTTTCAAACATAGTCTCCATTTCGGAGACCCAGTCCATAACTTGCACCGGCGTCGGGCTTCCGGATAGGCATGGTGGTTTGGATGCCATGAAATCCTTATACTTGCACCCACGACCATAATTTCCTCCATACTGGTTATTGCGTCTAACCACTGGTTGTTCGTCTTGACCAATGATCCCACTAAAGTTTTCTCCTTCAGACTGCCCTCCATTCTCCTCAGGCTCTTCCGCTTGAATTGACGGTTCTTCACGATTCTGCCTAAGCAGGCGTCTTGTTTCTTCCATCTGACGATCCAACATCATTTGAATCATCATTTGTACACCAGCCATTGTTATCGGCTCAGGTGCAGCAGCTACGACAGGTACTTGCTCGATTACAGGCGGTTGATTCCTGTTTTCATTAGCATTTCCAACTTCGCTTCTTGTTCTCACCATTTTGATCTATACACCGAATAATTTCACCTTATTACTCCAAACGATTACATGCTAGTTCTAATATCGTACATATACGCTTAGAATCCTAAATACATAAACCTTCAGATCCGGTTGGCAATAAACTGTAGATCCGAACAAATAATATCATATATGGCAACATATAACATTTAGCACATAAAAGCATTTTAGGCAACTTTCCTAAAATAAACTAGTGCTTGTGTCTAAGATCCAACAGACACACACCTCGCAATCTCCACTTAGCATCCTAAGTTTAAGTTTAGAAATCCTACAAATTCCTAATTCGCTTAAACTAATGCTCTGATACCAACTGTGACATCCCCAAAATCTCGGCCAGAAAAGACCGATTTCATTTATGCTTTTTAAAATAATTTTCAGAGTAAATCCTTTTAATTTTAAAAGAGATGCGGAATTTGTTCCCAAAAACAAAACATGATAAAATAGATATTTATCAAAACATTTCATAAAGAAATATGATTTCATTTCACAATCAAAAGTCGGGATGTCATGTTCCGATACAGATCATAAAGCATAAACGATAGCATTACAAGTCATTCAACAAATATATACATATACAGACTTGTAAACAAAACAACTTGATGTTCGCCCATCTTAAGCTCTTGCGCCACTTCCTGTAAAATAAATCAATTGAGTGGGTCAGGCTTGGGAGCCTGGTGAGCATATAGGGTTTTCAACCCACAATAATTATATTTAATTTCAACAATCAACAATAAACCCGATTACCCATTCCCGTTATCCTCACCTTACGTTCCTAAAAATAACGTCTATTATAAGGAACCTATTTCAGGATTTTTCATCGGGACGAACATCACTGCAGAGGGGCTTCCTCAACAATAAGTGTCCTAAAGGCAACCATGTGGGGGATAGAGTACACCGGTGAACACGTCGTTCACAACACCTATAGGTAATGAGCCTGCTAGTGTTCCACATGACAGCCTAGAATAGTCCGTGGTTGTCATCCATACTCTGCTGAATGACTAGAATAACACCAATAACACCGAGGCCTCTCATCTGTTTATTACACACCAATTACCTACCCATGTTCTACCCAACATATTAGTAGATAAAAATATACATTTTTATACATTGTTTAAAAACCTGTATAACATGTTTTAATCAACACATATTCCACATAACAGATGAGGCATACACACATAACACGTATTTCATAGAGAATACATCAGATCTATAAAATAGAAGAGAGTGAATATACACTCACACGTATAACAACCAAATATATACACATAACACGTATTTTATAGGAAATACTTCATAATATTGCGTTGGAATGATAATAACTACACACTCACTTGATCAGAAGATGATCGGGCAACACTACGGCTTGCAGAAGAGGTATTTCTCCGTAGATCTGGAAGATCTTCACAAAACCGGGCTCCTCGCGGGCAGCGTTTCGGCTCGAGAATAACGCTCTTCGGGATCCTCGGGGCTTCGGATCTTGCTTCGGGGCTCGGGAATGATACCGGGGCTCTGGGGCATAAACGACACGCAACACGAGGCAAAGGACCAGAGAGAATGATGGAATTTGCAAAGGAAACTCGGCTGCTTCGGGTCTCCTTTTATAGGTGCTGAACCCTCGCACGTACGCGGGGCGTACGAGGCTACGCGGGGCGTACGCCTCGGTGGTCGTCAGCGCTTACGTCATCGGTCCATCTACGTCATTGCATACGAATCACTACTCCGTAGAACTCGAGTGCCCTACGCTGTACGCGGGGCGTACAGCAGTACGCGCTGCGTACTTCGGATAGACCGCCTCTCCTCTCTTCGGATAATATCAGAGTAAAATAAAAATAAATATTAAATATTTTATTAAACTTCAGAAATTCATATCTCCTTCATACGAACTCTGATTTCGACGTTCTTTATATCCACGCGAAGGTGAGACTACGCTCTACAACTTTCGTTTAGACTCCGTCGGCTAATTTTGACTTTTATTTTTATTAATTATTTTTAGAAGGCTCGGACAGGAAAACTTCGTTATAAATCATAACTTCTTCGTCTGACGTCCGTTCTCGCCTATCTTTTCATTGTTTCGATACTAACAACGAGATCTCCTATTCTCATTTAGATTGTTTCGGCTAAAAACCGCTCGATCTCAAGTTGAGTATTTGGGCTGCATACTACCAAGTCGAAACTTAGAAAAATCATAACTTCCTCATACGAAGTCAGATTTGGGCGTTCCTTTTATGCACGCTCTTGGTTTAATGAAATCTACAACTTTCGTTTAGATCGCTAAGGCTAAATATCGCTCTATCTTAAATTCATATTTTACGTCACTCGGCGTCGTGTCGGTTCTATCGCAAAATTTCGACAGGTCATAACTTCTTCGTTATAACTCGGATTTTGGCATTCCTTATATCTCCGGAATCCTTGTTTTAACCACTACAACTTTATGCAAAGATATCGGGTGTATCTCACACTTTAATTTTGACGCTTATTTTATTCTTAATTTATTAAATTATAAAAATCAAGAAAATACACACATAAATCACATAATTCAAATAATTCAAAAATAATACATTCTTATTATTTCATGTTGAGTTACAAGGTTAACCTAGACTATTACATTGCTAAAAATGGCAAGCCCAGAAACACGGGCGTTACATCTCATATAATTCTTTTATGTTTAAAAGTAGCCCATGCCATGTTAGATAGGTTATGAACCTTGGAAAAATTATTATTTTGCATGTATTTAGACAAACATAGATCCAAGATTTATTAGGGTTGCATGCACACTTAGGAAGTGTTAGATTGCTCAAAACGCAACACGTACATGATTGAGTCAACTGTGGAAGCGTATGGAACTCGGCTCATTTCAGCTATCTCAGCTTCGGTACTCGGACTTTGAGTCTTACTCAACTTGGCATTACTTTGTATCGGTAATTCTCCCTTCTTTGAGTTTTCCATACTAAAACGTTTTAGTACCTTCTCTAAGTAAGTGTTCTGACCAAGTCCTATTAGTCTCTTACTTCTCTCTCTTACTATCCTTATTCCCGAAATATAGGAAGCCTCTCCGAGGTCCTTCATAGCGAAGCACTTTCTGAGCCAGGACGTAACTTCCTGCAAAGTTGGGATGTCATTTCCTATGAGTAATATGTCATTGACATATAGAACGAGGAAGCTTACTATACTCCCATTGGATTTGACATATACACACGATTCATCTTCGCTTCGTACAAATCCAAACTCTTTGACTTTCTCATCGAAGTAGAGATTCCATCTGGGAGACGCTTGCTTAAGTCCATAAATGGACTTCTCAAGCTTACACACTCTATTCGGATGCTTCGGATCCACAAACCCCTCTGGCTAAGCCATATAAACATCCTCAGCCAACTTCCCGTTAAGGAAGGCGGTCTTGACATCCATTTTCCAAATCTCATAATCATGAAATGCGGCAATAGCTAGCATCACTCTAATAGACTTTATCTTCGCAACTGGTGAGAAGGTCTCATCGTAGTCAACTCCGGGAGTTTGAGTAAAGCCCTTCGCAACCAATCGTGCCTTATACATGTGTACCTTTCCATCCACGTCCGTCTTCTTCTTGAAGATCCATTTGCACCCAACGGTCTTACGTCCGGGCACATTATCAACCAAATTCCAAACTTGGTTATCATACATGGATTGGATCTCGCTATCCATTGCCTCTTTCCATTTTGCAGACTGTGGGCCTGCCATGGCTTCCTTATAGCTATTAGGTTCATCAAGGTTTATTAGTGTACTATCACTAATATACGTGTCCCCTTCAGTAGTAATATGAAAACCATACAACTGGGGTTGAACTCTAACTACAACTGGGGTTGAACTCTAACTCTTTCGGAACGTCTAAGAGGTAATGATACGTCAATCGGAGTTTCCTCCTCGGGTTGAGTGCCAGCGGTAGAGGTTCCTTCATCTATCGACTCTTGAATCTCTTCAAGCTCGATTTGCCTCCCACTGTGTACTTGGCCTATGAGTTCTCGCTCTCGGAAAACTCCTCTCCTCGCAACAAAGACAACATTGTCCTTCGTCTATAGAAGAGATATCCAAAGGATTTTTACGGGTAGCCGATGAAAATACATCGCTCACTACGAGGTTCGAGTTTGTCATGAGTATATCGTATTACGAAAGCCTCGCAACCCCAAACCTCGATATGTGCTAACGAAGGAGCTTTCCTTGTCCACATCTCGTTAGGTGTTTTGGCAACCTTCTTAGTAGGGACTCCGTTAAGGATATGGGCGACAGTCTCTAAGGCATACCCCCAAAAAGAGATAGATAGTGAAACACGACTCATCATAGAGCGAACCATGTCCAACAAGGTTCGATTACGCCTTTCTGCCACACGATTCAACTGCGGTGTCCTAGGTGGCGTCAATTGTGAAACTATTCCACACTCCTTGAGATAATCGTGGAATTCAAGACTTAGGTACTGTCCTCCTCGATCGGATCGAAGCATCTTGATTTTCCTGCCCAATTGATTCTCCACTTCATTTTTGAATTCTTTGAACTTTTCAAAAGTTTATGACTTTTTCTTGATTAAGTAGATATA
This sequence comes from Lactuca saligna, assembly GCF_052625555.1. Classification (NCBI taxonomy): domain Eukaryota; kingdom Viridiplantae; phylum Streptophyta; class Magnoliopsida; order Asterales; family Asteraceae; genus Lactuca; species Lactuca saligna. The sequence continues at coordinate 279,043,771 of NC_136421.1, read as the reverse complement.
CCCATATCTACTATAGTCATCGGTAAAAGTCACGCAGAAGCGGTTTCCATCCTTCGTGGTAGATCTAAACGGTCCACACACATCAGTATGTATGAGGTCCAATAGACCCTCACCCCTTTCGCACGTACCAGCGAAGGGTGACTTAGTCATCTTTCCAAGTAAACAAGACTCACATGTGTCATCTTCCCTAAGGTCGAATGACTCCAACACTCCATCCTTTTGGAGTTGGGCTATGCGTTTCTTGTTGACATGTCCAAGACGACAATGCCACAAGGATGCCTTATCCAAACTATTGGAAGAATCCATGCATAAAACATCATTTCCTAAGTTATCAACAATCATAACAGTTTCATAAATTCCATTACACGGTATTGCTTCAAAATAAAAGACACCATTTAGATAAGCCAAAATAGAACCATTCTCATTATTAAAAGAAAATCTAAAACCTTCTTTAAACAAACCATGAAATGAAATGATGTTTCTGGCCATTTCTAGCGAATAGCAACAATTGTTCAAATCTAAACATAAGCCATTCTTAAGCACTAAAGAATACACTCCAATCTTGGTCATAGGCGATGATCTTCTGTTCCCCATGATTAGATTAATTCTTCCGTGCTCCACATCCCTATTTCTTCTTAGTCCCTGCACATCAGAACGAATGTGATAACCACAACCGGTATTAAGAACCCAAGAAATAGCATGAGATGAATCGTTAGATTTAATTATGTATATACCTACGAAAGACGGCTTGATCTTTCCTTCCTTGATGGCTTGCAGGTACTCTGGGCAGCTTCTCTTCCAGTGTCCTATCTTGTGGCAGTGGTGGTACTCTGCCTCCTTTGGGTTAGGGTAGGGCTTAGCAGGATCAACTTTGGTCCCACTAGAAGAGGCACCATCTTGGGCTTTAACCTTGCGATAGTTCTTAGACGAAGCCTTCCTCTTCTTTCCCTTTCATTGTCCAATTACCAAAACAGGAGCGGCGGGCGGATTGGGAGTTGGTGCAATAGACTTGTCCTTGAAGTTGCTCTCAGCGACCCTCAAGAGACCTTGGATTTTGCTTAGGGTGACCTCTTCTTTGTTCATGTGATAGGTCATCCTAAATTGATTGTAACTTGGAGGCAAAGAGTGAAGCACCATGTCGCTCGCCTAGTCTTCCCCAAAGTCAACATTCAACTTGCGAAGGCGGTCGACATACCTTTGCATCTTTTGCAGGTGCACGGTAAGAGACTCTCCATGACCCATCTTAGCGGAAATCATGTTAGTGAAAATCTCATAACGCTCTTGTCTTGCGTTTTGGTGGTATCTCTCCAACAAGTCTTGGTGCATTTTGCACGGATACATGTCCTCGTAGGATTTTTTAAATTCGGAGTTCATAGTGGCTATCATGATGCAATGAACCTTCGTTGCATCACGCTCATGAGTTTCAAAAGCGGTCATTTCAACCGGAGTAGCGATTTCAGGGTTGATTTTCTCGAGCTTCTCATCGAGGACATACTCCTTATCCTCATAGCGAGCAATCGTGCGAATGTATCTTATCCATTCGCTAAAGTTCGTTCCATCGAAGGTGACCTTTTGAAAAAGGCTCATCAATGTGAATGAACTAGTAGCAACGTTGTTAGCATTCGACATCTACAAGTAGAAAGGACAAAGATAGATTAGAATATGAATCCCTAATTATCACCCAATAAGAAAAATTAGGGCTAGGATCCAACAACAATATTTACATATTAGAAAAGGGATGTCGTAATCTAAAATGCAAACAATTTGAAGGTAAGTGAATGACGATTCACTAATTCTCCATCATAACTTTAAGTCCTAAATGTATTAAGAATTCCTAGGTTTGGATGAGATTCATTGAAACTTTTCAATGCATGTTTAAATCTCGATATGCCCCTCTTGTTTGTGACTGGGATACCGAGGATCACAAAGCGGGTGTGAATTACCATGCAAATTCACATGGTGCCTTCATTGTAACGATCACCTATTCGATGTGCCGGTAAACCACACACGCTCCATCGAACTATGATAAACAATGAATCACCCTTTTCCACCTTCGCTTAGAACTAATTAGTGTGCCGGTAAACCACACACGCTCCACTAACTTCTTAGCAAGGTGTAAAGTGTAATTTCATGGGATTGCATCAATTCACTTTTCCTAAAGTAACTAGGATTGGGAAATTTTTGAAAAATTTAGTTACTTTATATTTCTTATTATACTTTTAATGAGAGGATGAGGTTGCCCTATCCTACCCGTTCGGCTAACGGCCCTCCACCGATCAAGCAAGCAGTGGGTGTGAGTGTACACCCATTAAGCGCCATTTTATAGGCCGCAACCTTATACCCACCTTATAGATCGGCTTCAGGAATGAGGCCTACTAACGGTAAGACTAGCATTTAGTTATACATATATAGATATTAATCTTGTAATATTATATTAGTATAGGGTTGGATTTTAAACTTGTATACAACTCTAGGGTTTGAAATTTAAATTGTCTAAATTAAACTTTTAATCACAAAACATAAATTTCAAAACTTGATGGCAAGTTTTAAACCTTTTTAAAACATAAAGGATCAAATAAAAAATAATTCTAAATTAACAATTAATCACATAATTATCCATATTTGATTTATTTATGATTTCTTGAAAAACATTTTACCAATTTAATCAAAATAATTAATAATTATCATATAAGGAAATTAAATATTTTATTAATCGATAAATATCGTCAATTAGATAAAAAATATAGTCATATATATATATATATATATATATATATATATATATATATATATATATATATATATATATATATATATATATCACAAAATTGGATTTCGGTTGATCTAATATGATAAAGGTAGGTTTCCATAAGATAAATATGAAAAAATCCTGATTTTGGCTCTTCCTGACGTTCAGACTCGCCGAGTATCCACTCTGGACTCGCCGAGTCCACTATGGGAGTCGCCGAGTCCATGACTCAGAAACATAAAAATCGAATTTTGCAGGTAAGATTCAAACAATCAAGTAACAATTTAATAGAAACCAATCTAGGCTCTGATACCACTGATGGGTTTGGGCCATATGAACATTCCTATGTACACATGCAAACCCTAATGCTTAGATCTAGGTTTCTCTAATTAAACATGCATTGAATCCAAGACTTCTAATGACTAATAAGGTATAAGAACAATACAAAATCAGAGTCAGAAGCTTACCTTGAAACACTTGTTTGATCTTCTTGTTCTTGGAGCTTTAGAGTCACAAATGTCACTCCTGTAATGGCTTACAAACACCAACTAGAAAGGAGGATGATTTGAGAGAAAGGAGAGGGAAGAAATCGGCCAGGGCTTCCTTACTTTAGAAGAGATACCGATTTCCCTTCCCCAAGGGGTCTATTTATACTTGTAAGGCTCCTAAGGTTTCACCCTTAAACCCTAATTTGATAACTTAAACCCTAAGCAATCCTAATCCTTACCTTAGATAAGCCTTGGACGAATTTGAGGCTTATCCTAGCCCTAGAAATCATCCAAACCCTATCCCATAAGGATGTACAACCCAAAGTGTAACTATCAAACAATTGACAGTTTATACCCTCTTATTTAATTAATCTCTTTAAGTCATCAAATTAATACTAATTAATCTATGACTTATATTAATCAAATAACAATATTATTATTTCTTATATTATTCTCATAATATATTAATAATATCTATTCTCTCATAATAAATCATCATGTCAAGTTGCTATGGTGAAGACAACCCAAAAAGACCATGCACAATCGGGTCAAATACTTGCCTAATATGGTTGTAGCCTTAGACACTATTCCAACAGGTTATATGATTAAAAATTATATAACACTACACACACACACACACACACACACACACATATATATATATATATATATATATATATATATATATATATATATATATATATATATAGAGAGAGAGAGAGAGAGAGATTAGTCACATATCATTTTCCTAATACCAATTACTAGCATATATAGCAATTTGAATACTTATTATATATAAATCTCCAATTCTTTATATATCTCACTAACATACGTAATAGATTTTTAATATGAAAATGTATAAATATTATGTATGCATTATTACCTTCAAATGTCTCAAATAAATATACACATACATACAATATTATTAAACCTAAAAATATACATAAAATCTATTAAAAATATACATCAATACACACAAATTACTTACATATTGAACCAATACAATTTGTCAATAATACCTACACACAAATACATAAATAATTAAATCAATGCATTACACAAATACATGAATGATTAAACCAATACATTAATGCAAGTTTCGTACAAAGTATAACAATCATTTTTTTTTTGGTACAAAGAACTTATCATGAATTCACTGAATTCTGCCGCTTTCGTTATTGCTGCTGGATTGGCTGTAGGGCTTGCTTCTATTGGACCTGGAGTTGGTCAAGGTACTCTTGCGTGTCAAGCTGTAGAAGGTATCACGAGACAGCCTGAGGCGAAGGGAAAAATACAAGATACTTTATTGCTTAGTCTAGTTTTTATGGAAGCTTTAACCATTTATGGCATGGTTGTATCATTAACACTTTTATTTGTGAATCCTTTTGTTTAATATTCGAAATTTGAAAAATCAAAAAATTTCATATTTTATTGCCTATAATTTAATTAAAAACCAAATTGAAGTGTTACTTTCACAATTCAAGTTACCCACAGTTACGTACATACCAAAGTTACACACAAAGGAAACGCGTTCCTTTCTCAATTGAAGCTGTCAAATGAAACAATCACCCAAAAACACCTCCTTCCTTCTTCGATGATTCAAGCAAGAACAAACACAAGATCTTGTACCCAAAGTTACACACATACCCAAAGTGACAAATAAAGCAAGACAGTCTCATTACCATCGTTCTTCTTCATTTTTTTCCTGTCAAAAATCAAGCCCAAACACCCACTTAGGTTCCATTGATTTCTCTCAACACACACAAAAAAAAAGAGAGATGAAACAAGATTATCGGAGCTGAAGCAAGCAGCCGAGAAGCTGCTTGAGCAGCACCCACCAAGACCGAAGAAACCTCTTCTGGCCTCACCCTTCGCATCTGCCCTTCTTCCCGTCGAGCTCTGCTGCCAAACACACCACATGCGCCGATGTTGCTACTTTCCTTGTTCCACTGAACCCCTTTCCCCCTCGCATTCTTTAGTCTATCCTTATCGATCGACGATCTACGAGGATCTCATCTTCGTTACTGCTATTGCTCGCGACGCCTTACCGGACTTCCTTCGGACTCCTCTTTCCTTCGCACCTCGCAGCCGGACGAGAAGAGCACAAGGTCGCTGCTTCGTACCTTCATTCTTCGGCCTCGTCGACCCCCGGAGATGACCTCCTTCTCCCGATCGATCAACGAAACCTCGTGCCGCCTATGGAGCCTTCGTGCTTCCTTCTCACGCCTTCGTTCACCTGCCTTCATGATTCCTTCGTTTTCTTCATTCCTATGACCGATCGAACAAAAGACGGGGGTGTAAAAAGCCCTAAATCCCTTTTAACTATGATAAAACGACCAATAACCCCCTTACTAAGCATTCATTTCAAATAAACCATTTTCCACAAACTTAAATTTATTTAAAACAAAATAGCCTTCCATGGAGATTTGTTAACAAAATCAGTCCATTTCTCAAACATTAATTCAATTTAAACCATTTCAGTCCCTCACTTTATTTATTTTAACCAAAGCAGTCATATTTTGATTAATTAAATTACCAAACAGTCCTCAATAATTTAAATTCGTTAGGAAACGGTCCCGAAAGTATTTCAAGGTTCAAGAATTATGGTTTTGCGGTTTCCCACGTCAAACTTCCCAAAAATAAACGAACTCCAAAAAACTCGAACTCACGCTTCAAGGGTGAGTGTTTACGACTATTTTTTAATAATTTTAATTATTTCCGGGGGGGGGGGGGGGGGGTAGAATACATGTGTCTATATACTTTGTTTATACAAATATTTTATCCTTCATGTGAAATACAATCAATATAGTTTATAAAGATGTTATTTAACAATTTAACATATTGTTACAAATAAACTAGTATAAACTTTTGGTATACGTATTATAGTTATTTTATTGTGAAATAACTAGTCCACACAAAATATGCTACATGATACAAAAATATATACTTTTTTTGTGACATTGTATATTATAAAAAGCACGTCATAAAACTTTGTAGTATTTCAAGGATTCACGCTATTATTATGCATGTATATTTATATGTTTAAATACATAAAGTTTATGCATGTACATATGTTCATTACTTTGGAAACGTACCTCTTATAAAAACGAGTACATTACACTTTTACATACATACCAAGCATACTCGGCTTTTATAAACTTTATACAATGATAGTCATTATACCTAGAGAGTTAACCACATTTAAGTTGGGGCTTAGAGCTATTCACATACTTTAGTTAAGGGTTTTTAGTGAGACTATATTTATTAGCCGAGTCTATACACTTAGCATACCCACACTACTATAACTGTTAATCTTCGGAGCGAGATACATATGTATAGATCTATACAGGTGTGACATCCCCACCTACAGTTGCTAGCTACAACCTCGAACGATCAATTGGAGCGGTTGATAAGTGTATATAACTATTACTATAACTTCCAATGAAGCGTTGTAGGGGAGTACATTCAGTCATATAGCTCGGTTATAAGACTCACTATAAACATTAATTGGAATCTCTCTCTCACTACAAACCATGAGCTTGGTTGCTTTTAAAACTATTTTAAGTATAGAATTACTCATGTAACAGTACAATTTGGTTTTTAAGTATATTCAAGGATTCTTTACGAAGTAGTTTTACGTATAGATTTCACTTATACAAAGATACATTTTGGCTTTCAAAGATTCATTACAAACACAATTTTCAGTACTGTTATATTTACAAGGAAAATACTTTTTAGACTTTTTAAAAGTATTACTTTTGTTAGCAGAAAACCTTTAACTCATACCAAGCTTGTGTTGACCCTCAAAACTACATGTATTCTCAGGAAATCACTAAAAAGACATTCAAGATGGATTGGATTACAGGTGACATAGTTTACTAGTTGTTGTATTATTTGCCTATCTATTAAGGGAATTCATGTACTATTATTATCTATAAAAACCTTGTATCCAAATATCAAGATGGAACACGAATGTTATTTTGTTTATTGTTATACTTGTGCTATATATTCAGTTTACCTATGATCTATGAATTTAGTCGCACAGCCCGACGTGTTCTGCTGCCTTGGTCGGGGGTATGACACTGATGTAACGCCCACATTTCAAGTCTAGACATTATTGTTGATGTAATAGTCTAGGTTAACCATTGTAACTATTTTTGAAGTATTAATGATGAAATATTTGAGTATTATGTGAATTATGTGTTTATTTTCTTTACTATTATAATTTAATGAATTAAGAATAAAATAAACATCAAAATTAAAGTTTGAGATAAGCCTGATATATTTGCATGAAGATGCAGTGGATTAAACAAGGATTCCGGAGATATAAAGAATGCCGAAATCCGAGTTATAACGAAGAAGTTATGACCTATCGAAGTTTCGCGACAGAACCGACGACGCTGAATGACGTAAAAAGTGAAATTTACGTTAGAGTGATATTTAGCATTAGTGATATAAACGAAAGTTGTAGAGTTTGTTAAACCGAAAATGTGCTTAAAAAGAACGCCCAAATCTGACTTCGTATGAGGAAGCTATGATTTTCCGAAGTTTCGACTTAACAGTATGCAACCCGAATACTCGATTTGAGACTGAGCGGTTTTTAATTGAAACAATCTAAACAAGAATCGACGATCTCGTTAATAGTAGTGAAACGATAAAAATACAGGTGAAAACGGACGTCGGGTGAAGAAGTTATGAATTTATAACGGAGTTTTTCTGTCCCGACCTAGTAAAAATAAATAATAAAAATGAAGTCAAAATTAGCCGACAGAGTCTAAATAAAAGTTGTAAAGCGTAGTCTCACCTATGCGGGGATATAAAGAACGTCGAAAAGAGAGTTCGTATGAGGAATATATGAGTTTTTGAATTTTATTAAATAATTAAAAATATTAAATTTAATTATAAATTCCGATATTATCCAAAGGGCGGGGGGGGGGGGGGGGGGGGGGGGAGTCAACGATCATATCCAGGTTACGCCCAGCGTAACTAGGATTTACGCCCTACGTAAATCGATGATCCAACCCCCTATAAAAGGGAGTCGAGGCTTCCGAGTTTCTTTGCTCAATTCCTCTTCTCTCTCTCTCCCATTTTACCTCGATTTTCGTGCAAGAAACATCCCGAAGCCCTGAAGATCCCGAGAAGTAAAATTCATGAGTCGAAGCTCTGCCCACAAGGAGCCCGGTTTTTGTGAAGATCTTCCAGATCTGCCGTAGAATACTACCTCTAGAAGCCGTAGTGTTGTCCGATCATCTTCTGATCAAGTGAGTGTGTAGTCACTTTCTTCTAACGCATAATTATAAAGTATTTTATACGAAGTACGTATTATGTATATATTTTGTTGTTATATGTGTGAGTGTATATTGACTTTCTTCTATCTCATAGATATGATTTATTCTCTATGAAATACGTGTTATGTGTATGTGTCTCATCTGTTGTTTGGAGTATGTATTGAATGAGAATGTTGTACAGGTTTTAAACTATGTATAAAAATATATATTTTTATCTACTAATATGTTGGGTAGAATATGGGTAGATAGTTGTGTGATAAACAGATGAGAGGCCTCGATGTTGTTTTTGATTCAGTCATCTAGCGGAGTTTAGATGACGACCACAGACTTTTCTAGACAGTCCTGTGGAATGCTAGCAGGCTCTCCACCTATAGGTGTTAATGAACTTGGGTGTTCATTCACCGTACTCCATCCCCCTCATGGTTGCCTTATTTGACATATATTGCACGGAAACCCTCGAATGCATGTGTTGTCGCCCCGATGAAATATTCTTAGACTAGGTCCCTTGTGTTAGTTGTCTTAGAGACATAAAGTGATAATAACGGGAATGGGTAATTGGTTTATTGTTGGTTGATGAAATTAAATATAATTATTTATTGTGGGTTAAAAACCCTATATGCTCACCAGGCTCCCAAACCTGACCCACCCAGTTTCTTTGTATTACAGGTAGTGACGCTAGAGCATAAGTTGGATGATTTGCCAGGATATTTTGGATTATAGACCTGTTGTTGCAAATAACTGTTGTAAGGTCTGTATTGAAATGTTTATGTTTTTGGTCTGTTTATCGAAACATGACATCCCAAGTATTATAATATAATGAAAAATACATTTCTTTAAGAAATGATTTGGTAAATCTTATTTTTATCATATTTCATTTTGGAAACAAATTCCGCAACTGTTTTAATCAAAGGATTACTCTGAAATTATTTTAAAAGCATAAATTAAAATGTGATTTTGGGGATGTCACAGTTGGTATCAGGGCATTAGTTTAAGCGAACTAGGAATTTGTAGGATTTCTAGACTTAAACTTAAAATGTTAAGTGAAATTGTGAGATGTGTGTCTGTTTTATTTTAGACACGAACACTAGTTTATTTTACGAAAATTGCCTAAAATGATTTTACGTGCTAAATGTTATATGTTTGCCATATATGATATTATTTGTTCGGATCTATGGTCTGTTGCCGACCGGATCTGGAAACCTTATGTGTGTAGGATTCTAAGCGTACGTCTACGATATTAGAACTAGCATGTAAACGTTTCGGAGTGATAAGGATGATTTGAATATCTATCGTGAATGAGGATCTACTTTAACCTTATTCTGTGTATAGATAAAAAAAATGGTGAGAACCAGAAGTGGCGTTGGAAACGTAGATGAAAACATGAATCAACCACCAGTGATTGAGCAAATACCTGTTATAGCAGCAACACCTGAGCCAATGACAAAGGTTGATGTACAAATGATGATTCAAACAATGTTGGATCGTCAAATGGAGGAGACTAGGCGGTTTCTTCAACAGAATCGTGAAGAACTGTCAATTATAGTGGAAGAGCCCGAATTAAATGAAGGGCACTCGAAAGGTGGAAACTTTAGTGGATCTGTTGGTCAAGCCAGCCCACCGATAGTTAGGTAGAACAACCAGGATAGAAGGAATGATGGAATGGGATGCAAGTATAAGAATTTTTTGACTTGCAAACCATCGACCTTCACTGGAAAAGAGGATCCGATCGGAGTTATGGATTAGATCTCGGAAATGGAGCTAGCCTTCATGACGTGTGGCTGCAGAGGCAAGTTGCAGACCACTTTTGCAGTATGCCAGTTCAGGGGTGGAGCTGTTCGTTGGTGGAACACTTTAGGGAAGACCCTAAGTCCTAATGAGCCAACGGAACTGACATGGGCAGAGTTCTTGGTGCAGTTCAAGCGCAAGTTCTGTTCGACCCAAAATCTGTTGGAGTTGGAGAATAAGTTTATGACATTGACAAAGGGCAGCATGTCGGTCGACGATTACACTAACACTTTCACAGACAAGATGGAGTTTTCTTTGCGCATCGTTCCACATGAGCTGACAAAGGTTGATCGATACACAAAAGGACTCCCATGGGAGTACGCAATGCTAGTGCGTCAGACACCTACTGTAGAGGCAACTATTTGGGCTGCCAAGTCTGTTGAGGATATGATCAAGGGAAGAACCGCCAGCAAAATTGAAGTTGTTGAAAAAAGAAAGTTTGAAGGAACTTCAGGTTCGAGGAAGAAAAACAAATTTCCGAAGTCTGATTTGAAAAAGTTTGAAGGAGGAAAAGGAAGTGAATCAAAATGGTGTGAGAAGTGCAAGAAAAAGCATTATGGGAAATGTAGCGAGGATGTGACCTGCTACAAGTGTGGAAAGACGGGGCATTATGCCAATGAGTTTCTGTCCAACAAGAGGATGTGCTTTGGTTGTAACGAGGAAGGGCACATTTTGAAAGACTGTCCGAAGAAGAAGGAGGCAGCTAAGCCCAACATTCCACCAAAGCCGAACGAGAGAGCCTTTCAGATGACACTTGAGGCTACGAAGGATGAAGCTGATGTCGCTTCAGGTATCTTTCTCGTAAACGAATTACCTGCTCAAATTTTGTTTGATTCTGGAGCCAACTACTCCTTTATTTTGCATGAGTTAGGTAGAAAACTAGCTTTGTCTATTGATAGACTAGATAACGCCTTATTAGTCGAAGTTGCTAGTGGCAAGTTTGTACTTGTTAGCCATCACATGAAAAATATCTTCATTGACCTGAATGGTAATAAGTTCCACGAGGAATTATTGCCTATAGAACTAAATGGTTTTGACATCGTTCTAGGAATTGATTGGCTTGGCACCAATGATGCCGAAATATTGTGCAGAATGAAGATAGTAAAAGTAAACCCTCCAGGGAAAGAGTCTTTTATGGTGTACGGGGACAAACGCCGAGTAAATTCTGGAATCATTTCCCTAATGAAAGCCAGAAAGTGTTTGACCAAGGGATGTAGATCATATTTAGCATTCGTGATCGATGCTAAGAAGGAAAAGAAGGTGATGCAGAGTATTCCAGTGGTATGTGAATATCCGGAAGTATTTCCCGAAGATCTTCCTGGATTACCATTGATAGACAAGTTTAGTTCAGAATAGACTTGTTACCAGGAACCACACCAATAGTAAAAGCACCGTACCGATGAGTACTAATGGAGACGAAGGAGCTGATGATGCAACTTCAAGGATTATTGGACAAAGGTTTCATTAGACCTAGTTCATCACCCTAGGGAGCTCCGGTGTTATTCGTAAAGAAGAAACACGGGAGCATGAGAATGTGCATTGATTATAGAGAGCTGAATAAGGCAACGATAAAGAATATATGCCAATTGCCAATGATTGATGACCTGTTTGATCAATTGCAAGGTTAGAGCTATTTCTTGAAGATCGATCTAAGGTCAGGATATCATCAGCTAAAAGTGAGAGAGCAGGATATCGAGAAGACTGCGTTTAGAACAAGGTATGGACACGACGAGCTCTTGGTTATATCGTTTGGACTAACCAATGCACCAACATCATTCATGGATTTGATGAATAGGGTTTGTAATATGTTCCTTGATAAATCTGTGATAGTGTTCATAGATGACATTCTGATTTACTCGAAAAGCCAATAGGAGCATGGCAGACACTTGCGAGAAGTGTTAGAAGTCTTGAAGAAGGAGATGTTGTATGCCAAGTTCTCCAAATGTGATTTTTGGATTCAAGAAGTCCAAATTTTGGGTCACGTGGTCAGCCAAGAAGGGATACTAGTTGATCCAGCAAAGATCGAAGCTATGATGAAGTGGGAACTACCGAGAAATCCCACGGAGATCCGAAGCTTTTTCGGATTAGCCGGATATTACCGAAGGTTTATCCAAGGCTTTTATTCGATCGCTACTCCATTAACAACTTTTACCCACAAAGGAGATACTTATTCTTGGAGTGATAAGCATAAGGAAGCATTAGAGAAGCTAAAGAAGAAGCTATGTGAAGCACCGAATCTTTCTCTACCCGACGGAGTCGAAGACTTCGCTATTTATAGCAATGCGTCAGGTGTTGGGTTGGGTTGTGTTTTGACCCAAAGAGAAAAGGTGATAGGATATGCATCTCGATAGTTGAAGGAGCATGAAAAGAACCACCCTACTCACGATTTGGAGTTGGAAGCGGTAGTTTTTGCTCTGAAAATATGGAGGCATTACCTCTATGGCACGAAGTGCAAACTTTTCACTGATCATAAGAATCTCCAATATCTCTTTAATTAGAAGGAATTAAATATGAGGCAACGACGTTGGCTAGAATTACTCAAGGACTACGACTGTGAGATACTTTACCACCCCGGTAAAGCTAATGTTGTTGCCGATGCTGTCAGTCGGAAAGTCAATGTTGAAAGAAAGAGGCCAAGAGCGTTGAGAATAGAAGTTGTTGTTGGAATAGTGTCTAAGGCTATAACTATATTCGGTTGTGCATGGTCCTTTTGGGTTGCCTTCACCATAGCAACTTGAAGGATGATTTGTTAAGAGAGAGTAAATATTATAAGGAATAATATTTAGCTATTTGATTAATATAAGTCATAAATTAATTGGTATTAATTTGGTGACTTAAAGAGATTAATTAAATAAGAGGGTATAAACTATCAATTGTTTGATAGTTAGACTTTGGACTATAAATCCATTAGGATGGACTTTGGACGGTTTCTAAGAGCTTTAGGATAGCTCAAAATAGTCCATAAGGATATCTATGGAATGGATTTGGATAGCCTTAAGTGAAGATTATCCAATTAGGGTTTAGGGTGAAACCCTTAAGGAGTCTAAAGGTATACATAGGCCCTTGGGGTGTGGAATTCGTGGACAAGCTTTCAGAACCTAAAGAAAGGAACCTCTGGCCGAATTCCATCCCCTCTCCTCTCTCCTAAATCATCTTGCTTGCTATTGGTGTTTGTAAGCCATTAGAGGAGTGACAATTGTGACTCTAGAAGCTCCAAGACAAGAAGATCAACAAGGAACTCAAAGGTATGATTCTAGATCTGTATTAATGTTATTGTTTAACCTAATTAGCCATTAGAAGTCTTGGATTCAAAAGCATGTAGGATAGAAAGCCTAGATCCAAGCAATAGGGTTTTGCATGCGCACATAGGAAAGTTCTTATGGCTAAAACCCAACAGTGGTATCAGAGCCTAGATTGGTTTTCTACAAATTGTTGCTTGTATAACTGAAACAAACCTGAAAAAATTCGATTTTTTGGTTTTGAGTCACTGACTCGGCGAGTTCCAAAGTGGACTCGGCGAGTAGGCCTGACTCGGCGAGTCCATTTGTGTACTCGGCGAGTCCAAGCGTCAGGAAAGGCCAGATTCGGGATTTCTTTGTGTTTATCTTATCCAAACTTACCATAAACTAATTAGATCAATATGAATCCGTTTTTTTGATAAATATAAGTGTTATATTGATCTAGTTAAAGGTAATTATCAACTAATTAAATATTTAGTTTCTTTATATGATAATTAATTAATTGTTTTAATTATTTTTTGGTAATTATCCTCAAAGAAATCAAAGATAAATCAAATAAAGATAATTAAGATATTAATTGTTAATTGAAATTATTTGTTATTTGATCCTCCATGTTTTTTTTAAATGTTTAAAACCTACCCTATAGTTTTGAAATTTAAATTTGTGATTAAAAGCTTTAATTTAGACAACTTAAATTTCAAACCCTAGATTTTGAAAAGTTTAAAATACAACCCTATACTTATATGACATTATTAGAATAATATATATATGTATAACTAAATGCTAGTCTTACCGCTAGTAGGCCTCATTCACGAAGCCGATCTATAAGGTGGGTATAAGGTTGCGGCCTATAAAATGGCGCTTAATGGGTGTACACTCACACCCACCGCTTGCTTGATTGGTGGAGGGTCGTTAGCCGAACGGGTAGGATAGGGCAACCTCATCCTCTCATTAAAAGTATAATAAGAAATACGAAGTAACTAAATCTTTTTCAAATTTCCCAATCTTAGTTACTTTAGGAAAAGTGAATTGATGCAATTCCATGAAATTACACTTTGCACCTTGCTAAGATGTTAGTGGAGCGTGTGTGGTTTACCGGCACACTAATTGGTTCTAAGCGAAGGTGGCGAAGGGTGATTCATTGTTTATCATAGTTCGATGGAGCGTGTGTGGTTTACCGGCACATCGAATAGGTGATCGTAACAATGAAGGCACCATGTAAATTTGCATGGTAATTCACACCCGCTTTGTGATCCTCGGCATCCCAGTCACAAACAAGAGGGGCATATCGAGATTTAAACATGCCATTGAATAGTTCAATGAATCTCATCCGAACCTAGGAATTCTCAAAACACTTAGGACCAAAAGTTTAAGTTTTGTGATGGAGAATTAGTGAATCGTCATTCACTTACCTTCAATTTATTTGCATGTTGGATTACGGCATCCCTTTTCTAGTATGTGAATGTTATTGTTGGATCCTAGCCCTAATTTTTCTTATTGGGTGATAATTAGGGATTCTTGTTCTAATCTATCTTTGTCCTTTCTATAGATGTCAAACGCAAACAACGCTGCTGCTAGTTCTTTCACGTTGATGAGCCTTTGCCAAAAGGTCACCTTCGATGGAACGAACTTTGGCGAATGGATAAGATACATTCGCACCATTGCTCGCTATGAGGATAAAGAGTATGTCCTCGACGAGAAGCTCGAGAAAATCAACCCCGAAATTGCTACTCCCGCTGAGATCACCGCCTTTGAAACCCATGAGCGAGATGCGACGAAAGTACATTGCATCATGATCGCCACCATGAACTCCGAATTCCAAAAGTCCTACGAGGACATGTATCCATACGAGATGCATCAAGACTTGTTGGAGAGGTACCACCAAAACGCGAGACAAGAGCGTTACGAGATCTTCACCAACATGATTTCCGCTAAGATGGGTCATGGAGAATCTCTTACCGTGCACTTGCAAAAGATGCAAAGGTATGTCGACCGCCTTCGCAAGTTAAACGTTGACTTCGGCGAAGACTTGGCGATCGACATGGTGCTTCACTCTTTGCCTCCGATGTATAATCAATTTAGGATGACCTACCACATGAACAAAGAGGAGGTCACTCTAAGTAAGCTCCAAGGTCTCTTGAGGGTTGCTGAGAGCAATTTCAAGGACAAGTCTGTTGCACCAACTCCCAATCCGTCTGCTGCTCCTGTCTTGGCTATTGGTCAAGGGAAGGGAAAGAAGAGGAAAGCTTCTTCAAATAACTATCGAAAGGTGAAAGCCCGAGATGGTTCCTCTTCTAGTGGGACAAAAGTTGATCCCTCTAAGCCCTGCTCTAACCCGAAGGAGGCAGAGTGCCACCACTGCCACAAGATAGGACATTGGAAGCGAAGCTGCCCGGACTACCTGCAAGCCATCAAGGAAGGAAAGATCAAGCCATCTTTCGCAGGTATATATGCAATCAAATCTAACGATTCTAATCATGCTATTTCTTGGGTTCTTGACACCGGTTGTGGTTATCACATTTGTTCTAATGTGCAGGGACTAAGAAGAAGTAGGGATGTGGAGCAAGGAAGGATCAATCTAATCATGGGGAACAGAAGATCGTCGCCTGTGACCAAGATTGGAGTGTATTCTTTGGTGCTTAAGAATAGTTTAGTTTTAAATTTGAACAATTGTTGCTATTCGCCAGAAATGGCTAGAAACATCATTTCATTTCATGGTTTATATAGACAAGGTTTTAGATTTTCTTTTAATAATGAGAATGGTTCTATTTTGGCTTATCTAAATGGTGTCTTTTATTTTGAAGCTATACCATGTAATGGAATATATGAAACTGTTATGATTGTTGATAACTTAGGAAATGATGTTTTGAATATTGATTCTTCCACTAGCATGGATAAAGCATCCTTGTGGCATTGTCGTCTTGGACATGTCAACAAGAAACGCATAGCCCAACTCCAAAAGGATGGAGTGTTGGAGTCATTCGACCTTAGGGAAGATGACACATGCGAATCTTGTTTACTTGGAAAGATGACTAAGTCACCCTTCACGAGTACTTGTGAAAGGGGTGAGGGACTATTAGACCTAATACATACCGATGTATGTGGACCTTTTAGATCAACCACGAAGGATGGGAACCGCTTCTATGTGACCTTTACCGATGATTATAGTAGATATGGGTATATCTATTTAATCAAGCAAAAGTCAGAAACCTTTGAAAAGTTCAAAGAGTTCAAAAATGAAGTGGAGAATCAATGGGGCAGGAAAATCAAGATGCTTCGATCCGATCGAGGAGGAGAGTACCTAAGTCTTGAATTCCACGATTATCTCAAGGAGTGTGGAATAGTTTCGCAATTGACGCCTCCTAGGACACCGCAATTGAATGGTGTGGCAGAAAGGCGTAATCGAACCTTATTGGATATGGTTCGCTCTATGATGAGTCGTGCTTCACTACCTATCTTCTTTTGGGGGTATGCCTTAGAGACTGCCGCCCATATCCTTAACCGAGTCCCTACCAAGAAGGTTGCCAAAACACCTCACGAGATGTGGACGAGGAAAGTTCCCTCGTTGGCACATATCAAGGTTTGGGGTTGCGAGGCTTTCGTAAGACGAGATACTCACGACAAGCTTGAACCTCGAAGTGAGCGATGTATTTTCATCGGCTACCCGCAAACTTCCTTTGGATATCTCTTCTATAGACCGAAAGATAATGTTATCTTTGTTGCGAGGAGAGGAGTTTTCCGAGAGCGAGAACTCATAAGCCAAGGAGACAGTGGGAGGCAAATCGAACTTGAAGAGATTCAAGAATCGATAGATGAAGGAACCTCTACCGCTGGCGTTCAACCCGAGGAGGAAACTCCGGTTGAACCGATTGACGAATCCTTACCTCTTAGACGTTCCGATAGATTTAGAGTTCAACCCCAGTTTTATGGTTTTCATATTACTACCGAAGGGGACACGTATATTAGTGATGGTACACTAATAAATCTTGATGAACCTAATAGCTATAAGGAAGCCATGGCAGGCCCGGAGTCTGCGAAATGGAAAGAGGCGATGGATAGCGAGATCCAATCCATGTACGATAACCAAGTTTGGAATTTGGTTGATTACGTGCCCGAACGTAAAACCGTAGGGTGCAAGTGGATCTTCAAGAAGAAGACCGACATGGATGGGAACGTACACACATACAAAGCGCGATTGGTTGCGAGGGGCTTTACTCAAACTCCTGGAGTTGACTATGATGAGACCTTCTCACCAGTTGCGAAGATTAAATCTATTAGAGTGATGCTAGCAATTGCCGCATTTCATGATTATGAGATTTGGCAAATGGATGTCAAGACCGCTTTCCTTAACGGAAAGTTGGCTGAGGATGTTTACATGGCTCAGCCAGAGGGGTTTGTGGATCCGAAGCATCCGAATAGAGTGTGTAAGCTTGAGAAGTCCATTTATGGACTTAAGCAAGCATCTCGCAGATGGAATCTTTGCTTCGATGAGAAAGTCAAAGATTTTGGATTTGTACGAAGCGAAGACGAATCTTGTGTATATGTCAAAGCCAGTGGGAGTGTAGTAAGCTTCCTCGTTCTATATGTCGATGATATATTACTCATAGGAAACGACATCCCGACTTTGCAGGAGGTTAAGTCCTGGCTCGGGAAGTGCTTCGCTATGAAGGACCTCGGAGAGGCTTCTTACATATTGGGAATAAGGATAGTAAGAGAAAGAAGTAAGAGACTAATTGGACTTAGTCAGAATACTTACTTGGAGAAGGTACTAAAACGTTTTAGTATGGAAAACTCAAAGAAGGGAGAACTACCGATACAAGGAAATGCCAAGTTGAGTAAGACTCAAAGTCCGAGTACCAAAGCCGAGATGGCAGAAATGAGCCGAGTACCATACGCTTCCGCAGTTGGCTCAATCATGTACGCTATGACTTGTACTCGCCCTGATGTAGCCTTCGCTTTGAGCATGGTTAGCAGATATCAAGGGAATCCTGGCAAAGCACATTGGATTGCGGTGAAGAACATCCTTAAGTACCTTCGGAGAACAAAAGAATGGTTCTTAGTCCTTGGAGGGAGTGATGACTTGAAGGTGCGAGGGTATAGTGACGCCAGCTTTCAAACCGACAGGGACAACTATCGTTCGCAGTCGGGCTGGGTTTTTACCCTAAATGGAGGAGCAGTGACATGGAAAAGTTCCAAGCAGGAAACCGTAGCTGATTCAACGTGCGAATCAGAGTACATCGCAGCGAGCGAAGCGTCGAAGGAGGCAATATGGCTAAAGAACTTCATTGGTGATCTTGGAGTTGTGCCGGCCATAAAGGAGCCCATGGAGATTTTCTGTGATAACGAAGGTGCAGTTGCCTTGACCAAGGAACCGAGGGATCATGGTAGATCTCGACATATCGACAGAAAATATCACTTCATTAGACATCGTGTAGAAGAAGGACAACTCGTAGTGAAGAGGATATCATCAGAAGATAACCCAGCAGATCCGCTTACGAAGGGACTGAGTAGGGTTAAGCACTTGCAGCATGCTAGGAGTATTGGGCTGAAGGATGATATTAGTATAGATTAGATTGTATTAGAAACGTATAATAGATAAATGTAATTAACATTTGATGATTAAATAAAGAAGTTTTATTTATGAGTAAAGTTACTATCACATGTTAGTTGTTTAACTATTGTTTCACTTTGCATGTTTTGACTTCCAGAATAATTGAGTTTATTAGGAATAATCGAATTATTTAAATGGTCCACAATCGTTCATATGTTGGGAGTAGATATGAATGAAGATTGTCGTGAATTGGTGTGTAGAGTGTCTAAATGGTGTTAGACATAGCAAGAGTTGCTGCAACGTTCATGAGTGCTTACGAACTGGTTTTGAGCATTGGAATAAACCCACGCTTGCTGGAATCACCTTATGGAATACGATATAAAAGGTGATCGCAAGACGATAATATCATATGGTCTTAAAACCTAGATATATGGTTTATTATTTGTTAATTGATTGTGCATTGATAATGCGAAAACGCATCAGTAACTTGATGTCATAAAACGCATTGTTGTGTATGGTTGGTTAATGAATAAGTAAATGCATATAAGTCGAAGTTTATCTGTAAATTTTATCCTAAGAGGGTAGAAGAGATATCTTGGCCACTCGATGATTTGATTTGACTTATGTGCCGGGCCCGGTCAGAACTGAATTGATGTGTTCGATTAAGTTCTATGTCAAATAAATCGAAGATCGAGAAATCTAAATGCTAGACTAACCATTCCATAGGATTGTCAGCATGATATCTAACAGAGGACTGTACGATCCCTTATCTAAAGGACAAGATTGATTAGATCAGAGTTGACAGCGTCTTTGAGAGCTACGATTGCAAACCGTATTATACTTGTATAGTTACTAGACTTATCCAAGTGGGAGACTGTTGGAATAGTGTCTAAGGCTATAACTATATTCGGTTGTGCATGGTCCTTTTGGGTTGCCTTCACCATAGCAACTTGAAGGATGATTTGTTAAGAGAGAGTAAATATTATAAGGAATAATATTTAGCTATTTGATTAATATAAGTCATAAATTAATTGGTATTAATTTGGTGACTTAAAGAGATTAATTAAATAAGAGGGTATAAACTGTCAATTGTTTGATAGTTAGACTTTGGACTATAAATCCATTAGGATGGACTTTGGACGGTTTATAAGAGCTTTAGGATAGCTCAAAATAGTCCATAAGGATATCTATGGAATGGATTTGGATAGCCTTAAGTGAAGATTATCCAATTAGGGTTTAGGGTGAAACCCTTAAGGAGTCTAAAGGTATAAATAGGCCCTTGGGGTGTGGAATTCGTGGACAAGCTTTCAGAACCTAAAGAAAGGAACCTCTGGCCGAATTCCATCCCCTCTCCTCTCTCCTAAATCATCTTGCTTGCTATTGGTGTTTGTAAGCCATTAGAGGAGTGACAATTGTGACTCTAGAAGCTCCAAGACAAGAAGATCAACAAGGAACTCAAAGGTATGATTCTAGATCTGTATTAATGTTATTGTTTAACCTAATTAGCCATTAGAAGTCTTGGATTCAAAAGCATGTAGGATAGAAAGCCTAGATCCAAGCAATAGGGTTTTGCATGCGCACATAGGAAAGTTCTTATGGCTAAAACCCAATAGTTGTATCGATAATTATGGAGAGTATAAAGAAAGCTCAAGGAGAAGCTTTGGAGAAGAATGACTGAAAGGAGGAACGTTTGGGTAAAACGTTAGTGTTCGGTATATACAGTCACAGACTGAAGGTGTTCCAAGATCGGATTTGGATACCTAAGTCTAGAGGAGTTAGAGATCTTCTGATGGAAGAAGCTCACAAAACCAAGTACTTGATTCATCATGGAAGCACTAAAATGTATAGGGACCTGAAACCCTACTACTGGTAGCCAACGATTAAGCTTGATGTCGCAAAGTATGTGGCCGAGTGTGTGACTTGTGCGAGGGTTAAGGCAAAACATTAGAAACCATACAGGAGTTCAAAACCTTTGCCTGTTGTAACACCTGTGTTTCCATGCTTGCCATTTTTAGCAATGTAATGGTCTAGGTTAACCTTTGTAACCCGTTTTGAAATAATAAGATTGTATTATTTGAGTATTATGTGTTTTGTGCTTAATTGCTTAATTATGTGGTTTGATTAATTAAGAATAAAAATAAGCATCAAAATTTAAGTGTAAAATAAACTTGATATCTTTAGATAATGTTGTAGTAGTTGAAACAAGGTTTCCGAAGATATAAAGAATGTCGAAATCCGAGTTATAACGAGGAAGTTATGACCTGTCGAAGTTTCGCGACAGAACCGGCACCGCTGAATAACGTAAAAAGTGAAATTTACGTTAGAGCGATATTTAGCCTTAGTGATCTAAACAAGAATCGAAGATTTCGTTGTTAGTATCAAAGCGATAAAAAGTTAGGCGAGAACGGACGTCAAACGAAGAAGTTATGAATTTATAACGAAATTTTCTGTCCCGGCCTATTAAAAATAAATAATAAAAATAAATTCAAAATTAGCCAACGGAGTTTAAACGAAACTTGTAGAGCGTAGTCTCACCTTCGCGTGGATATAAAGAACGTCGAAAATGGATTTCGTATGAAGGAGATATGAATTTTCGAAGTTTATTAAATAATTAATAATTAAATTTAATTATTAAATACCGGCCTTATCCGAAGACGAGTCACCGGACTCATCCAGAGTACACCCAGCATATTCGAGTACGCCCCGTGTACGGAAAGAAGTGTTGACACTTCGGATGACGCATGCAGTGATGATTTTGGAGCCCTGTACGCCCCGCGTACGAGGAGGTTCCAGCCTCCTATAAATAGGATGCGAGGGGTCCAGGTTTAATTGCTAATTTCCTCTCGTTTTTGTACCGAAGCTCTGCGCATAAACCCCCGAAGCCTCGGTAATATTCCTGAATCCCAAAGCAAGTCCCGAGATCCCGAAGATCCCGAGAAGTGCGGTTTCCGAGCCGAAGCTCTGCCCGCGAGAAGTTCGATTTTTGTAGAGATCTTCCAGATGTGCTGAGGATTACTACTTTTGCAAGTCGTAGTGTTGTCCGATCATCTTCTGATCAAGTGAGTGTATACTACCTTTCATAAACGCAATAATAATACAAGTATGATTTGAGTGTATTAAGTTTATTGTCGTTTATACGTGTGAATGCGTTGTTACTTTCTCCTAACGTATAACTATGAAGTATTTTATATGAGATATGTGTTATGTGTATTGTTGTTATGTGTGTGAATGTATATTCACTTTCTTCTATCTTACAGATATGATTATTTCTATATGAAATACGTGTTATGTGTGTGTGTCTCATCTGTTATATCGAAAATGTATTGATCAATCATGCTATACAAGTTTTGAAAATATGTATAAAAATGTATGTTTTTATCTACTAATATGTTGGGTAGAACATGGGTAGATAGTTGGTGTGTAATAAACAGATGAGAGGCCTCGTTGTTGTTTTGATCCAATCATCTAGCGGAATTTAGATGACGACCACAGACTCTTCTAGACGGTCCTGTGGAACGCTATCAGGCTCATAACCTGTAGGTGTTAATGAACTTGGGTGTTCATTCGCTGTATTCCATCCCCCTCATGGTTGCCTTATTTGACTTATATTGCTGAGGAACCCCCGCAGCATGTTTTGTCACCCCGATGAAAATATTCTTAGATTAGGTCCTTTGTGTTAGTTATTTTAGGGACGTAAAGTGAGAATAACGGGAATGGGTAACTGGGTTATTGTTGGTTGAGAATAATTAATTTAATTATTTATTGTGGGTTGAAAACCCTATACGCTCACCAGGCTCCCAAGCCTGACCCACTCAGTTTTATTTCTATTACAGGAAGTGGCGCAAGGGCGTAAGATGGATGAACCATCAAGTTGTTTTGTTTACAAGTCTGTATATGTAAATATTTGTTGAATGACTTGTAATGTTATCGTTTATGCTTATTGGTCTATATCGGAACATGACACCCCGAGTTTTGATTATATAATGAAAAATACATTTCTTTTATGAAATGATTTGGTAAACTTCGTTTTATCATGTTTTGTTTTTGGGAACAAATTCCGCAACTCTTTCAAATCAAAAGGATTACTCTGAATTTATTTTAAAAGCATAAATGAAAATCGGTCTTTTCTGGCCGAGATTTTGGGGATGTCACAGTTGGTATCAGAGCATTAGTTTAAGCGAACTTGGAATTTTTAGGATTTCTAGACTTAAACTTAGAATGCTATGTGAAATTTTGAGATGTGTGTCTGTTATATTTTAGACACAAGCACTAGTTTATTTTAGGAAAGTTGCCTAAAATGCTTTATGTGCTAAATGTTATATGTTGCCATATATGATATTATTTGTTCGGATCTATGGTCTGTTGCCGACCGGATCTAGAAACTTTATGTGTGTAGGATTCTAAGCGTATGTCTACGATATTAGAACTAGCATGTAAACGTTTCGGAGTGATAAGGATGATTTGAATATCTATCATGAATGAGGATCTAATTTCACCTTATTCGGTGTGTAGATCAAAAATGGTGAGAACAAGAAGTGGAGTTGGAAATGATGATGAAAATAGGAATCAACCACCAGTGATTGAGCAAAGACCTGTCGTGGCAGCAGCACCTGAGCCAATTACAATGGTTGGTGTGCAAATGATGATTCAAACAATGTTGGATCATCAGATGGATGAAACTAGACGACTGCTTCAACAGAATCGTGAAGAACTGTCAATTCGTGTGGAAGAGCCTGAATTAAATGAAGGGCACTCGGAAGGTGGAAATTTCAGTGGTCTGTTGGTCAAGGCAACCCACCGATAGTTAGACGAGACAACCATGATGGAAGGAATGATGGAATGGGATGCATGTACAAGGACTTTCTAACTTGCAAACCATCGACCTTCAATGGAATGGAGGATCCGATTGGAGTTATGGATTGGATCTCAGAAATGGAATTAGCCTTCATGACTTGTGGCTGCAGAGGCAAGTTACAGACTATCTATGCAGTGCGTCAATTCCGAGGTGGAGCCGTTCGTTGGTGGAACACTCTAGGGAAGACTTTGAGCCCAAATGAGCCACTACAATTGTCATGGGCAGAGTTCTTGGTGCAGTTCAAGCGCAAGTTCTGCTCGACTCAAAATCTGTTGGAATTGGAGAACAAGTTTCTGACACTAACAAAAGGCAGTATGTCAGTTGATGAATACACCAATAACTTCACCGATAAGATGGAGTTTGCCTTGCGTATCATTCCAGACGAGCTGATGAAGGTGGACCGGTATGCGAAGGGACTCCCATGGGAGTACGAGGTGCCAGTACGTCAGGCACATACTTTCGAGGCAGCTATCTGGGCTGCCAAGTCTGTTGAGAACATGATAAAAGGGAGGACCACCAACAAGGTTGAGGTTGGTGAGAAGAGGAAGTTTGAGGGAACATCTGGTTCCGGTAAGAAAAGAAAATTATCGAAATCTGATTCGAAAATGTTTGGTGGGGGAAAAGGAGGAGAAGCGAAGTGGTGTGAAAAGTGTAAGAAAAAGCACTTTGGGAAATGTAGCGAGGATGTAACTTGCTACAAGTGTGGAAAGGTTGGACATTTTGCCAATGAATGTCCGAACAACAAAAGGATGTGTTTTGGTTGTAATGAAGAGGGTCACATTTTGAAAGACTGTCCGAAGAAGAAGGAGGCAGCTAAGCCCAACATTCCACCAAAGCCAAAGGCGAGAGCATTCCAGATGACACTGGAAGCTGCTAAGGATGAAGCTGATGTCGCTTCAGGTACCTTTCTCGTTAACAATTTGCCTGCCCAAATTTTATTTGATTCTGGAGCCAACTACTCCTTTATATCGCATGAATTTGGTAGAAAACTAGCTTTGCCTGTTGATAGACTAGATAATGCTTTATTAGTCGAAGTTGCTAGTGGCAAGTTTGTACCTGTTAGCCATCGTATGAAAAACATCTTAATCGACTTGAATGGGAATATGTTCCGCGAGGAATGATTGCCTATCGAACTTAATGGTTTCGACATCGTGTTGGGAATGGATTGGCTCAGCGCCAATGATACCGAAATTTTATGCAAGAAGAAGATAGTTAAAGTAAACCCGCCTAGAAAAGATTCGTTTATGTTGTATGGGGACAAACGCTGAGTGAATTCTGGAATCATTTCCCTAATGAAAGCCAGAAAGTGTTTGACCAAGGGATGTACATCATATTTAGCATTCGTAATTGATGTTAAGAAGGAGAAGAAGGTGATGCAGAGTATTCATGTGGTGTGTGATTATCCGGAAGTATTTCCCGAAGATCTTCCTGGATTACCACCTGATAGACAAGTAGAGTTCAGAATAGACTTGTTACCAGGAACCACGCCAATAGCAAAAGCACCTTATTGATTAGCACCGACGGAGATGAAGGAGATGATGATCCAACTTCAGAAGTTGTGGGATAAAGGTTTCATTAGACCTAGTTAATCACCCTGGGGAGCTCCGGTGTTATTCGTGAAGAAGAAAGATGGAAGTATGAGAATGTGCATCGATTACAGAGAGCTGAATAAGGTAACAATAAAGAATAGATATCCGTTGCCAAGGATTGATGACCTATTTGATCAATTGCAAGGTTCGAGCTATTTCTCGAAGATCGATCTAAGGTCAGGATATCATCAGCTGAAAGTAAGAGAGCAGGATATAGAGAAGACTGCGTTCAGAACTAGAAATGGACACTACGAGTTCTTGGTTATGTCGTTTGGACTAACCAATGCTCCGGCAGCATTCATGGATTTAATGAACAGAGTTTGTAATCCGTTCCTTGATATGTGATAGTGTTCATAGACGGCATTCTGATTTACTCAAAAAGCCAGGAGGAGCATGGCAGACACTTGCGAGAAGTGTTAGAAGTCTTGAAGAAGGAGAAGTTGTATGCTAAGTTCTCCAAATGTGATTTTTGGATTCGTGAAGTCCAATTCTTGGGTCACGTGGTCAACCAAGAAGGGATAATGGTTGATCCAGCAAAGATTGAAGCTGTAATGAAGTGGGAACAACCGAAAAGTCCCACGGAGATTCGAAGGCTTTTAGGATTAGCCGGATATTACCGCAGGTTTATCCAAGGCTTTTCTTCAATTGCTACTCCATTGACGGCTTTGACCCACAAAGGAGCTGCTTATGCTTGGAGTGAGAAGCATAAAGAAGCATTCGAGAAGCTAAAGAAGAAGCTATGCGAGGCACCGATACTTTCTCTACCCGATGGATTTGAAGACTTCACTGTTTATAGCGATGCTTCTGGGGTTGGATTGGGTTGTGTTTTAACCCAAAGAGAAAAGGTGATAGCATATGCGTCTCGACAGCTGAAGGAGCATGAAAAGAATTACACGACTCATGATTTGGAGTTGGCGGCGGTAGTTTTCGCTCTGAAAATATGGAGGCATTACCTCTATGGCACGAAGTGCAAACTTTTCACTGATCATAAGAGTCTCCAATATCTTTTCAATCAGAAGGAATTGAATATGAGGCAACGACGCTGGCTAGAGTTACTCAAGGACTACGACTGTGAGATACTTTACCATCCTGGTAAAGCTAATGTTGTTGCTGATGCTCTCATTCGGAAAGTCAATCTTGAAAGAAAAAGGCCAAGAGCGTTGAGAATTGAAGTTGTCTTGACTATTTTGGAAAGTATAAAGAAAGCTCAAAGCGAAGCTTCTGAAAAGAATGACCGAAAGGAGGAACGTTTGGGCAAAACGTTGGTGTTCAGTGTAAACAGTTATGGACTGAAGGTGTTCCAAGATCGGATTTGGATACCTAAAACAGGAGGAATCAACGATCTTCTGATGGAAGAAGCTCACAAGACCATATACTCGATTCATCCCGGTAGCACTAAAATGTATAGGGACCTAAAACCCTACTACTGGTGGCCGGCGATGAAGCTTGATGTTGCAAGGTATGTGGTCGAGTGTGTGACTTGTGCGAGAGTCAAGACACAACATCAGAAACCGTATGGGAGTTTAGAGCCTTTACCTGTGCCTATGGGTAAGTGGGAAGACATTGCTATGGATTTTGTCACTAAACTACCCAGAACAAAGAATGGTCACGACATGATTTGGGTGGTCGTTGATCGATTCACTAAGAGTGCGCATTTCATAGCGGCCAGGGAGAAATGGTCTATGGAAAAGCTTGCGAATTCTTATGTGAAGGAAATTGTGAGACTTCACGGTGTTCTGCTAACAATTGTGTCGGATCGTGATAGTCGTTTCACCTCAAGGTTGTGGAAATGTCTACAAGAGGAAATGGGTACCAAGTTATGTTTATGTACAACTTACCATCCGCAGACTGATGGTCAGAGTGAAAGAACGATACAAACACTTGAAGATATGCTGAGAGCATGTACCTTGGAATTCCTAGGTAATTGGGACGAACAATTACCATTGGTAGAATTTTCCTATAACAATAGTTTTCACTCGAGCATTAAGATGGCACCTTCCCAAGCTTTGTATGGACAAAAGTGTCGTACGCCATCTTGTTGGCTTGAGGTTGGGGAAAAGCAGTTTATGGGACCGGAGATGGTTCATCAAACTGCTGAAAAGTTGAAAATAATTAGGGAAAGAATGTTAGCGGCTCAGGATCGTCAAAAGAGCTATGCTGACAAAAAGTGAAGACCGATGACTTTTGTGGTTGGAGATTCGGTTTTGCTTAAAGTCTCGCCGTGGAAGGGACTTATAAGATTTGGTAAAAGGGGAAAGTTGAGTCCAAGGTTTATTGGACCGTTTAAAGTTCTTCAGAGGATTGGGAACCAAGCTTACAAGCTCGAATTACCCGAAGAACTGAATGGAATTCACAACACTTTTCATGTGTGTTATTTGAGAAAGTTCACGGGAGAAGTTCCCGATATAATTCCAATTTCTGAATTGAGAATCGATGAGAACAAAAGGTTGATTGAAGAACCAGAGGCAATTGTTGACCGAAAGACTAAGAAGTTGCGATGCAAGATGGTCGAGTTAGTGCTTGTCCGATGGAAACACACAAATGGGTCGAATCTCACCTGGGAGACGGAGAGTGACATGTTGAGTCGCTATCCGCATTTGTTTGTTGATGTGTGATTCCGGGGATGGAATCATTCTAAGGTGGAGAGAATTGTAACGCCTGTGTTTCCAGGCTTGCCATTTTTAGCAATGTAATGGTCTAGGTTAACCTTTGTAACCCGTTTTGAAATAATAAGATTGTATTATTTGAGTATTATGTGTTTTGTGCTTAATTGCTTAATTATGTGGTTTGATTAATTAAGAATAAAAATAAGCGTCAAAATTTAAGTGTAAAATAAACTTGATATCTTTAGATAATGTTGTAGTAGTTGAAACAAGGTTTCCGAAGATATAAAGAATGTCGAAATCCGAGTTATAACGAGGAAGTTATGACCTGTCGAAGTTTCGCGACAGAACCGGCACCGCTGAATAACGTAAAAAGTGAAATTTACGTTAGAGCGATATTTAGCCTTAGTGATCTAAACAAGAATCGAAGATCTCGTTGTTAGTATCAAAGCGATAAAAAGTTAGGCGAGAACGGACGTCAAACGAAGAAGTTATGAATTTATAACGAAATTTTCTGTCCCGGCCTATTAAAAATAAATAATAAAAATAAATTCAAAATTAGCCAACGGAGTTTAAACGAAATTTGTAGAGCGTAGTCTCACCTTCGCGTGGATATAAAGAACATCGAAAATGGATTTCGTATGAAGGAGATATGAATTTTCGAAGTTTATTAAATAATTAATAATTAAATTTAATTATTAAATACCGGCCTTATCCGAAGACGAGTCACCGGACTCATCCGGAGTACGCCCAGCGTACTCGAGTACTCCCTGCGTACGGAAAGAAGTGTCGACACTTCGGATGACGCATGCAGTGACGATTTCGGAGCCCTGTACGCCCCGCGTACGAGGAGGTTCCAGCCTCCTATAAATAGGATGCGAGGGGTCCGGGTTTAATTGCTAATTTCCTCTCGTTTTTGTGTCGAAGCTCTGCGCGTAAACCCCCGAAGCCATTCCGAAGCCCCGGTAATATTCCCGAGTCCCGAAGCAAGTCCCGAGATCCCGAAGATCCTGAGAAGTGCGGTTTCCGAGCCGAAGCTCTGCCCGCGAGAAGTTCGATTTTTGTAGAGATCTTCCAGATCTGCTAAGGATTACTACTTTTGCAAGTCGTAGTGCTGTCCGATCATCTTCTGATCAAGTGAGTGTATACTACCTTTCATAAACGCAATAATAATACAAGTATGATTTGAGTGTATTAAGTTTATTGTCGTTTATACATGTGAATGCGTTGTTACTTTCTCCTAACGTATAACTATGAAGTATTTTATACGAGATATGTGTTATGTGTATTGTTGTTATGTGTGTGAATGTATATTCACTTTCTTCTATCTTACAAATATGATTATTTCTATATGAAATACGTGTTATGTGTGTGTGTCTCATCTGTTATATGGAAAATGTATTGATCAAGCATGCTATACAAGTTTTGAAAATATGTATAAAAATGTATGTTTTTATCTACTAATATGTTGGGTAGAACATGGGTAGATAGTTGGTGTGTAATAAACAGATGAGAGGCCTCGTTGTTGTTTTGATCCAGTCATCTAGCGGAATTTAGATGACGACCACAGACTTTTCTAGACAGTCTTGTGGAACGCTATCAGGCTCATAACCTGTAGGTGTTAATGAACTTGGGTGTTCATTCGCTGTATTCCATCCCCCTCATGGTTGCCTTATTTGACTTATATTGCTGAGGAACCCCTGCAGCATGTGTTGTCACCCCGATGAAAATATTCTTAGATTAGGTCCCGTGTGTTAGTTATTTTAGGGACGTAAAGTGAGAATAACGGGAATGGGTAACTGGGTTATTGTTGGTTGAGAATAATTAATTTAATTATTTATTGTGGGTTGAAAACCCTATATGCTCACCAGGCTCCCAAGCCTGACCCACTCAGTTTTATTTGTATTACAGGAAGTGGCGCAAGGGCGTAAGACTGATGAACCATCATGTTGTTTTGTTTACAAGTCTATATATGTAAATATTTGTTGAATGACTTGTAATGTTATCGTTTATGCTTATTGGTCTATATCGGAACATGACACCCCGAGTTTTGATTATATAATGAAAAATACATTTCTTTTATGAAATTCTTTGGTAAACTTCGTTTTATCATGTTTTGTTTTTGGGAACAAATTCCACAACTCTTTAAAATCAAAAGGATTACTCTGAATTTATTTTAAAAGCATAAATGAAAATCGGTCTTTTCTGGCCGAGATTTTGGGGATGTCACACCTGTACCCATGGGTAAATGGGAAGACATCGCAATGGATTTTGTCACTAAACTTCACTGAACAAAGAACGGTCACGACATGATTTGGGTGGTCGTTGATCGCTTGACTAAGAGTACGCACTTCATAGCAGCCAATGAGAAATGGTCTATAGATAAGCTTGCAAATTATTATACAATGGAAATTGTGAGGCTTCATGGTGTTCAGTTAATGATTGTGTCAGATTGTGACAACCGTTTCACTTCAAGGTTTTGGAAAAGTCTACAAGAGTAAATGGGTACAAAGTTGTGTTAAGTACATCTTACCATCCGCAGACTGATGGTCAGCGTAAAAGAATGATACAAACACTTAAAGATATGCTAAGAGCATGCACCCTAGAATTCCTAGGTACTTGGGATGAGCATTTACCTTTGGTAGAATTTTCCTTCAATAATAGTTTCCACTCGAGCATAAAGATAGCACCTTATAAAGCTTTGTACGGAAATAAGTGTCGTACGCCATCCCGTTGGCTTAAGGCCGAGGAAAAGCAGTTTATGGGGCCCAAGATGGTCCATCAAACCACTGAAAAGTTGAAAATAATTAGATAAAGAATGTTAGCAGCTCAGGATCATCAAAAGAGCTATGCTGACAAGAAGCGAAGGCCGATGACTTTTGAAGTTGGAGATTCGGTTTTGCTTATAGTCTCGCCATGGAAGGGACTTATAAGATTTGGTAAAAAGGGAAAGTTGAGTCCAAGGTTTTCTCATCCAAAGCTCTATTCTCACCAATTGAAGTAGATCTCGGATCTACACCACTCCTTTGTAGCAAGCCGCTCGATCTTCAAGCCCCTTTCCAAGATTTTCTCCTCCAAAGCTCTATTCTCTCTATTAATGGTGGCTCACTCGATTCTAGGGTTTTCTGATCTCAAAAGGGTAGAAATGAGGCTGAGGGTAGGTTATAATGTGCTTTATATAGGGCACAACTCTCGGGATTAGGGTTTTCTCTCTTCAGCACCTACTCGTCGAGTCCAAGCCACCGACTCGGCGAGTTGGTCACTTAAACCCGCGACAAATCCCGCTTCGACTCAATGAGTAAGCATGCCTACTCATCGAGTCCCTTTCCTTAGTTTACACTTTAAGTCCTTCAACAACACCTCTGGAATTTGAGGTGTTACACAAATTTTAAAAAACGATTTCGAAAAGAATTTTTGGAAATTAATTTGAAAACTTTTATAGATCCTTATTTGAGTCAGGATTCACATGAATGCTCATCCAATTCTCTCAAACCAGGAATCTGATACCAAGTTGTAACGTCCAAAAAATTAAAGTAAAATTTTTCATTTTCAATTTAAAGTGAGATCAATATTTCCATCAAAACCTAAGTCATAAGAAAATAAATATCAAATAAAAATTTCCTAAAATCAATGTGTCACAAAATGCCCAAAACATATCACCAAAGGATGTGTATGATCATGTCTTTGCTTTCCCTGGATCATCAAAAGTACCCGAAACATGACACATAAACTGTAAGCCAATGCTTAGCAAGTTTCCCAAAATACAACAACACAAACATACAACAACATGCATACTGGGCCTACAAACATTGGGATGGATTACCCCTAAGCCTACCACATAAGTCCGACTTGTTTTCTGGCCCAAAGCTCATGTGTAGATTGCACATGAGCCTAGAACATAAGTCTGACATGCCAATTCAACCCAACCACATTATGTCGATACATGCAACAGATAACATATAACCAACAATAATATAATCATACAAATCTAACATATCACAATAGCATAGCAACATCCTATATACCATGATACATAGCGGAATGGTCCGTTATTGGTGCCTTCGATGCACGAGTACAGTGAGGAAACACACCTCACAGTCTGAACTGATAACTAAATAAATCACTACTCCAAATACTGCCTCTACTGGTCACCTATAAAATAACATGGATTTAAACTTCAATCTACCATGCATAATACCCAATATGACCTAAAGTCAAATTTGTTCAATGTCAATGATCAATGGTCAATAACAAAGTAAACTTCAGATGGTTTCCACTCGGTGACCATTCTTGGCCACACCTTGGCTACTAAATGACAAAGTAGACGAGGCTTAGCCTATTCGCCACGCCGTGGCAGTGTAGGCATTGTCGTGGGCACTAGGTTCCCAATAGCTTAATAGATTAAATCATTTTTATTTGATCCAAAGGCTCTAAATCTTATATCTAGTCCTTTTTAAGGTCCAAGTGGATAAAGTTTCCAACTTTCTCCATTTAGACCCTCCAAGAGATAGAGATCTCACTTCTAGGTCTAAATAGGGCAAAAACATAATTTGTCTTAACCCATTAAACACCTTCTCTTGAAGACTATTAGATCCCTATTTCTAGAAACATTTCTAGCATCCTATAAAAACATTAAAATCTTTAGTTTTTAGACATGCATGTCCAATGCATGTAATAGGCACTTGTTAGGTCAAAATGAGGCTTTTTGACCTAAATATCCATACATGGAATCACAACTTATTAATACTTTAGATCCAGCGTACCATATGCCCTAAATGTCATGGAGATTCATAAAGTTACAAACTTTATGAGATCTCCCCACCCAATAATCAAGAGCATGAAGACTAAGGGACACAATAGCTAGATCTACTCATATAAAGCATTAAGATTTGATTTTGAGGACGTACAAGAGTTCAGGAATGTGCTCAAGGTATATGGGAAAACTTGCTTGCTGGAACTTAGCTCTTTTCTTCTTCTTCTTCAATGGCTTCAAAGGAACACCCAAAACAAGGTTCACACAATGGAGGAAAGGATTAGGGTTTTCAAAATCTCAAGGGGATGATGGAGGCTGAGGGTGAGAAAACCCTATCCTCCTCATTCCTTTACATAGGAAGCAAAACCCGAAAATATGGTTTTTTCCATGTGCCAGCTACCATGCTATGGCCAGATACTGCCACATTGTGGCAAACTTAAATGAACCGTGTTTTCTCAAAGCGCCATGTTGTGGCAACCTTGCCATACTTCAATATATGTGGAAAATGAATTACCTCGGGATCTAAATATTATAAGATAACTGGTCTAAAACATTTAGTTATATGGGTTTGTAGGTTCATGGGTAACATTCAGGTCCAAGGGTTGGTGGGTTGACGTAAAAACCCAAATATTATTTGTGTAATAGTAATGATTGGTTTTAATTTAGGACACACAACATACTTAGACTGACATATAACTTATACATAATATATTATATGTTGAATCTTCTCATAAAGAGAGCTTGGGTTCAAATCTTCCCAAACTCATTTAAGGATGACGAGTGTAGGGTGTGCAACAACTCTTTTAAATAAATGACATTGTCTCTGTGTCTTCACCAAATAATCAACCACATCCGATGGAGTCTGTTTTAAACAAAAATACCCTTTAAAAATATAAAAAATGAAAATTTACATGGTTAATGGGTTAACTTGTGAACCCAAAATACTAACTTGAACATGAATTGTTTATTTGGAAGGCCATCAGATCAGAAATGTCAACACATATCCATTTATTTCCATATAAACTTCGTATCATATCATGGCTCATGTCAGAATTGTCACTCTTGCTCTTCACACCTTATTACAAAATACTCTTCTACGTGGATATATACATGTTTACGTACCGAATACAAGTTGGTTGATAATACTCTTTTACATCTGTTAAAATATGGACATAAATTTCAAAGGAAACAACAAAAAAAGAGAACTCAAGAAATGTTTAATTAAATATCCATATATGTGATGAACGTGCTATAACTCTTGAAATGCTTAGATAACCGAACATTAGAGAATATGTAGTATTTATGATGTTGTTTGAAAAGTGGTTATCGTGGGTTTATTAGTTCAATTTTTTTTGTATGAGAAAATACTTCAACTAATGATTTATTCAAACAACATTTATATTGATCATATAACTGTTTGCAACCACATAATAACCGACTGTATATAAGACAAATACGGGTATACCAAAGGTTGTAGGATTTATATACAAAAATCCTAGTTATGAAAGACTAGAATATAAGAACTATTAGTATACTTTGAGTTGCAACACTTACCATTTGATGCTTAAATTCATTAAAACATACTTGTAGTTTCTTGTCTTATATATTTAGACAACACATCAAACATTATCCTCATTAAAAACCTTTCCAGAGAAACCCTTGGTGACAAAAATTTTGGTGGAAGGCGAAAAGATTATGATATTGATGCCTTGAGCAAAGGGAAATAACAATATATGGTGTGCCTCATTAAAACCTTTTTGAAAGAAAACTCAGTGGGAAAAGAAGCTCTAAACGAAGGTGAAAAGTGTGTACAATTGTTAAAAAGTATTCAAATGGACACTCCCCCTAATTTCAAAATGCTTAATGAGAATGGGATACACTTTGTGTCTTGTAAAAAACAAAGTTATCTGTAACATCCCGAAATTCAGGTTCGACCATTTAACCCTTCTTCTTTTCCAAGTTGTCATGTTAAGTCCCTTGAGAGAATGTTAAGCTTGTGAGTATGCTGGGCATACTAAGGAGTACGTTGCGCGTACTCGCGCGCTTAATTTGTACGCGGGTTCATCCGGGTACGCTAGGTGTACCCAAGGTTATGTCGGGCGTAACCGGCCCAGATGCAAAATCCTAATTTATGGCTTTTGCATTATAAAAAGAACATGTACTCCTTTGCACTAGCCACCATATCCCCTTGAGTGAGTCCATAGAGAGCTGAGATCCGTGTTTTAGCTTGTGTGTGTGTTTTGAGCTTGAAGTTATCTTTTCAAGGTGAAGAAGGAGAAGAAGGAGCCATTGTTGGAGCTAGAAGTTGAAGATCAAGTATAGATCCGAGTTCTACAGTAGTTGGAGATCCCTTCTAAGGTAAAAAGCTCAAAGCTTTCCTTGTTCTTCATAAGTTTTGCTTTTTGGACCATTTCTAGGGTTTTTGGTTCAAAGTTGGAGACTTTGTGTGCAAGGAGTCTCCATGATCTTAGATCTGACCTTTTCTAGTGTATATTGTGTTCAAGATTCATAAAAATCCAGTCTTGGATGTGGATCTTGTGTCATGCATGAGTTATAGTCTCATTATGGAAAGAGGAAAGGTGTTTTGAGCACAAAGTGACCTTTACAGCCATGCAAGGCTTAAAGGTTTCAACTTTATGGATTAAGTCATATTAGAGGAGTCAGATCTGAAGTTTGGATGCAAGTCTTAACCGATTAAGAGCTGAATGAGATGGATAAGGAAACTGGGCATTACAATGGGCGTAATCCCAGTATGCGCCGTGTAAGGGGTCGCATTCCCCGTTTCTGGAGTGCAAGGGTACGCCCCGCGTATAGGAGTTGGTACGCCCCACATACTATTTGTTGTTGACTTTTTTTGACTTTTAGGGTTTTAGTCAACATGTGGACCTTTGAGTCAGAGAGGGGTAAAATGGTCTTTTACCCTTCTGTGGAATTGTAGAAAGGAATATAATATAGCCTTGAGAGCCGTAAATGATTTGGAATAATTACTTGATGTGATTAGGCGAGGCTAGGTCGTTGTTACGAGAGTCAGAAATATCAAGCACGTGAGACACTAGACTGTTGGATAAGGTGTCTAAGTCCATAACTATTTCTGGTATGTACTTGACCCGACCCGGCATGGTCCATTTGGGTTGCATGGCACCGTGCAATTGGATAGACTAAATGAGAGAAATAACACTTGGAGATTATTAATATATTATAAGTTCTAATATATTAATAATATTATTTGATTAGTTTGATCAAGAATTAATTATGTGATCAAAAGATAACTAATTAAATATATGGGTTGATTATGTAAATCATCCATATCTTGTATAGTGGGCTAAGAGGCTCCATGGACTATCAAGTTGGGTTCCACCCATAGGATGCTCCATGGGAGTTACAAACCCATGGGTCATGGAAATGAAGAGTCATGACACATTAGGGTTTAACCCTAGATGTGTCAACACTATATAAGAAACATATTCTCCACCAGAATCGGCTACACTAAGGAAACAAGAGGGCTTGGCCGATTTTGAGAAGTGTGTGTTCTCTCATAAGTTCTTCCAAGAGCATTTGGTGTTGTGTGAAGCATTTGAGGCATCACACTTGGGGTGCTAGGCTCACAAGGTTTCAAGGAACACAAACAACAACAAGGTAAGTTATTCTATCTATACTTTAAGTTAAAATTGTTCCCCATGTATGCTAGATAGGAATATAACCTTGGAATTCAACTTTGCATGATAATTAGACAAACATAGATCCAAGGTTATTAGGGTTGCATGTACACTTAGGAAGTGTTAGAATGCTCAAAACCCATCAGTGGTATCAGAGCCTAGGCTTGTTTGCTTTTTATTTGTGCTTAAAAGTTGAAAAAAAGTCGAAAATCTTGCTGTCTACGAGTGGACTCGTCGAGTCTATAGGGGGGACTCGGCGAGTTCACGTGTATCTTCAACCAACTCGGCGAGTAAATTGATGAACTCGGCGAGTAGGGTCGACTGATTGCAGAATTTCGATTTAGTTGCTGGAAATGAATTAGAAACATTACCCTAAACTGTTTTGGTAATTGAAAACTTGTTTTGGTGGTGTAATGTCTTTGCTAATTCATTTACAACAACTAGTTATCAAAATTACAAAGTTTTAAGTGTAATTTATGAATGTGTTCATATTCATGTTCTTGTTCTTATGATGTTTTAGATGATCATAGGAATTATTTGTAACCTATGTGGTAGATTAATTCTTGATCATAATGTGTTTTAATGGAGTCCATAACTTGTCCTCAAGTTATGGAAAACCAAGAGTCACACTTGAATTAAAACCATTAAAACAAACACAAGAGTTAGAAAAATGAAGAGTCTTCATTTTATTACTCTATTAAACTCATAAGTTACAAGAAATGAAAAGTTTTGAAAGTTACAAAACTTGCCCTCATGTTTTGGAACAAATAAAGTTAAGTTAAAACTTTAGTTCCAACCCCTAGAATTTTAAAAGTTAAAATTCAACCCTTATACTTATATTATGATGATTTAATAATTATATATGTATGTATAAGAACAAAGTCTTCTTACCGCTAGTACGCCTCATTCACGAAGCCGGTCTATAAGGTGGGTATAAGGTTGTTGCCTATAAAATGGTGACTTAATGGGTGTCTACTCTCACCCACCGCTTGCTTGACTGGTGGAGGGTCGTTAGCCGAACGGGTAAGACAAGGACTTATAAATTCTCATTCAAAGTATGATGAATATAATAAAGTAACTAAATGTTTTATTAAATTCCCAATCTTAGTTACTTTAGGAAAATGTGAATAAGGTGCTAATCCATGAAATTACACTTTACACTTTGTCTAAGTCGTTGGTGGAGCGTGTGTGGTTAACCGGCACACTAACTTGGACTTAACAAGGTAGGTAAAGGGTGACTTAAGGTTTATTATAGTATCGGTGGAGCGTGTGTGGTTTACCGGCACATCGATTGAGTGATAAACTTTAAGGGTACCAAGTGATTTGCATGGTTACTTCACACCTCGTTTTGTGATCCTCGGTATCCCAGTCACAAAACTTGGAGGGCACTCTCGAGATTGAAACATGCCTTTGAAAAGTTCATTGAATCTCAAAGAATCTAGGAATTTCTAAAAACCAATAAAAACCTAATATCTAATATTTCAGTTTTCGTGGTGGAAATTGGTGAATCGTCATTCACCTACCTTTCAAATATGGTATAGCTTAGATTACGGCATACCTCTTCTAAGTTATATTATATTGTGATTGGATCCTAGCCTTAATATTACATTTGGGTGTTTTATTAAGGACTCTCTTAAATCTATACTAAACTTGTTCTCCTCTTTCAGATGTCTTCAAATAATGCTTCTGGCTCGAATCCTAATGGCTCCTTTACTCTTATGAGTCTGTGTGGGAAAGTCACCTTTGATGGATCCAACTTCAATGAATGGATCAGAAACATCAGGATGATTACCCGCTATGAGGACAAAGAATATGTCCTTGACAAGGAGCTTAAGGAGATTGATGAGACCACTGCAACTCCTCAGGAGATCGCTGACTTTCAGGCACATGAAAGGGATGCTACGAAAGTAGCATGCATCATGATGGCCACAATGACAGCAGAACTCCAAAAGTCCTATCAGGATTTCTACCCTTATGAAATGCACCAAGATTTGATGGAAAGATACCATCAAAGTGCACGAAAAGAGAGGTACGAAGTCATCTGCTCCATGATAACAACCATGATGAAAGACGGGGATTCCGTCACGAGCCACATGCAGAAAATGCAAAGGTATGTGGATCGATTGCTGAAACTTAATGTGAACCTCCCTGAGGAGCTAGCAATAGATAAAATTTTTCGCTCCCTACCATCGTGCTATGATTAATTCCGCATGACATATCACATGAACAAGGAAGAGGTCACCCTCAGCAAACTTCAGGGACTTCTCAAGACCGCAGAAACAGGTCTTAAGGGGAAGTCGGTTGCTATCACTCCTACTCCAAACTCAACTCCGGTTTTGGCAATCGGGAAAAGTCGAGGGAGGAAGAGAAAGAGATCTTCGAAGGGTACCAAGGCTGGGACCCTTGATGGCTCTTCTTCAAGTGGAACCAAGAAAGGTTTCATTACTCCTTCTTCTGACCCAAAAGAGGCTGAATGCTTCTATTGCCATGAAAAAGCTCATTGGAAGCGGAACTGCCCAAAGTACCAGCAGGATGTGAAGGATGGGAAAGTCAAACCCAACCATGCAGGTATTTACACTATCATTTCTAATAACTCACCCCATTCTAAATCTTGGGTCCTTGATACCGGTTGTGGTATTCATATTTGTTGTGACTTGCAGGGACTAAGAAGAAGTGAGAATGTGGAGCAAGGAAGAATAAACTTAATCATGGGGAATAGGAAAGTTACACCTATCACCAAGATTGGAGTTTATACTTTATCGCTAAGTAGTGGGTTAAATTTAGATTTGAATAAGTGTTGTTATTCGCCAGAAATGGCAAGAAATATTATTTCCTTTCATGCATTGTACAAACAAGGTTTCACCTTTTCATTTGATAATGAAGTTGGGTCTATTGATGCTTTCTTTAATAATGTTCTTTATTTTAACACATTACCTTGTGATGGTGTGTATGAAGCTGTATCTATTATAGATAACTCAGGAAATAATGTTTTGTGTATTGATTCTCCTAATAATAATAACTTGGATAAAGCATCATTATGGCATTGTCGTCTTGGACATATAAGCAAGAAACGCATAGGCCAACTCCAAAAGGATGGAGTCTTGGAGTCATTTGACCTAAAGTCAGATGATAGTTGCGAATCATGCTTACTTGGAAAAATGACAAAGTCACCCTTCACAGGCTCGTGTGAAAGGGGTGAAGGTTTGTTGGACCTTATAGACACGGATGTGTGTGGACCATTCAAACATGCCACAAGGGATGCTAATCGTTATTATTTGACTTTTACTGATGATTACAGTAGATATGGATATGTCTACTTAATCAAGCATAAGTCAGAGACTTTCGAGAAGTTTAACGAATTTAAACAGGAAGTCGAGAATCAATTGGGCAGGAACATTAAGATGATTCGATCCAATCGGGGTGGTGAGTATCTTAGTTCAGAGTTCCTCGACTATCTAAGGGAATGTGGGATTGTCTCACAATTGACACCTCCCAGGACACCACAGTTGAATGGTGTGGCTGAGAGGCGTAATCGAACCTTGTTGGACATGGTTCGTTCCATGATGAGTCGATCTTCGCTACCAATCTCATTCTGGGGGTATGCCTTAGAGACTGCCACCCATATCCTTAATCTAGTCCCTACAAAGAAAGTTGCCAAAACTCCTCACGAGATATGGACTGGTAAAGTACCTAAACTAGACCACATCAAGATTTAGGGTTGCGAGGCTTTCGTGAGACGCGAGACTCATGATAAGCTCGAACCCCGAAGCGAGAGGTGTATTTTCATCGGCTACCCACAGCAATCCTTTGGTTACCTCTTCTACACACCTAGTGACAATGTGGTCTTTGTAGCAAGAAGAGGAGTCTTTCGAGAAAGAGAGTTTATAAGCCAAGGAGACAGTGGGAGGCAAATTGATCTTGAAGAAATTCAAGAGTCAAGCGGTGATGGAACTTCAAACTCTAGCCCTCAACTTGAGGAGGAAACTCCTGTTGAGCCAATTGACGAATCTGTACCTCTGAGGCGTTCCACAAGAGTTAGGAGTGCACCTGAGCATTACTATGGATTCCATATTACTGCAAAAGGTGAGACACTTATTAGTGATGGAACACTAGTAAGTCAAGATGACCCTAACAGCTACGAGGAAGTCATGGCAGGCCCCGAGTCTGCTAAATGGAAAGAGGCTATGGATAGCGAGATACAATCCATGCATGACAATCAAGTTTGGAACTTGGTTGAAAATGTACTAGGTCGTAAGACAGTGGGGTGCAAATGGGTCTTCAAGAAGAAGACCGACATGGATGGTAAAGTACACACTTATAAGGCTAGACTGGTTGCAAAGGGCTTCTCTCAGATTCCTGGAGTGGATTATGATGAGACCTTTTCTCCGGTAGCCAAGATTAAGTCTATTCGGGTTCTGTTAGCCATAGCCGCATTTCATGACTATGAAATTTGGCAAATGGATGTCAAAACCGCTTTCCTTAATGGAAAGTTGGCTGAAGATGTTTACATGAGTCAGCCAGAGGGTTTTGTCAGCAACGAGTACCCTAATAGAGTGTGTAAGCTTGAAAAATCCATTTATGGGTTAAAGCAAGCACCTCGCAGATGGAATCTTTGCTTTGATGAAAAGGTCAAGGAATTTGGATTTTCTAGGAGTGAAGATGAATCTTGTGTGTATGTCAAGGCTAGTGGGAGTATAGTTAGCTTCTTGGTATTGTATGTGGATGACATACTACTCATAGGAAACGACATTCCAACCCTGCAGGAAGTAAAGTCCTGGCTTGGAAAGTGTTTCGCTATGAAGGACCTTGGTGAAGCTGCCTATATTTTAGGGATAAGGATCTTGAGAGATCGGAGTAAAAGACTAACTGGACTTAGTCAAAGTACCTACTTGGATAAGGTGCTGAAGAGATTCAGAATGCAAGACTCCAAGGAAGGAGAGTTGCCCATCCAGAGTAACGCCAAACTGAGTAAGACACAAAGCCCTAGCACTGAGGCTGAGATAGCACAAATGAGTCGAGTACCTTATGCTTCGGCTGTAGGATCAATCATGTATGCTATGACGTGTACTCGACCTGATGTAGCTTTTGCCCTGAGCATGGTTAGCAGGTTTCAGGGGAACCCTGGAAAGGCACACTAGACTGCGGTAAAGAATATTCTCAAGTACCTACGAAGGACTAAGGACTGGGTCCTTACCCTCGGTGGGAGTGATGACTTGAGAGTTGTAGGGTATAGTGATGCTAGCTTCTAGACTGATAGGGATAACTTCCGCTCTCAGTCGGGCTGGGTCTTTACCCTAAATGGAGGAGCAATTTCTTGGAATAGTTCCAAGCAAGAGAGAGTGGCAGATTCTACTTGTGAATCAGAGTATATTGCAGCTAGCGAGGCGGCAAAGGAGGCGTTATGGCTGAGGAACTTCATTGGAGACCTTGGAGTTGTACCAGCTATTAAAGAGCCAATGGAAATTTTCTGTGATAGTGAAAGTGCTGTTGCCTTAGCCAAGGAACCAAGGGATCACGGGAGATCCAGACACATCGACAGAAAATACCATTTCATCAGACATCGGATCGAAGAAGGAGTCCTCGTGGCAAAGAGGGTATCATCAGATGAGAATCCGGCAGATCCCCTCACGAAGGGACTGACTCGGGTTAAGCATCTCCAGCATGCTCGGAGCATAGGGCTGAAGGATGATATTAGATTTAGTAGTTAGATAACCTCGAAATTTGTAAAGTGTAATTGACATCTGATGATGAATAAAAGTGTTTTATTTATGAGTAAAGTGTTGCTATCTCTTGTCGATCGTTTACTATATTTCTTTTGCATGTTTTGACTTCCAGAATAATTTTTGTTTGGTATAACATATTATTCAAACCTCCACAGTCGGTCATATGTCGGAAGTAGATATGAATCAAGACTGTCATGTTTGGTTGTAGAGGTCTTGGACAAGGCTACAGCAATCATGAGTGCTCAAAAGTTCTGAGCATTGGACTCAACCCACGCTCACTGGAATCACTTCATGGAATTCTATCTCGAGTGATCGTGAGACGGTAATATCGTATAAGTCTTCAAACCTAGAGATATGATTTGTTACTTACAAGTTGGTTATGCATTGATTGTACGAAAAACGCATTGGTAACTCGATGTTATAAATCGCGCTCTTGTGTATAATTCAATGAGTGGTAGAACAAACATATGAGTCGAAGTTTATCTGTTCCTTCTTGGATTAGAAGCTGATATCTGGGCCCCTCGATGATTCTGTTTTGACCTATGTACCGGGCCCGGTCAGAACTAAGTTGATGTGTTCAATTAAGTTCTTTGTCGAACAAATCGGAAATCGGGAAACAAACTGTTGGACAATAAGTAAGACATTGTTCCATGTATTTGTCTGACTGATATCTAGAACAGAGGATTATATGATCACTTATCTTAAATGGCGTACCATCATATTCTCAGTTCCGAGAAACCTTGTAAAGAGCTAC
Organism: Lactuca saligna; assembly: GCF_052625555.1. NCBI lineage: Eukaryota > Viridiplantae > Streptophyta > Magnoliopsida > Asterales > Asteraceae > Lactuca > Lactuca saligna. The sequence continues at coordinate 279,000,738 of NC_136421.1, read as the reverse complement.
GATTGCCGATCGGTTCCTGAAGTCATACTTGCAGTAATAGTTATTAGACTTATCCAAGTGGGAGACTGTTGGATAAGGTGTCTAAGTCCATAACTATTTCTGGTATGTACTTGACCCGACCCGGCATGGTCCATTTGGGTTGCATGGCACCGTGCAATTGGATAGACTAAATGAGAGAAATAACACTTGGAGATTATTAATATATTATAAGTTCTAATATATTAATAATATTATTTGATTAGTTTGATCAAGAATTAATTTAGAATTAATTATGTGATCAAAAGATAACTAATTAAATATATGGGTTGATTATGTAAATCATCCATATCTTGTATAGTGGGCTAAGAGGCTCCATGGACTATCAAGTTGGGTTCCACCCATAGGATGCTCCATGGATGCTCCATGGGAGTTACAAACCCATGGGTCATGGAAATGAAGAGTCATGACACATTAGGGTTTAACCCTAGATGTGTCAACACTATATAAGAAACATATTCTCCACCAGAATCGGCTACACTTAGGAAACAAGAGGGCTTGGCCGATTTTGAGAAGTGTGTGTTCTCTCATAAGTTCTTCCAAGAGCATTTGGTGTTGTGTGAAGCATTTGAGGCATCACACACTTCTCAAAATCGGCCAAGCCCTCTTGTTTTCTTAGTGTAGCCGATTTTTGGTGGAGAACATGTTTCTTATATAGTGTTGACACATCTAGGGTTAAACCCTAATGTGTCATGACTCTTCATTTCCATGACCCATGGGTTTGTAACTCCCATGGAGCATCCATGGAGCATCCTATGGGTGGAACCCAACTTGATAATCCATGGAGCCTCTTAGCCCACTATACAAGATATGGATGATTTACATAATCAACCCATATATTTAATTAGTTATCTTTTGATCACATAATTAATTCTAAATTAATTCTTGATCAAACTAATCAAATAATATTATTAATATATTAGAACTTATAATATATTAATAATCTCCAAGTGTTATTTCTCTCATTTAGTCTATCCAATTGCACGGTGCCATGCAACCCAAATGGACCATGCCGGGTCGGGTCAAGTACATACCAGAAATACTTATGGACTTAGACACTTTATCCAACAAGTAGTGCTGCTGGAGGATATTCAGGTGGATGCGGGCCTGAATTATGCTGAGAAACCAATTGCGATTCGGGATCAGAAGATCAAGGTTCTTAGGAACAAGGAGATACCATTAGTGCCGGTTCAGTGGCAGCATCGGAAGGGGTCCGAGATGACGTGGGAGTCAGAGTCAGAGATGCAGGAGCAACATCCAGAGTTGTTCTCAGTATAAGACTTCGAGAGTGAAGTCTGGTTCTAGTGGGGGAGAATTGTTTCATCCCGGAATTCAGGTTCGACCATTTAACCCTTCTTCTTTTCCAAGTTGTCATGTTAAATCCCTTGAGAGAATGTTAAGCTTGTGAGTACGCTAGGTGTACTAAGGAGTACGTTGTGCATACTCGCACGCTTAATTTGTACGCGGGTTCATCCGGGTACGCTGGGCGTACCCAAGGTTACGCTGGGTGTAACCGGCCTAGATGCAAAACCCTAATTTCTGTCTTTTGCACTATAAAAGGAACATGTAGTCCTTTGCACTAGCCACCATATCCCCTTGAGTGAGTCCTTAGAGAGTTGAGATCCGTGTTTTAGCTTGTGTGTGTGTGTTTTGAGCTTGAAGTTATCTTTTTAAGATGAAGAAGGAGAAGAAGGAGCCATTGTTGGAGCTAGAAGTTGAAGATCAAGTGTAGATCCGAGTTCTACAGTAGTTGGAGATCCTTTCTAAGGTAAAAAGCTCAAAACTTTCTTTTTTCTTCATAAGTTTTGCTTTTTGGACCATTTCTAGGGTTTTTGGTTCAAAGTTGGAGACTTTGTGTGCAAGGAGTCTCCATGAGCTTAGATCTGACCTTTTCTAGTGTATATTGTGTTGAGGATTCATAAAAATCTAGTCTTGGATGTGGATCTTGTGTCATGCATGAGTTATAGTCTCATTATGGAAAGAGGAAAGGTGTTTGGAGAACAAAGTGATCTCTACAGCCATGCAAGCCTTAAACGTTTCAACTTTATGGATTAAGTCATATTAGAGGAGTCATATCTGAAGTTTGGATGCAAGTCTTAACTGATTAAGACCTGAATGAGATGGATAAGGAAACTGGGCATTACGCTGGGTGTAATCCCAGTATGCGCCATGTAGGGGGTCGCGTTCCCCGTTTCTGGAGTGCAAGGGTACGCCCCGCGTACTGCTTGCTGTTGACTTTTAGGGTTTTAGTCAACATGTGGACCTTTGAGTCAGAGAGGGGTGAAATGGTCTTTTACCCTTCTGTGGAATTGTAGAAAGGAATATAGTATAGCCTTGAGAGCCGTTAATGATTTGGAATAATTACATGATGTGATTAGGCGAGGCTAGGTCGTTGTTACGATATTCAGAAATATCAAGCACGTGAGACACTAGACATCATACGAGGTGAGTCTTCTCACTATATTGTACCTAGAAGGATACCTATGTGTGACCGGAAGGTCTGGTATTGTCACACCCCAAAACCGGAACGGCGGAAACGTTCTGGGGTGGATGACGTCATGTCAAGTATCACAACACATGCATTATAGTAATCAAAGTACAACAAAACATTGCATTAATAGTAATACTTTTACAAGGTTACATTACAACACTTTAAAGTAATACAAGTAATAGCATAAATACAGCGTGGTACTAAGCTATCTTCATCAACAGCTCCGGTGATGTACCTGTCTAATGCTAACCTGAGAATACAAGTTATTTGAAAAGCGAGTATCAACATTTTTTACAAATGCTGGTGAGTTCATAAGCATTTAGTGACATTTCATTCAAATAACTTAAGAAAGTAATAGTTTAAGAGATTTCAGTGTATTAGAGTTCTTTCCAAAAAATCCTATATTATCTTTAATAAAAGCAGCCTTCTACCAAGACTAGTCAGTGATGTAGGGTGAAAAAAAATAGTTTTCCCTAAATTGCTATCATTATCAAAATACTAAATTTGATTATTGAGGAAAGCAACGACATCAGGGAATATCATATGCCTCAGCAGTGAGGGCTGCTGACTAAGGCAAAGAACCATAGACTCCAGGAAAGTATCAAACATACGATACGCCTGGTTCAGTCTAGCAAGTGGAGACACAGACCCCAGCAGGTACCAAATGAAGGTACAGTATACCAAATGAAAGGTACATCTCGCAAGGTCAAAAGAGTGAAGACAGACCGCAGACGATACCAAATGAAAGGTACATCTCGCAAGGTCAAAAGAGTGAAGACAGACCGCAGACGATACCAAATGAAAGGTACATCTTGCAAGGTCAAAACAGTGAAGACAGACCGCAGACGATACCAAATGAAAGGTACATCTCGCAAGGTCAAAACAGTGAAGACAGACCGCAGATGATACCAAATGAAAGGTACATCTCGCAAGGTCAAAACAATGAAGACAGACCGCAGACGATACCAAATGAAAGGTACATATCGCAAGGTCAAAACAGTGAAGACAGACCACAGGCGATACCAAATGAAAGGTACATCTAGCAAGGTCAAACAGTGAAGACAGACCACAGACGATACCAAATGAAAGGTACATCTAGCAAGGTCAAACAGAGATAACAGACCCCAGACAGTATCAACTGAAAGATACATCTAGCAAGGTCAAAACAGTGTGATTCTGAAAAAGGTGACATCAGCATACAGTGTAAATCACTGACGAAATACCGTTACCTTAAAGCCATGAATTATAAGGCAACCCAGGATACTCGTAACCATATTGACTAGAGTTCTAGACGCTCTACAAGCATCTATATAATGTGACATTTGTCACCCCTTGGCTTGGTAGGCCATGGACTGTAGCTAGCAGTCAGGGTGCGGGGTTGTCAATCCCGTATAGGCCTATACACACAATGTCCGCTCTCCCTACAGGAGACTCTAGTTACCAACTAGATGACGGAGAAGGCCGCATCCCGAAGATGCATCCCAAATAGAGGATAGTGTGTTACTAAGAGGGAGTGGGTTTCTAATGTAAGTGTAGACTAGAGGTAGAGACTCTTAACAGACTGACTGGAGAATTTCCTGTATGTCCATACTCATATACACAGTAAATAAGTAATGAACCAAACGACTTTCGGATGGCCACCCGATCCCACCAGACCACATCTCAACGAAGAAAAGGAAATAGGGCGGATGAGCCTTCCTAAGTCTTTCAATCGTTACTTATATGTATTTATATAAGCACAGACGTACATCTAACTACGGCTAAGTGTGTAATAGTTGAAGACATATCATCATGGTGTGAATTCATACAGTGTGGAATAACAAAATAGTAAAGTATAAGTGTATCAAGTATAAGGGATTCTTGTGAAGTAGGAGTGTCTGACGAGTGAAGTAGGAGCGGTCGCAAGTGATGTAGAAGTGTCGAACAAGTATAAGCGTATCACGAAGTGGAGGCGACAATAAGTGAAGCGAGAGCGTATTAAGTATAAGTGAAGTAGAGTAGATATCCAATATAAGTGAAGTAGAGTCAATATCAAGTATAAGTGAAGTAGAATCGATATCACTAAGTAAGAGCGTGAATAAGTATAAGCGTCATCATGTATAATTGACTATAGGTATAAGTGAAAGTGTTACCGAGTCAGAGTATAAAAATAAGTATAAGCGATACAACAGTGTTTAACAAGTAAAAGTATACGTCAAAAAGGGAAATCTTTAATGAAAAGCCTTTATGTACAGAGAAAATCACAAATTGTATTCCTTTGTAAAATACGTTTAAAACCTTAGAGGATCTTTCATAAACCAATTTAGGATGAATTTGAATAAATCAGTATAAGTAAAAGTTATGAAACAGGTAAAAGTCATTTTAGTGTCCCACTCGGTAAAACAGTGTAAAAGTGGTAAAATCTTGTGCATACGGGTTATCAATCATATGCGATTGACATGATAAATGGCATGTTTAACTTGTATTCCCCCCCTATAAAACATTTAAAATCATTTAAAAGGTTCATTCAGGGGTATGAACTCACCTGGTGTAAGTAGGTCCAACGAGAGTGCTGTTTGGGCGTTCGGTTCCACGTAAGGACTTGAACACACACAAGGACCTATTTTAACATATGATAACATATGTTCACATACAATTAGCATGTAATATACTAATTAAACAATTATACACACTCAAAGGAGTGGAAAACACTTTTGGTTGAGTGTTTGGGGTCCCGGGTAGCATTTACGGGTGCTAAGGGTCTCTTATCAGTTGTGGGACTTTGCTATACTCACATATCAAGTGTGTAAATCGACTTAAAGCATCAACATGGACCAAACAAGGAGTTTACGGCCCAACCTAAGGGAGTTTACGGCCGTAAACTCCCAAGGTCAATTTCTTGGGTGTTTGATGCTTCAAGCTTGTTCATAGAATTATTCCAAGCACTTTTCCTAACAGGTATGTGTGGGTTTGAGGCCTCTAAGGGTACTAAACAAGATTTTATGGCCTAGGAACTCTCCCAAGGGAATTTACGGCCGTAAACTCTCAACCTTTGAGTTTAGTGAAGTTTTAAGCCCCTATTGCCTTCCTGGAATTTTCTTATGAAGTTTGATGCTATTTTGGGTGATTAAAACCAACATTTGAGGGGGTTTTGGGGAGTTTACGGCCTAGATAAATGCTTGGGCTGTAAAATCCTTTCTTTAAATCATTTTGGAGTGTTTCAAGTGTCTAAACTCAAGAGGATAAGTCCCTAAGTTATGTAATAAGCCCTAGGATGAGTTTGGTGCACATTTGGGACATTTTGACATGATTTTGAGGAGTTTAGGGCCTAAGCTTGTGCTTGGGCCATAAACTCTTGTTTGAGTCCTAAAATCATGCCTTTTAATGTTTAAACACTCCTAGGCTATATACCCTAATTATTCCCAAGCTTATGGACAAGTTTAGAGGCATGTTTGGCACCATTTTAGGGGTTTACGGCCCTAGAGTGTTCCTGGGCCGTAAACTCCTTATTCCATGCCTTCTTGGATGATTTTTGGGCTATAAACATAAATCACTATGTTTAGATTAAGCTAGGGTAAGCAGACTTACAATTTGGAAGCGTTTGGTTGCGGTTTCGGGGCGAAAACGAATCTAGAGAGAGAGTATAGAGAGAGAGTGTAAAAAGGTTTCCAATAGGCTCCACTCACCCTTATATAGGGTTTTGAGTCGGGGCACAGTGGAAATTTTACCCGATACTGCCGTTAAACGGGGCTTTTGGTCGCACCCGATTTAGTGGTCGTAACACAAAACTTGACATCATCCAATTTAATGGAAATGTGTGTCCTGTGTTTTTATTTCCTTTTATCACGACTTAACGGCTTGTTAAAGGTAATCAAATGGAAATGTTTATTAAACTGACGCCCTCTAATTAACGGAACTTTTGAACAGTGGAATATTCCGTTAGCGGTAACGGAGAAATGTAACGGGACAACTTTGGTTGTCACATCATCCCCCCGTTAGAGGGAATTTCGTCCCGAAATTCAGATCTAGGCAAGGAAGTACGTATGAATGGCCAAGTAGAGGTAAGAGAGTACTTCCTATGTGGTTGTCCTTGCATCTCCAAGTGATCTCTGGTCCGTGTTTGTCATTTCAACAGACTCTCGCGTACGGGATGCGGATTCCTTCTCGTGTAGCTAGTGGGTTCCAACTGGTGTATCTACAAGGTTAGGGTTCTCGATGGATTCTATCAAGATGAGTGAAGCACGAAGAGTGTTGTCGGGAATTCACGTATAAAGTCTAAGAAGTGAGTCAATCGAATGTGAACTTTGTGGTATATCCGAAAGTAGTAGCGGCCTGAAAAAGGTTGGACCATATTTCCATGAGGATTCTCGGATGGTCCTAAGCTCTCGGAAAGGAGTAGAGTTTTTCAGTACTAAGAACATAGTGTACTTCTGTGGCAAGATCAACACTGGCGTGATCGCCATTACGACGTTCCTAACGTTCTCACTTGTACTAGATGTGTAGTCCTTCAGGTTAGTCCTTAGGAAGCTCAGGTGGTCTTTGGTTTCGTGTTTTCTTTCAACTGGCTGATAGAGACTTTCTAGATTGCCGAGTGGGTTGCGTGACTATGGTTATTGGTTTGCTATAGAGTGTCTATCTCGCGCTTGTGCAAAATGAACCTGCACTAACGAAGCTTGAGATACGGAAACCCTGAGGGTCGAGGAGATAGGGTTTCACCTAACGAGTGTTGGACTATCTCGGGAGGTTGTCCTATTATCTCTGCGTGAGATAGTATTGGTGGAACACCTAATAGTCCAATGAATCTCTAAGACTGTGGTTTATTCTAGTGTGGAAAGTGTATGTTCTTGCATAACCCTTCAACTAACACCAGGGCTGGTGTCAAGTCTATAATCTCTTCGGGATCAGGGTCAAGAGGCTTAACGCAACTACGTTCGCACTTTACCAAGTATTCTTGGCTGCGAATGTTATCCTGTGGTTCTCAGCATTCTAGTGTCCTCTTCGGAGAATGTATTTTATCGTTTACAGGGCGACGACGATTTCCTCCATGCAATAGGGTGGAGGATGATAGGCACTACTTGTCTATAACGAGGTGGACGAAGTCCCTGAGTAGTGCGGGCATATACTGCAACTACTCATCCGAAGGTTCTAGGTTTTCTTGGTCTAGGTCGAATCTAGTAAGTATAGAATCTTCTCACTCGGAACTCTTAAGAGTTCAACCCGTAGTGATTTTCTTGACTCGGTTTCCTATTTTATGGAATAGGGTGAAAGTGTTTTGCGAAGAGGTCCGTGGTAGAGCTCATGCTTAGTCTAACCACAAATATCAGGTGTATGCGAGCAGTATACGATTGAGGTCAGCAGGACATTCAGCTGTGCGACTCCACCCCAAACCCACAACCCAACGAGGAATAGGGAATAGGGAGGAAACACACACCTTAAATCTTTTTGATCTCGATTATATACCACCTTTATGCATATACCTATTTATAGTGATCAGTCTCATGAGTTGTGTTCTCTAGGTTCACAAACCTAATGTTCGAGGTGCGAAGGGTCTCTCGGGGGAAATATACGAAATCTGCTTCGGTCGGTTGTCGTCATCTAGAGTATATTGTAGTGTGTTTCACTTCGGTGTTCATCTGACTACGAGGGGTCGGTCAACAGTGTATGGTACCCTCCTGTGGGTACTTCGAAAGGTTTGAGATAAGAGGGATGATTTTACGGGTCGTATTAGGTTGGTTTATTTGTGTTAGGTTCAGGTTCAGAAGAACCTTTATTTTCCGATATGGCTATGGAGAAAGTTCTTTTTACACAGCACTTAAGGATTTACACACGGTTGCATGAAATCAAACCATGATCAATAGAGTCGTCGAAGTTGGCACACTCCGACATGATATAAAGTGAAGATCGATAGAGTCCTGTGCCGAACAGGCACACTAGTTCGAGGCGTCTCGGGTTTCGTCCCACGTATCACTACCGCGGATACTTGGATTGATAGAGTCGATGCGGAACTATAGAGAGTTCTAAGTGTTTCCGAATAGAGTATCTTTTCATGAACGGGTTCTCACAAGGCATTTCTATAATCGCCTCACATATACTAGTCATGTATATTTAAGGTGGGGAGGACTGTTGACTGAGCGACCCCGCCCTAAATCCACAACCAAACGAGGAACAGGAGATGAGGCGGCGTTTGCTCACTCTAGGTCTGTCCATCTTAATATACATGGTCGTAACGTATATGTTTAGCCACTATAGTTTTACCTAATGAATTTTAATTTTTATAACAGTGCTGCGACTTTCGCCTTACTGGAAAGAATTTGCATTTGAATTAGTCTTTTATTGTTCTTAGCTTAGTTATCTGAGATCGAGAGTCGTACCAAAAATCTACCGAGTTCCTTGACGTTTCTCCCTAAGCAGTAGTGTCAGGCTCCTTCTGTGTCTTTGTCTTTTCCTTCGGTTGGGCAATCCTTCTTGAAGTGTCCAAACTCGCCACATAGGCGGCAAACCTATGTGGCCGCCGCATTGGCGATTGCTGTTATACGTTCCACCGGAGTTCTGCATACACGAGCAGTATGCCCCTTCATGTGGCACCTAGCACAATAGAGTTCTCAGCAGGCACCATGATGATGGTAGCTGCACCTGCTGCAGTGGGGAAGGTCTCCTAGATACGGTCTTCTTGGAGTCGGGAGGGAAGGGTTGACAGGGGTACAGGCTGCCCCAGCTCGTTGCCCTTCGGAAGGTCCTTGAGCCGAGGTACTTCCCTCCTCTATCTTGAGTTTTCTCTTTAGTGGGTTCAGTTGGGGTTCTCGGGTGGCTGAGTATGGAAGTGTGGATTGACGCTATCCATCGTCAGGATTGGAATTTCCAACGGGCACCTTGCTAACATTGGCATTGTTAGCATTCAGGTGAGCCATGATAGCTGCTATGGCTGCTGAAACTGCAGCTTGGAACGTAGCTTCATCAAATAGGAGAGTAGGTTTCTTGCTTGTGGATTGGTTACGCTTCTTCGGTGGCATGGTTTTTCCTACACGGAAAGCAATACAAGGTAATGAGAGACGATGGTTAACCCTGGACGTTTCTGTCCTGAACGTATTAGGCATAATATTTTTCCCGTGCCTCGGGTATTGGTTGTCTGAGTGTCGACCTACATCCCTATGATGTAGTCCTGGTAATCGAAGTGAATGTATGAGTATCAGAAAAAGGCCATAAGATGCGAGTCGTTCCTACTAAATTACCTTTATACTGAGAAAGGTTTCACTCTCCAGCCTGGAGAGATTTGAGAACAGTTCGGAACGAAGCTGCGAAAAGAGAGGCTCATGAAGGCTTATGGCTAAACAACCTCACAGAGGTGTGGGTATCCGCTCTAAGCGTATTACGGGCAACGGGAACAAGGCGATTTACCTAACACATAGCGTGAGCAGTGTAATCACTAACTCACTAAATTGTATTATTTTATGGGTGTATTAGCGTGACGAACACGAGGAAACGACACTTCTCGGGGTTCCACGTACTGGCTCCCTCGGTCTGCCTCGTCTTTTTGACTGGAATCGGCGTTGGTTTCCTTCGGGCAGTCTCCTAGGGTTCTCTTCTCGTATGGACATATTGAATTTCTACTCCGCCTTCCCTCTGATTCCAACTATGGGTGTCACCACTTCATGATGGATGACTGAGAATCTCCGAAGTTGAAGCGAATTCCTCACCGATGTCCATAAAAGAATATGGGCACTTGGTGCTTTCAATAGTCTCAACCCAGTCCATTTATTTCCAAACAGGAAGTCTTCTAAATGAACCTTTTCGGGGTCGGGATCAACTCTTCTGTTATGCACTGAAGTGGGTAGGGTTTTCTATCGGGTTCGTGCGAGAATGGAAATGTCTAAAGAATCCTAACAGATTATTAACATTTCGCTGGATGATCCACATCGAGTCCTGCTACGATTACACAGGGTATACAAATCATATATAGTTTAGATCTGATAGGCCTTCGAATATGTGATACTACTCTAAAACCACATCCCAACGAGGAAAAGGAAATAGAGCAAAACCACACATTCTTAGTCTATGGGATCCTTATTATATATAACCTTGGAAGTATACTCTCTATAGTTGTAGGTATATCAATAAGGATCTTTTAATTCTCACACCAGGTTATCTATGTATTCCAAATATCCCTATGGTATTTTGATTCTTGTTTGTTTTCTCATCTTATGAATGTCATTCTGGGATTAGTGTGAATCTTTTAGCGCTCTAAAATACTCCTATAGTATTTTAACTTTATGTTTGGCTCTAACAAATCCTAGTTGGTAAGTTTCAGATCTGTTGCACACCACAATCACTCCTGAGCACACGTTCATCGCATCTCGAATAAAGGTAGTTGATCAGGTTACATTTATTCCAGCGTACGATTACATAACTGCCCAGATTTGTCTGTAGTGCTCAACATCCGAAGACTTTTATTCTTGTTCTTTTTCAGATACTTGTGTTCGAGTGTTTAGATTCTGGATGTTATTATACTTTGGTAAAATATGGATATATTTTAAAGTATAATTTATTGTTCAGAGTGTTTTTTTTCCCATTGCATTTATAGGTTTTATATCTTTTATGAATTGATATACTTAGCTCACTATAAACAATGCTCTGATACCAATCTGTCACACCCCAAAACCGGAACGGCGGAAACGTTCTGGGGTGGATGACGTCGTGTCAAGTATCACAACACATGCATTATAGTAATCAAAGTACAACAAAACATTGCATTAATAGTAATAGTTTTACAAGGTTACATTACAACACTTTAAAGTAATACAAGTAATAGCATAAATACAGCGTGGTACTAAGCTATCTTCATCAACAGCTCCGGTGATGTACCTGTCTAATGCTAACCTGAGAATACAAGTTATTTGAAAAGCGAGTATCAGCATTTTTTACAAATGCTGGTGAGTTCATAAGCATTTAGTGACATTTCATTCAAATAACTTAAGAAAGTAATAGTTTAAGAGATTTCAGTGTATTAGAGTTCTTTCCAGAAAATCCTATATTTTCTTTAATAAAAGCAGCCTTCTACCAAGACTGGTCAGTGATGTAGGGTGAAAAAAAATAGTTTTCCCTAAATTGCTATCATTATCAAAATACTAAATTTGATTATTGAGGAAAGCAACGACATCAGGGAATATCATATGCCTCAGCAGTGAGGGCTGCTGACTAAGGCAAAGAACCATAGACTCCAGGAAAGTATCAAACATACGATACGCCTGGTTCAGTCTAGCAAGTGGAGACACAGACCCCAGCAGGTACCAAATGAAGGTACAGTATACCAAATGAAAGGTACATCTCGCAAGGTCAAAAGAGTGAAGACAGACCGCAGACGATACCAAATGAAAGGTACATCTCGCAAGGTCAAAAGAGTGAAGACAGACTGCAGACAATACCAAATGAAAGGTACATCTCACAAGGTCAAAACAGTGAAGACAGACCGCAGACGATACCAAATGAAAGGTACATCTCGCAAGGTCAAAACAGTGAAGACAGACCGCAGACGATACCAAATGAAAGGTACATCTCGCAAGGTCAAAACAATGAAGACAGACCGCAGACGATACCAAATGAAAGGTACATCTCGCAAGGTCAAAACAGTGAAGACAGACCGCAGACGATACCAAATGAAAGGTACATCTAGCAAGGTCAAACAGTGAAGACAGACCACAGACGATACCAAATGAAAGGTACATCTAGCAAGGTCAAACAGAGATAACAGACCCCAGACAGTATCAACTGAAAGATACATCTAGCAAGGTCAAAACAGTGTGATTCTGAAAAAGGTGACATCAGCATACAGTGTAAATCGCTGACGAAATACCGTTACCTTAAAGCCATGAATTATAAGGCAACCCAGGATACTCGTAACCATACTGACTAGAGTTCTAGAGGCTCTACAAGCATCTATATAATGTGACATTTGTCACCCCTTGGCTTGGTAGGCCGTGGACTGTAGCTAGCAGTCAGGGTGCGGGGTTGTCAATCCCGTATAGGCCTATACACACAATGTCCGCTCTCCTTACAGGAGACTCTAGTTACCAACTAGACGACGGAGAAGGCCGCGTACCGAAGATGCATCCCAAATAGAGGATAGTGTGTTACTAAGAGGGAGTGGATTTCTAATGTAAGTGTAGACTAGAGGTAGAGACTCTTAACAGACTGACTGGAGAATTTCCTGTATGTCCATACTCATATACACAGTAAATAAGTAATGAACCAAACGACTTTCGGATGGCCACCCGATCCCACCAGACCACATCTCAACGAAGAAAAGGAAATAGGGCGGATGAGCCTTCCTAAGTCTTTCAATTGTTACTTATATGTATCTATATAAGCACAGACGTACATCTAACTACGGCTAAGTGTGTAATAGTTGAAGACATATCATCATGGTGTGAATTCATACAGTGTGGAATAACAAAATCGTAAAGTATGAGTGTATCAAGTATAAGGGATTCTTGTGAAGTAGGAGTGTCTGACGAGTGAAGTAGGAGCGGTCGCAAGTGATGTGGAAGTGTCGAACAAGTATAAGCGTATCACGAAGTGGAGGCGACAATTAGTGAAGCGAGAGCGTCTTAAGTATAAGTGAAGTAGAGTAGATATCCAGTATAAGTGAAGTAGAGTCAATATCAAGTATAAGTGAAGTAGAATCGATATCACTAAGTAAGAGCGTGAATAAGTATAAGCGTCATCATGTATAATCGACTATAGGTATAAGTGCAAGTGTTACCGAGTCAGAGTATAAAAATAAGTATAAGCGATACAACAGTGTTTAACAAGTAAAAGTATACGTCAAAAAGGGAAATCTTTAATGAAAAGCCTTTATGTACAGAGAAAATCACAAATTGTATTCCTTTGTAAAATACGTTTAAGACCTTAGAGGATCTTTCATAAACCAATTTAGGATGAATTTGAATAAATCAGTATAAGTAAAAGTTATGAAACAGGTAAAAGTCATTTTAGTGTCCCACTCGGTAAAACAGTGTAAAAGTGGTAAAATCTTGTGCATGCGGGTTATCAATCTGTCGCACCCCTGAACCATACGGCGGAAACGTCCGGGGGCTGTCGTGACTCAATTGAATACCATGACATTGAATATATATTAAACGTAAGAACATTCGTCACCATGCATTAATATAGTACAACCAGTAAAGTTTACATGAAGTACATTGTTTAAACATTACATTCCCAAAAATAAATTGTTCGTTTCGTACATAAATAAACTGCAAGCCATCACTGAATATGATTTCCTTTGATTCACTGGTTCCCTGAGAATACAAGTATTTTGAAAAACGTCAACATATGAAATGTTGGTGAGTTCATAAGTAGTGTTTGAAATCCAATGTTTTGTATTGTTTGAAAACCACCAGAAAATCTGATATTTTTTGAAAATAGTATAGTCAAAAAGGTGTGAAGATCCATAGGTATGCTTGTTTGTTTCTATACTTGTAAAAATTGTTCATTAAAATGGTATGCATTCCGAATCCGTATGTATTGAAAAACCCTAGGAAAACCTGATGTTTTCCTAATTCTTTGAATTACATGAATTTACATTGAAACCATTGCAACGCGTGAAGTTATCAATACCAGACGACGTTGGATTATTTTTTAGCATGATTATTTGCTACAAACACGCGTTACACAAACGACTAGTCTATAGCAATACTAACGATCCCGTAGGCGTCGTCCGTACTAATCACGTTATCCAACCGCCCTGAGTACGTGTAGTCCCACATCCGAAGCGAAAGAGGACACGAAGGCCTCGATGACTCCATTAGCCGGTTGGGGATAAAAAGGTACGAGGGGTCCCAGACCCGCCTCGCATAAAAGGTAGACTCTACTAGCAATACCAAAGGACCCTTGGGGACCAGTAGTATACAAGCCATTGAAAGTCCTTTTACGTCGTGTCGGATCGGTAAACCCCAACACTTCGTAAGATAGAAGTCTTCGGGCCTTAAGATCAGGTTATTGGGCTAGCTAGGCTCAACAAACAAGATTTTACACTTTTGGGGCCCAAAGATGGTACGTAGACGTCTGTGCACACTCGCATGTATATTAAATTCCCAAATGTTATTAGTATGAATCGTAGTGTCGTAGTGTCATAGTGTCGTCGTGTTAGTAGTTTCGGATTTTTATTGGTTCGAGACCGAACCAATTCGTTTAACAACGACTTTTGGTGTTGTAATGTATTGTATTTCATCGATAGTCGCGGTGCCATCATTTGGTCAAATTGCATGTATTGAATTAGCCTTGAAAGTTTTCTGTTTTCAGCCCCTCATTGTTTGTAAAATTTACTTTTTCAACCCTTTATTTAAATACTTTCCGGTTTGGTCCTTAAATCAATTTTCTTGACATTTTAACACCAAAAATTATTGAAATTAATATTTTTCAGCATATTTTTCATAGAAAACAGCTTAAGTCCCTGAAATTTCAGTTTTCTCGGTTATAACCCTTCTTTTTCGCAATTTTGACAATTTTGGCCCAAATTGTAAAATTTTGCAACTTTGGTCCTTTTTAAATTTAAAAAGCATTTTAAACCTTTGAAAAGGTCTTGGAACACTTATAGTCCACTGTTTTACAGAAAAACACAGTTTTGGCCCTCCAAAACAGAAAATTTCACATAATGGGCCTCATTGGGCCGAAAATGTCATTTTTAGCCCATTAAGCTTGAAATTTATGTTTTTAATTCTCTAAATGAGTATATTTCCAGAAATGGTTTTATTGAAACTGTTTTGACACACCTTATCCATCAGAATTCGTGATATGTCAATTTGGGCCCTTAATTTTTGTATTTTTCACATTTTAGGTCCAAAAATTGTGTTTTTAGCCCAAAGAAATTATTACTAAACCACTTAGCTATTTTTCTAGAAACACTTAGTATGTAGAAATATAGTAGAGGCTAAAATCATTTAACATAAGGTATATCTCGGTTTTGAGGGATTTTATGGCTAAATCCAACATTATAACTCACAAAAGCACACATATAAGCATGGAAATCATACAAAGCATACAAAACACATATAGATCTACACTTTCACTTGTATCCCCCCCCCCCCAAATCATAAAAACAAAAAATAGGGGGTATGAAGCTCACCTTGTTTGAAGGTTTCGGTTTTTGATGAAGATGTGAAGAGGTTTTTGGCCCTAGCAAGCTTCTTGAGGAGCTTTACAACTTAGATGGCTCTAAGATGTATGATTCACGGAATGGAAAGGGTTAAGAGGAGATTTTGAAGAAATCAAGAAGCTAAACCATGGATATAAGTAAAAACTTACCTAGGATGATGATTTTTGGTGGAGAATCCTCTTGAAAGCACACACCAACTCGAGATTTTTGATGGAAGATGGAAGAGGTATTTGAGAGTGTTTAAGAGAGTTTTTGAGTGAAAAATGAAGGTGGTGAGAGGGTTGGCCGAGAATATGGAGAGAAGGGAGAGAGAGATGGTGAGGTGACATGCTTGGAAGTATGGGGGTCCTTGCATGGATTTATGTTGAACATTATGGAGGTGGCACCTCCTAAGTCAATTCTTATTACATTTCCCTATATATATATATATATATATATATATATATATATATATATATATATATATATATATATATATATATATATATATATATATATATATATATTTGTTTTAATTGATCTTGGGCCGAGATTTTGGGCTAGGAGGAAGGAGGGTGAATTAGCTTGGCCCAATTCTTTCTTTGGTTCGGAATTATGAAGCCCATAAAGAAAATTTTCGGCCCATTTGGGCCTTTAGGGTAGTTCTCGGCCCAATAGGTCCATGAGAAAGGTGTGGGTCATTCTAGGCCCATTAAAGCCCAAAATACTATATCTTAATGAATGTGAGTTCAAATAAGGCCCAACTTAAGACTCTTAGCTTAAAAGAATTAAGTTAAGGGTTTATTGGTCCATTAGGTCCAATAAGAGAATCATAGTCCATAATGAACTTGAGTCGGGATATCTAGGGTTTCCAACCCTTATTTAAACATATGAGATATATTTGAATGAGAGTGGAGTATGATATTCCTTTAGAGTAAAAGTTATTACACTAGGTGAATGATTGCATGAGAGTAGAATTTCCTAGCAAAAATGCTAGTTGTGACACAATCGTATGCGATTGACATGATAACTGGCATGTTTAACTTGTATTCCCCCCCTATAAAACATTTAAAAGCATTTAAAAGGTTCATTCAGGGGTATGAACTCACCTGGTGTAAGTAGGTCCAACGAGAGTGCTGTTTGGGCGTTCAGTGCCACGTAAGGACTTGAACACACACAAGGACCTATTTTAACATATGATAACATATGTTCACATACAATTAGCATGTAATATACTAATTAAACAATTATACACACTCAAAGGAGTGGAAAACACTTTTGGTTGAGTGTTTGGGGTCCCGGGTAGCATTTACGGGTGCTAAGGGTCTCTTATCAGTTGTGGGACTTTGCTATACTCACATATCAAGTGTGTAAATCGACTTAAAGCATCAACATGGACCAAACAAGGAGTTTACGGCCCAACCTAAGGGATTTTACGGCCGTAAACTCCCAAGGTCAATTTCTTGGGTGTTTGATGCTTCAAGCTTGTTCATAGAATTATTCCAAGCACTTTTCCTAACAGGTATGTGTGGGTTTGAGGCCTCTAAGGGTACTAAACAAGATTTTACGGCCTAGGAACTCTCCCAAGGGAATTTACGGCCGTAAACTCTCAACCTTTGAGTTTAGTGAAGTTTTAAGCCCCTATTGCCTTCCTGGAATTTTCTTATGAAGTTTGATGCTATTTTGGGTGATTAAAACCAACATTTGAGGGGGTTTTGGGGAGTTTACGGCCTAGATAAATGCTTGGGCTGTAAAATCCTTTCTTTAAATCATTTTGGAGTGTTTCAAGTGTCTAAACTCAAGAGGATAAGTCCCTAAGTTATGTAATAAGCCCTAGGATAAGTTTGGTGCACATTTGGTACATTTTGACATGGTTTTGAGGAGTTTACGGCCTAAGCTTGTGCTTGGGCTGTAAAATCTTGTTTGAGTCCTAAAATCATGCCTTTTAATGTTTAAACACTCCTAGGCTACATCCCCTAATTATTCCCAAGCTTATGGACAAGTTTAGAGGCATGTTTGGCACCATTTTAGGGGTTTACGGCCCTAGAGTGTTCCTGGGCCGTAAACTCCTTATTCCATGCCTTCTTGGATGATTTTTGGGCTATAAACATAAATCACTATGTTTAGATTAAGCTAGGGTAAGCAGACTTACAATTTGGAAGCGTTTGGTTGCGGTTTCGGGGCGAAAACGAATCTAGAGAGAGAGTATAGAGAGAGAGTGTAAAAAGGTTTCCAATAGGCTCCACTCACCCTTATATAGGGTTTTGAGTCGGGGCACAGTGGAAAATTTACCCGATACTGCCGTTAAACGGAGCTTTTGGTCGCACCCGATTTAGTGGTCGTAACACAAAACTTGACATCATCCAACTTAATGGAAATGTGTGTCCTGTGTTTTTATTCCTTTTATCACGACTTAACGGCTTGTTAAAGGTAATCAAATGGAAATGTTTATTAAACTGACACCCTCTAATTAACGGAACTTTTGAACAGTGGAATATTCCGTTAGCGGTAACGGAGAAATGTAACGGGACAACTTGGGTTGTCACAGGTATGCTATAAGATATATGCATTGTATGTTATTAGTTGCCTGTTTATTATGCGTTATGTATGCTATGCTTGATATGGGCCGGAAGGCATTATGATATGGACCAGAAGGCATTATGATGTAGATCGGAAGGTCAGAGAGATATGGATCGGTGGGTCGACACGGGTAGGACCGGAAGGTTTACCAGGTTGGGACGGAAGTTCCCTGAGACACATGGACCGAAAGGTCATGGCCTGGAAGGGTGTATGAGTGTAAGTAGTGTTTTGGGGAACTCACTAAGCATTTATGCTTACAGTTGTTGTGTTATGTGTTTCAGGTACTAGCGAGGACCGTGGGTAGGCACCGGCATGACTCGTACGCACACCCACAGGCGGATTTGGATATGGTTGATCTTGGGATTTGACATGTTTTGTATTATGACTATGTTACATTGGATTTTTATGGTTTGTCTCGAAAGAAATTATGTTTTAAAGAAATGAAAATTTGTTTTGAAAATTTACGTTGTTACATTGTCAAAGTTACCCCTATAGGACAAAAGCTTTAAACTAAGGAGAACAAGAGTGCATAAGCATTCGTTGGGATGTTGCCCCTCACATGCACTCAACAGGGTGCTAAACATAGATCATGATAAAATCCTTAATACTTACATACAAGTTGGTGCTTGATTCATGTCATTTAGGTATCTCGGAGAGCTTCCTAAGTCCATTATATCTTACATGTTTTTGGAACGAGTACTCTGGTAGAGACATAGTGAATAAGTCAACATGATTATTATCTGATTCAATTTATTACAATCCAATCTTTTAAAGTGCATGTTGTTCAAGTGTAAATAATTTTTTTGGCAATATATGCTTAGTGTTGTACACTTTGATGTAACCATGTTTCGCTTGATCATTAACAATAGTGTTATCTTCAAATATGATTATTGGTTTATCGAGATCATAAGCTAAATCATATATACATTAAATGTGACCAATTACAAATCGAATCCATACTTACTCTCTAGTCATCTCATAGAGTGCTGGTGATTTGGAGTAATTTGTCAAAGTAGCAACTTAGGTCTGTTTCCAAGACCTTCGGGATATCATTGTGTTCGTAATGGTAAATACATAACCTAATTGGAAAAATCTCTTATACGGATAAGATAAGTATCTTGTACTCGTATATCCGACAAGGGTCTTTCTATTTTAACTATCAATCAGGGTAAATCCACTTAATGAAACGTAGGGGTAAAATAAAACTATTCCCACGATACCTTTAAGGTAACAAATGGTGTCTTTAAAACCATTCTAGTTGTGGCATATTGGCGTAGTGTTATGTCAAGCAAGACAATTCGCATCAAAGTTGTTGTTTGATCAAGTACATTGGGTCAAGTACAATAATGCACATATTGCACCTATATATAAACACTTAGGGCTAAGTATTTCTTCATCATCCTTCTTTGGATGGAGCATGTCCTTTTTAATGTCTATAGAATGAATGATCATGAGAGTAGATGATGGCTTTGCATAATGATGAGTAAAGTGTATCAACACCTTTTAGGTGTAATTTTATTGATGGAGTAAAATCTCATCTTTTTGTTGCTCGATCTATAGGATGAGGTAATACCATGTCTTTTCAAGATCGGTTCTTTTGAATTCCTTCTTCAGGATTTTAGTAGTTTCAAGTAATTATTTCGAATTTCCTATGAGATTCATATCATCTACATAAATTGCAAGAATCATGTATCCTGAAGTGGATTTCTTTATGAATACACATGTCACTATCATATTATTCAAATATCACAGCGTGATCCAGTACTCACGTCGATGGTTATACCATATCTATCAAGATTTTTCAATATATAGAGCATCTATCTTAGTCTTACCGATAACTTGTTTTGTGGTCTTGAACTACTTGATTTTGGAAACTTAATTCCACACAGGACTATCATGTATATTTTTGTGTCCATATCCTCGTAAAGATAGGTTGTGACCACAACCATAAGCCGTATACTCAGTTTTTTCAAAAATACCAAATTGGTTAAGTAACAAAACATTATAACGTCCATTATGAGTGAATACGTCTCCTCATAATTAATTCCATGTCAATGAGATTAGACTTTTGATACATGGAGAGCTTTCTATCTTAGAATATCATTATTCTCATTACACTTCCTTACGAGAACCCATTTCTTACCAATTGGTTTAAAATTGGGTGATGTTGGAGCAACATGTCCAAATACTGTTATTTTTGCTAAGGAATCCAATTCATCATGGATTGCTTGTTTCTGTTTAGTCCAATTTGTTCCACATTAGAACTTAATAATAGTATGCTATTCCATGTCATAATTTCTCATAATATGAGTGGTTACCACGTATATGAACACCTCATCGATGATAGTCTTGTTTTTCTAAAATATCATTTAAGCTAGCATACTCGAAATATATTTCAAGATTATCATCATGAAAAGAAATTGGTGTTTCTTCATAAATATGCACCTCTAATACACCACCATCATCCTTAACTATTTTGTATGGAAAAACAGATGGTACAAAATTTCTTTTTTTATTAAGGTTAAACATCTTTGGAACCACCACTCTTCCTTTTTACTTGGGAAGAGTGGTGTATTAGACAACTGATAGCAACATTCTTTGCGTGGTGGGTAAGACTGATACAACAAGCTCAATCAGTACATGTCGTCGCACATAGGCATATATCCTTGCCTACAGATGTTTTGTAACAACCTGAATTTTCCCACTTTGCCATTGAGGTTAGTTTCGTAACATTTTCATTTTAAGATACTTTATGGTTGTTAAAGTGAAATTTAAGGGGTTAAAGTGCATGAAAATGATTCTTATTTATATACAAGGGTCATGGGGCCATTTTCTCACTTGAGTCCGACTTCATCCTTGAAGTTCGTTGCTGCAAACAACTCCAAGTAATGATCCCTCATCTCCTCCTCAGGCTTTTATGTCCATTTTGACCCTTCCAGTGCTGTCATTACACCTTATCCAAGTCCACCACCTTGTTGTGCAATGTCTTCGTCTTCCTATCAAGGATCATGATCGATCTCTTTACATAATTCGAACGCTCATCAACCTGAATATCATCCAAAGGAAGGACTGTGGAATCATCAGCTAGATACTTCAAGAACTGAGAGAGGTGGAATGTGTTCTGGATCTGGCTAAGCTTATCAGCCAGGTCCAAAAGTTAAGCAACCTTGCTCATGCGGGCGATAATCTTGAAGGGACCAATATACTAGAGGCCCAACTTGCCCCCGCTTCCAAAAGAGGGTGACACCTTTCCAAGCTAACACCTTTAGAGGCACATAATGTCCCACTTGAAACTCGAGGACTGATCGTTGCCAATCAATATAATTGTTCATGAAACTTTGTACGGTCTGCAGCAAAGCTTGCACCTACTGAATCAACTTGGTCATCTTGATTACTACCTGAGTAATCCCCATAACCCAATGCCTGACCTCTCTCCAACAAACCAGGGTCCAAAAGTTCCTCCCATAAATCATCTCTGATGCAGTTCAATCGATACTGGCGTGATAATTTTTGTTATAGGAGAACTTGACCAATGGAAGATAAGTATCCCAACTCCTGCCAAAAACTAACACACATGCCCTAAGCATACCTCGAGGTTTGAATTGTCCGCTTACTATGTCCATCGGTCTAGGGTGGTATGTTGTGTTGAAATGAAACTGAGTACCCAACTCTTCGTGGAACTTCCTCCAAAACTTGGAGGTGAAACGAACATCTTGATCCAAAACCACCAAAACTAGCACCCTATGCCGAACCACCACCTCCCTAATGTAGATGTCCGCCAATTTTTTAGCAGAGATGCTCTTAAAAATAGGTATCAAATGAGCATTCTTGGTCAATCTATCAATGATTACCCAAATAGAATCAACCACACGTGTTTTCCTCAAAAACTTTATGATAAAATCTTTGGTGATCTTCTCCTATATCCACATGGGAATGGGTAACAACTGCATCTTTCCATGGGGTCTCTAATGTTCGGCTATGACTTTCTAGAGAGTCAAGCACTGCTCCACAAACCATGCTACCCCCTATTCATATAGGGCCACAAGCAACTCCATCTCAAGTCAATGTACATCTTCATGGCTCCCAGGTGGATCGAAAATTTTGACTTATGATTCTCTTCCAATAATGTATATCTAACCCCTCCAACAATCGGAACCCAAACCATGCCACACTTAGTCAATAACCCATGACTATTCTTGAAAAATAATGGAATATGACCCATAATCCTCTATTCCTTCTAATTTCCCCTCTTCAACCCTTCTATTTGTGGGTTTTTGGTCAAACCATCCTCAAATATAAATTTCCAATAAGTGCACTTCCTTCCTTGCAACTTAAGGCGTCAGCCACAACATTTGCCTTCCCCGAGTGATACAAAATCTCAAAGTCATAATCCTTCACTATATCCAACCATATCCATTTTCTCATATTTAGATTTGGTTGATCCATCTAGTATCTCAGGATCTTGTGGCAAGTGTAAATAGTGCACCTAACCCATACACGTAATTCCTCTAAATCTTGAGGGAGAAAACCACAGCCCCCAGCTCCAAATCATACGTTGGATAATTCGTCTCATGAGGCTTCAACTATCTCGAAGCGTAAGCAATCACATGAAATCTCTACATGAGCACTACTCCTAACCCTAAAATTGACACATCACAATAAACCACAAAATCATGCATACCTTCAGGAAGAGCGAGAATCACAGCCTCGCATAATCTCTGCCTCAAAGTATCGAAAGCTGCCTACTTATTTAGACCCCACCAGAAAGTAACATTCTTCTTCGTCAGGCGAGTCAATGGTACAAAAATCTTGGGGAAATAATGAATAAATCTCTGATAATAGCTTTCCAGACCATGAAAACTTCTAATCTTAGAGGGTGTCCTCGGGGTCTCCTACTGCATCACTGCCTCAATCTTGGCCGGATCAACCAATATACCCTTATGATTGATGATGTGCCCCAAAAACTGCATATCACACAACCAAAAATCACATTTGGAGAACTTAGCATAAATCCTCTCCCTCCTCAAGGTGTCTAAAACCTCCCATAAGTGCTCCTCGTGCTGCTCATTGGTCTTAGAGTATAGCAGAATATCATCTATAAACACAATCTGTAGCACCCATTTCAGGTATGAGCCATTTTGGGTGGTCACAGTATGGTGGAGCATCACCACCGTGTTGTGATATTTTCAAGGATCGTGGGACTTAATGTTGGGTTTTGAGCATTCTAACACTTCCTAAGTGTACATGCAACCCTAATAAACCTTGGATCTATGTTTGTCTAAGATACATGCATATAATTAATTTTTCCAAGGTTTATATCCTAGCTAGCATGGCATGGGGAACATGAATCAAATAAAGCTAGGAGAAATACTTACCTTGAAGTTGTAGTTGATTGCTTGGAGTTTTTGAGCCTAGCACCAATAGTGTGGATGCCTCAAGTGGAAATCACAAATCACCACAAACTTGGAACTTTGAGAGAATAGTCACTACTATCTTGAAATTTGCTCTCACCTCAACAAGTGTCAACTAGTCACATTTCAAGAACCAAAGCCTCCTTTATATAGTGTGAAGGATTAGGGTTACATCCCTAAAACCCATGTCTCTTCATTTCCATGAGATCCATGGGTTAAAGCTCCATGGAGTATCCATGGACTTTTCCATGCAAGCCTAGCCCATTCCAAATAAGCTTTAGCCCACACTATATAAATATAGAAGCCCATATTTAATTAGTAATATCTATGATCTCTAAATTAATCCTAGATTAATTATAGATCAATACTAATTAAATAATATGATCTTATATTAATATATTAGAACTTATAATATATTAATAAATCATAACTTGTACTATTCTCAAATATTATCCATAAATTGTTCCGGTGAAGTGCAACCCAAATGGACCATGCCGGGTTGGGTCAAGTACATACCAAATATAGTTATGAACTTAGACACTATATCCAACAGTCTCCCACTTGGATAAGTCTAATAACTATAGTTGCAAGTATGACTTCAGGAACCGATCAGCAATCGTAGCTCTTTAAACTCTGTTGAACTAGAACGCACCATTTAAGATAAGTGATCATATAATCCTCTGTTCTAGATATCAGCCGGACAAATACATGGAACATGGTCTTGCTTATTGTCCAGCATTTGTTTCCTAATTTCCGATTTGTTTGACATAGAACTTAACTGAACACATCAATTTAGTTCTGACCGGGCCCGGTACATAGGTCACAACAAAATCATCGAGGGGCCCAGATATAAACTTCTAATCCAAGAAGGAACAGATAAACTTTGACTCATATGTTTGCTCTACCACTCATTGAAATACACACAAACGCACGTTTTATAACATCGAGTTACCAATGCGTTTTCGTACAATCAATGTAACCAACTTGTAAGTAACAAATCATATCTCTAGGTTTGAAGACTTATATGATATTACCGTCTCACGATCACTCGAGATAGAATTCCATGAAGTGATTCCAGTGAGCGTGGGTTGAGTCCAATGCTCAGAACTTATGAGCACTCATGATTGTTGTAGCCATGTCCAACACCTTAGACCTCTGCAACCAATCATGACAGTCTTGATTCATACCTACTTCCGACATATGACCGATTGTGGAGGTTTGAATAATATGATATACTAAACATAATTATTCTGGAAGTCAAAACATGCAAAAAGAAATAAAGTAAACGATTGACAAGAGATAGCAACACGTTACTCATAAATAAAACACCTTTTATTCATCATCAAATGTCAATTACACTTTACAAATTTCATAATTTATCTAACTACTAAAACTTATATCATCGTTCAGCCCTATGCTCCGAGCATGCTAAAGATGCTTAACCCTACTTAGTCCCTTCGTGAGGGGATCTGCTGGGTTCTCATCCGATGATACCCTCTTTGCTATGAGGATTCCTTCTTCTATTCGATGTCTGATGAAGTAATATTTTCTGTCAATGTGTCTGGATCTCCCATGATCTCTTGGTTCCTTGGCTAAGGCAACCGCACTATTGCTGTCACAGAAAATCTCCATCGGCTCTTTTATAGCTGGTATAACTACAAGGTCTCCAATGAAGTTCTTTAGCCATATAGCCTCCTTTGCTGCCTCGCTTGCTGCTATATACTCTGATTCACAAGTGGAATCAACCACTGTCTCCTGCTTGGAACTCTTCCAAGTGATTGCTACTCCGTTTAAGGTAAAGACCCAGCCCAACTGAGAGCGGAAATTATCCCTATCAGTCTAGAAGCTAGCATCACTATACCCTACAACTCTCAAGTCATCACTCCCACCGAAGGTAAGGATCCAGTCCTTAGTCCTTCGCAGGTACTTGAGGATATTCTTTACCGCAGTCCAGTGTTCCTTGCCAGGGTTCCCCTGATACCTGCTAACCATGCTCAAAGCAAAGGCTACATCAGGTCGAGTAGACGTCATAGCATACATGATCGATCCTACAACAGAAGCATAAGGTAGTCGACTCATTTCTGCTATCTCAGCCTCAGTACTAGGGCTCTGTGTCTTACTCAATCTGGCATTACTCTGAATGGGTAACTCACCTTTCTTAGAGTTATGCATGTTGAATCTTTTCAACACTTTGTCCACATAGGTGCTTTGACTAAGTCCAATTAGTCTTTTACTTCGGTCTCTCAAGATCCTTATCCCTAGGATATAGGCAGCTTTACCAAGGTCCTTCATAGCGAAACACTTCCCAAGCTAGGACTTTACTTCCTGCAAAGTCGGGATGTCATTTCCTATGAGTAGTATGTCATCCACATACAATACCAAGAAGCTGACTATACTCCCACTAGCCTTGACATAAACACAAGATTCATCTTCACTCCTAGAAAAGCCAAATTCCCTGACCTTTTCATCAAAGCAAAGATTCCATCTGCGAGGTGCTTGCTTCAATCCATAAATGGATTTCTCAAGCTTACACACTCTATTAGGGTACTCGTTGCTGACAAAACCTTCTGGCTGACTCATGTAAACATCTTTAGCCAACTTTCCATTAAGGAAAGCAGTTTTGACATCCATTTTCCATATTTCATAGTCATGAAATGCAGTTATGGCTAACAGAACCCGAATAGACTTAATCTTGGCTACTGGAGAAAAGGTCTCATCATAGTCCACTCCAGGAATTTGAGAGAAGCCCTTTGCAACCAGTCTAGCCTTATAAGTGTGTACTTTACCATCCATGTCGGTCTTCTTCTTGAAGACCCATTTGCACCCTACAATCTTACGACCTGGTACATTCTCAACCAAGTTCCAAACTTGATTGTCATACATGGATTGTATCTCGCTATCCATAGCCTCTTTCCATTTCGCAGACTCGGGGCCTGCCATGGCTTCCACGTAACTGTTAGGTTCATCCATACCTACTAGTGTCTCATCACTAATAAGTGTCTCACCTTCCGCAGTAATATGAAAACCATAGTAGTGCTCAGGTGCATTCCTAACTCTCGTGGAACGTCTCAGAGGTACAAAATCGTCAATTGGCTCAACAGGAGTTTCCTCCTCAAGTTGAGGGCTAGGGTTTGAAGTTCCTTCACCGCATGACTCTTGAAGTTCTTCAAGGTCAATTTGCCTCCCACTATCTCCTTGGCTTATAAATTCTCTCTCTTGAAAGACTCCTCTTCTTGCTACAAAGACCACATTATCACTGGGTCTGTAAAAGAGGTAACCAAAGGATCTTTGTGGGTAGACGATGAAAATACACCTCTCGCTTCGGGGTTCTAGCTTATCATGAGACTCGCGCCTCACAAAAGCTTCGCAACCCCAAATATTGATGTGGTCTAGTTTGGGTACTTTACCAGTCCACATCTCGTGTGGAGTTTTGGCAACTTTCTTTGTAGGGACTAGATTAAGGATATGGGCGGCAGTCTCTAAGGCATACCCCCAGAATGAGATTGGTAGTGAAGCTCGACTCATCATGGAACGAACCATGTCTAACAAGGTTCGATTACGCCTCTCAGCCACACCATTCAACTGCGGTGTCCTGGGAGGTGTCAATTGTGAGATAATCCCACATTCCCTTAGATAGTCGAGAAACTCTGAACTAAGATACTCACCACCACGATCGGATCGAAGCATCTTAATGTTCCTGCCCAAATGATTCTCGACTTCCTGTTTAAATTCCTTAAACCTTTCAAAAGTCTCTGACTTATGCTTGATTAAGTAGACATATCCATATCTACTGTAATCATCAGTAAAAGTCAAATAATAACGATTAGCATCCCTTGTGGCATGTTTGAATGGTCCATACACATCCATGTGTACAAGGTCCAACAAACCTTCACCTCTCTCACAAGAACCTGTGAAGGGTGACTTTTTCATTTTTCCAAGTAAGCATGATTCGCAACTATCTTCTGACTTTAGGTCAAACGACTCCAAGACTCCATCTCTTTGGAGTTGGCCTATGCACTTCTTGCTTATATGTCCAACTCGACAATGCCATAACGATGCTTTATCCAAGTTATTATTATTAATAGAATCTATACACATCACATTATTTCCTAAGTTATCAACCACAGATACTATTTCATACACGCCATCACAAGGTAATGCTTTAAAATAAAGAACATTATTAAAGAAAGCATCAATAGAACCAACTTCATTATTAAATGAAAAGGTAAAACCTTGTTTATACAATGCATGAAAGGAAATAATATTTCTTGCCATTTCTGGCGAATAACAACATTTATTCAAATCTAAACTAAACCCACTACTTAGCGACAAAGTATAAACTCCAATCTTGGTGACAGGTGTAACTTTCCTATTCCCCATGATTAAGTTTATTCTTCCTTGCTCCACATTCTCACTTCTTCTTAGTCCCTGCAAGTCACAACAAATGTGAATACCACAACCGGTATCAAGGACCCAAGATTTAGAATGGGGTGAGTTATTAGAAATGATAGTGTAAATACCTGCATGGTTGGGTTTAACTTTCCCATCCTTTACATCTTGCTGGTACTTTGGGCAGTTTCGCTTCCAATGTGCCTTTTCATGGCAATAGAAGCATTCAGCCTCTTTTGGGTCAGAAGAAGGAGTGATGAAACCTTTCTTGGTTCCACTTGAAGAAGAGCCATCAAGGGTACTAACCTTGGTACCCTTCGAAGAACTCTTTCTCTTCTTCCCTCGTCCTTTCACGATTGCCAAGACAGGGGCGGAGTTTGTAGAAGTAGGAGTAGTAACAACCGCCTTACCCTTAAGACCACTTTCCGCGGTCTTTAAGAGTCCTTGAAGTTTGTTGAGTGTGACCTCTTCCTTGTTCATGTGGTATGTCATGTGGATTTGATCATAACATGAAGGTAAGGAGTGCAAAATGATATCTATTGCAAGCTCCTTAGGGAAGTTCACATTTAGCTTCAGCAAACGGTCCACAAATCTTTGCATTTTCTGCATGTGGCCCGTGATGGGTTCACCATCCTTCATGCGAGTTGTTATCATGGAGGAGATGATTTCATACCTCTCTTGACGAGCACTTTGATGGTATCTTTCCATCAAGTCTTGGTGCATCTCATAGGGGTAGAAATCTTCATAGGATTTTTGGAGATCCGCGGTCATAGAGGCCATCATGATGCATACCACTTGGGTGGCATCCCTTTCATGTGCCCTAAACTCAGCGATCACTTGAGGAGTTGCAACTGTCTCATCAATCTCCTTAAGCTCCTTATCGAGGACATATTCCTTGTCCTCGTAGCGAGTAATCATTCTGATGTTTCTAATCCATTCATTAAAGTTGGATCCATCAAAAGTGACTTTCCCACATAAGTTCATAAGAGTAAAGGAGCCATTGGGATTAGAGCCAGAAGCAGTAGTGTTTACAGACATCTGAAAATGAAGAAGGTTTTAGTTTAGATATAGAGATAGTCCTTAATAAAACACCCAAATGTAGTATTAAGGCTAGGATCCAATCACAATATATTATAACTTAGAAGAGGTATGTCGTAGTCTAAGTAATAACATATTTGAAAGGTAGGTGAATGACGATTCACCAATTTCCACCAAAAACGAAATAGTAAATATTAAGTTTTTTTTTATTTGGTACTTAGAAATTCCTAGATTCTTTTGAGATTCAATGAACTTTTCAAAGGCGTGTTTCAATCTCGAGTGTGCCCTCCAAGTTTTGCAACTGGGATGCCGAGGATCACAAAACGAGGTGTGAACTAACCTTGCAAACTACTTGGTACCCTTAATAAATTACCCCTCAATCAATGTGCCAGTTAACCACACACGCTCCATCGATACTATGATAAATATTAAGTCACCCTTTACCTACCTTGTTAAGTCCAAGTTAGTGTGCCGGTTAACCACACACGCTCCACTAACGACTTAGACAAAGTGTAAAGTGTAATTTCATGGATTAGCACCTTATTCACATTTTTCCTAAAGTAACTAAGATTGGGAATTTAATAAAACATTTAGTTACTTTATAATATTCATCATACTTTTAATGAGAATTTATAAGTCCTTGTCTTACCCGTTCGGCTAACGACCCTCCACCGGTCAAGCAAGCGGTGGCTGAGAGTGGACACCCATTAAGTTGCCATTTTATAGGCAACAACCTTATACCCACCTTATAGACCGGCTTCGTGAATGAGGCATACTAGCGGTAAGACGACTTTGTTCTTATACATACATATATATATATATATATATATATATATATATATATATATATATATATATATATATATAATTATTAAATCATAATAATATAAGTACAAGGGTTGAATTATAACTTTTAAAATTCTAAGGGATGGAACTAAAGTTTTTAATATGACTTTACTTGTTCCAAAACTTGAGGGCAAGTTTTGTAAACTTTCAAAACTTTTCATTTCTTGTAACTTATGAGTTTAATGGAGTAATAAAATGAAGATTCTTCATTTTTCTAACTCTTGTGTTCTTTAAATGGTTGTCAATCCAAATGACTTTTGGTTTTCCATAACTTGAGGACAAGTTATGGACTCCATTAAAACACATTATGATCAAAATTAATGTACCACATAGGTTACAAATAATTCCTATGATCATCTAAACATCATAAGAACAAGAACATGAATATGAACACTTTCATGAATCAAAATCACACTTAAACATTGTAATTTTGATAACTAGTTGTTGTAAATGAATTAGTAATGACATTACACCATCTAAAACAAGTTTTCAAGTACCAAAACAGTTTAGGGTAATGTTTCTAATCCATTTCCAGCAACTAAAGTCGAAAATCTGCACTCTGTCGACCCTACTCGCCGAGTGCAAGAACCAACTCGACGAGTAGGTTGAAGATACAAGTGAACTCGACGAGTCCCCCCATGGACTCGACGAGTCCAACAGTCAGACAGCAAGTTTTTCGACTTTTTCAACTATATTGCATCAAGTATCAAACGAACAAGCCTAGGCTCTGATACCACTGTTGGGTTTTGAGCATTCTAACACTTCCTAAGTGTACATGCAACTCTAATAAACCTTGGATCTATGTTTGTCTAAGATACATGCATATAATTAATTTTTCCAAGGTTTATATCCTAGCTAGCATGGCATGGGGAACATGAATCAAATAAAGCTAGGAGAAATACTTACCTTGAAGTTGTAGTTGATTGCTTGGAGTTTTTGAGCCTAGCACCAATAGTGTGGATGCCTCAAGTGGAAATCACAAATCACCACAAACTTGGAACTTTGAGAGAATAGTCACTACTATCTTGAAATTTGCTCTCACCTCAACAAGTGTCAACTAGTCACATTTCAAGAACCAAAGCCTCCTTTATATAGTGTGAAGGATTAGGGTTACATCCCTAAAACCCATGTCTCTTCATTTCCATGAGATCCATGGGTTAAAGCTCCATGGAGTATCCATGGACTTTTCCATGCAAGCCTAGCCCATTCCAAATAAGCTTTAGCCCACACTATATAAATATAGAAGCCCATATTTAATTAGTAATATCTTTGATCTCTAAATTAATCCTAGATTAATTATAGATCAGTATTAATTAAATAATATGATCTTATATTAATATATTAGAACTTATAATATATTAATAAATCATAACTTGTACTATTCTCAAATATTATCCATAAATTGTTCGGATGAAGTGAAACCCAAAAGGACCATGCCGGGTCGGGTCAAGTACATACCAAATATAGTTATGAACTTACACACTATATCCAACACTTAAAGACCCGACATGGTGTGGCCATATATGTCATGGAGTGGTAGCTAATTTTAATGAAGCCCTAATTTACGGGATTTACATCCTATTTAAAGGAATGAGGAGGCAAGGGTTTACTCATCCTCAACCACCATTGCCCTCAAGATTTAGAAACCCTTACCCTAATTCCTTCTAGTGAGTTTTTAGTCCATTTTGGTGATTTTGAAGGAATAAGAGATATTGGAAAAGATTATGGTGCTTCTTAGCTAGAGTGAAGATCTTTTTAGGCTTTTTTTGGACCTTTGTAAGTGTCCAAGCTCATTTCTTTATGATTCTATGATGATAGATCTAAGATTTTGTCCCATTTACTTTTTTTGTAACCTAGTTGAAATGGAAGGATTCCATAAAGTTGGCAACTTTATGGATCCTAGAGGTCCCTTTGAGATCATACATTGTAGATCTGATGTTCCATAGTGAATGTTATCCTATGCATGAGTTTGAAGCCTCATTATCACTATTGTAGACCTAGAATGGAGGAGACATGCATTGGACATGCATATCCATAAAGCAACCAACTTTATGGCTATTGGGGTAAAGTAAAACCCTTTTAGATAGTTTGGACTTGTGTATTTTGTGATTAAGGACTAAATGGTTGAGTTCTAGTTCTTGATGACCTTTAGAACTTAGGTTTAGAGAGCTTGTATTATTAGAGTGTCTTGATGGACAAAGTTGGAAACTTTATCCATCAAGGAGTTGGGAAGAATGAGATCTGGGTTTTTGAGCACTTGAAAATGAGTTGAAACCAACTTAGCTCAATTAAGCCATTCACACTGGTCCACAGGGCATGACACTAGGCCACTACGATGGGGTGACTATAGATCAGTTAATTGTTTCGTCGTTTTATGCCCATACCGTGGCCAAGGAGGCCATGTTGTGGAGGGGTGCTGATAGCATTTTGACTTCTTTATCTTGGACCCAGATCGGGTTTAGACTCATGGGCCACAACGTAGGAAAGGATGGGTATGACGAGGAGGTCAACTAAATCGACATTGTCCTTGACCGTTGACTTTTGACTTGAGTTGAATTTTGTTAAACTCTTAGTTTTGGAAGGTGGACTAAGGTTTTATCTTGTACGACTGTTTAGGTAGGGTATATCACTTGTATTTTGGTAGTGAGAGCAGTAACAGTTGATTATCGTCTGAAATTTGAGTCTTTTCACTGTACTTGTGGGTCGAAGGCACCAATGTCGGCCCGATGGCTTATCTCTATAGGATGCTAGTTGATGGGTTTTGATACAAAATATTTTTTTTCACAAAAACCATAATAGAAGTCTTGTAAAAATAACAAGTTTATTTTTACTTTATAACAAAATCAAACCATCAAGGATCCATTTATAGATGTTAGAATGAAATAAACACAACCAAAGAGTGTTTTAAGTGACAACCTTTGAAGCCTTTTAACTCACTTGGTTTTGCAGTGTTGATGAAGACAGAAAAAAAATTCAAGAGTAGAATTTCTCTATGCGTATCTACTATAAAGAGTAAGCCACTTGGAATGCTAGTTCCTTTTTGTATTCTTGAGTGTCTTAATCCTTTAAGTGCTTAACTCTAATAAACACTAAAGGAGACAAGTCAAGAGGGCTTCTAATCTTGCAACA
Organism: Lactuca saligna; assembly: GCF_052625555.1. Classification (NCBI taxonomy): domain Eukaryota; kingdom Viridiplantae; phylum Streptophyta; class Magnoliopsida; order Asterales; family Asteraceae; genus Lactuca; species Lactuca saligna. Next base: position 278,967,710 of record NC_136421.1, on the reverse strand, counting down.
AGCTTCAAAAGACATTAAGAAGAAGAAGAGGAAGAGAGTTTCGATCATAGAGAGAAAGAATATATTTCACTATAAAAACTAACCAAAAACTCATGTAAAGCAGTCTCTTATATGCACATACAAAAGAAAAAGTAACCCCATTAAATAATATAAAGTAATCACCTTACTTTAGAGGAATGGACAACAAAGGAGGGAAGTTGGCAAACAACCTCCCATTATCTCACCTAGTTTCGACAAGACCCTTCAAAAGAGGAGGATTATTTCGTTTTTTATAAACTCAAAGTTTATAAAATATAAAATTTGTCTTTAGGTTAAAAAAGAATCTAACTAGACCAAAAGGTTTTGTATGACTTATTAATTCATAGCATATTAAAGAATAACTAGTTATACTCTCTTATAATTATTACTTTTATAAAACAATAATTACTCCATAATTAATAACAATTCATATTATTTATTAATAATCATACAAATAAGAAATATGCAAAATGTTCCAACTTGATAAAGGTGTGACCTTATAGGACCATATATTATTAGTAATGTCACTCAATAACGATTATTGGGCATATTGTAACACTCGGTTTCAGAATTTCCTTGTTGATCGGGGTTGCGTCCCAATCATCAGTTATCATGGAGTTTAGGGCATCGGGAAAGGAACGATTTAACCCATTTCGGATATAGTTGGCGTGGTTTAAGTGATCCATGTATTCGATTGTGTCTTCGGAAGCCAAGGGTATGGTTGTAAATTGATATATTGGTCTTTTATGGGTTTTGGAATTTATTTGGAAGGTTTTAAGGCTTGGGTGTGTTGTTAGGAGCGTAGGGGTCTCACCACCATTTCATAGATATAAGGTTCGTTGCAAACGGACTTAGGATGAGTGAGTTATGAAAATTTGAAGTTATTGAGAGAATTGGCCCTTGGAAGGAAAAGCTTGCATACCAGTCCCATGCATGCAAGGATGCATGCACATGTTTGGCTGGGTACACCCAATGTAAGCTAGGATACGCCCAAAGTACACAGGAGATTGGTCGCGGGTGGTTGATGAGTACGTCGGGTGTACAAAGGGGTACGCGGGGCGTACTCCCTTCAGACCAAAACCCTAATTTCAGGGTTTCTACACTATATAAGCAACATTATACCACTTCTTAGGTCATTTTAAGTTTGCAACCACCCCTTCATACATCCACAAAATGCTAGATTGCCTTGGATGATGTTTGGAACTTGAAAGAAGACTTTTGGTGGTTTGTGCAAGAGGATAAGGAGGTGAAAAACTCAACCTCTGGAGAAGAGCATGGAGATCTAGTGCTAACATCTCCATTTCAAGACTTTCAAGGTATAAAGCCTCTACCTTGGCCATTCATTTCAAAGATCTACTTTGTGTTGATTTTTGGCCATTTTAGTCCCTTTTTCTTGGCCTTGGTGAGATAGGGTTGTTTTAGAGACTCAAACTAGTAGATCTGGACATTATAAGGTTCCCTCTCTGATAAAGGTGCAAGCTTTATGGAGATTTTGATCTCAATCATGAATTAAGACCATCCATTAAGCTCTTTTGAGCTCTAGAGTCCCATTAAGCAATACATGCTAGTAAAGTTGCCAACTTTACATGAAAAGTCACCTTTAGGAGTCAGAATGGAGAGTAAGAGCAAGGGCTAAAGTGATTAAGTACTTATTGGAAAAGTTTTGAATTCAGAGGAGTACATTGGGCATACCCAACTTGTACGCTGCACGTACTGGCCCAAAGGGGGGTACGCTAGGCGTACTAGCTGAGTACGTGGGGCGTGCTAGACCAGATTGGGTTTTCTTGGATTATAGACTTTTTGGGCTTTGGAACTTGGACTAGGACTTGACTACAGTTGACCATTTATTATTTTAGGACTTTTGGATATTGGGCCTTCTTGGGTTAGGTCCATTATGAATTGGGCCTTATTGATCTTGTGGGCCATTTCGAGTTTGGGCTATTATTTGGGTTTGTGGATTATTGGACCAACTAAGGAGGTATGCTTCGATTGGGAATAAGTTATTGGGTTTTAGCGTAAGGACCATGCAAGGGTTTGAGCCTAATTTGCAAATATTAGGCCATTAGTGGGCTTTTATAGATTTTGGAGTTTTGGGCTTGGGCCTTAGGTATGAATCTTATTGGGCCAGGGGTTGAAGGTTTGGGTGTTATTTTTAGGATAGAAGTTTTGGCTTTGGTTTCGGTTACCTTGGGGAGGCTATTATATGCGCAAAATTTCGAATCATGATAACCAAGATGATTTCCTTGATATGAGTGTTAGTAAGAGTGATTTCGAGGACGAAATCCAAATTAAGTGGCGGAGAGTTGTAACACTCAATTTCATCTTATCCTTGTTGCTTGGGGCTGCGACCCAGTCATCAGTTATCATAGAGTTTAGGGCTTCGGGAAAGGAAGGATTTAACCCATTTTGGATCTAGTTGTCGTGGTTTAAGTGATCCCATGTATTCGATTGTGTCTTTAGAAGCCAAGTGTATGACTGTAAATGATATCTCGGTCTTTTATGGGTTTTGGGTTTTATTTGGAAGGCTTTAAGGTCTGTATGTGTTATTAGGAGCATAGGGCTTCTCCCCACCTTTTCAGGGATATAAGGTTCGTTAGAAACAGACTTACGATGAGTAAGTTATGACATTTTGAAGTTATTGACAGAAGTGGCCCTTCGAGGGAAAAGCTTGCATATCAGTCCCATACATGCAAGGATGCATGCATGTGCTTGGTTGGGTACGCCCAACATAAGCTGGGGTACACCTAACGTATAAAGGTGTTTGGTCGCGGGTGGCTGATGAGTACGTCGGGCGTACAAAGGGGACGCAGGGCATACTCACTTCAGACCAAAACCCTAATTTTAGGTTTTCTACCTAATATAAGCAACATTAAACCACTTCTTAGGTCATTTTAAGTAAGCTACCATCCATTCTTACGTCCATAAAACCCTAGATTGCCTTGGATGAGGCTTGGAGCTTGAAAGAAGACTTTTGGTGGTTTGTGCAAGCGGAAAAGGAGGTGAAAGACTCAACCTCTGGAGAACAGCTTGGAGATCTAGTGCTAACATCTTCATTTCAAGACTTTCAAAGTATAAAGTCTCTACCTTGGCCATTCATTTCATAGATCTACTTTGGGTTGATTTTTGGCGATTTTAGTCCCTTTTTCTTGGCCTTGGTGAGCTAAGGTAGTTTTAGGGACTCAAACTAGTAAATCTGGACATTCTAAGGTTCCTTCTCTCATAAAGGTGCAAGCTTTATGAAGATTTTGAGCTCAATCATGAATTAAGACCATCCATTAAGGTCTTTTGAGCTATAGAGTCCCATTAAGCCATGCATGTTAGTAAAGTTGCCAACTTTTCTCGAAAAGTCACCTTTAGGAGTCAGACTGGAGAGTTGGAGCTATGGTTGAAGTGATTAAGTACTTAAAGGTTTAGACTTCAGAGGAGTACGTTGGGCATACCCAACTGGTACGCTGCAAGTACTGGCCTAAAGGGGTGTACGCTGGGCTTACCAGCTGAGTATGTGGGACGTACTCGACTAGATTGGGTTTTTTTTGGATTATAGGCTTTTTGGTCTTTGGTCCTTGGACCAGGAGTTGATTAGGGTTGACCATTTAGTATTTCATTCTTTTTTGGATATTGGGTCTTCTTGGGTTAGATCTATTATGAATTGGGCATTAATGGGCCTTGTGGGCCATTTTGAGTTTGGGCTATTATTTGGGTTTGTTGATTGTTGGACCAGCTAAGGAGGTATGTTTGGATTGGGAATAAGTTCTTAGGTTTTGAGGTAAGGCCCATGCAAGGGTTTGGGTCCGATTTAGAAAATTGGTCCATTAGTAGGCTTTTATGGATTTTAGAGTTTTCGGTTTGTTTGGTTTTGGGCTTGGGCCTTATTTATGAATATTTTTGGGCTAGGGGTTAAGTGGTCATTTTATCCCAAGTATGGATTACGGATCATGGGTTGGGACCCAATTGCTAATTGGGTGATATTTTGGTATTGATAGCTCGAGGAGTTGCCATGGTATCAGCTAAGGATTTGTTACGATGAACTCCAGTAGTATGAGGTGAGTTATCTTCCCTGTAGGAGTGGGCCGAAGGCACCAATTCCGGCCAACTAGTAGTTGTTTACAGTATATATGATTGTCTTTATGATAATTCTCTGGTATGCCACTAAATGTTGAGATTTATGTGCTTGTGTACTATGTCATTACATGGGAGTGGTAGGGGTTAAAGAGACCCTATAACTGGTCGAAAGGACTGAAGGGGTAGGTCATCACCTAGATATGCTGGGCAGTTTCTGATTTATTTGTTTATATGCTAGGGTATTATCTAGTAGTGGTAGGAGTGAAATAGTCCCCGTTAGGGGAGGCCAGCACCCAGATATGCTAGGTGGTTACTGGTTGAAAGAGACTGAAAGGGGGCCAGCACCATGATATGCTAGGCGGTTACCGATTGTAAGAGACCGAATGGGAGACAAACACCCATATATGCTAGGCGATTATCGGCTGAAAGATATCGAAGGGATATGCCAGCACCCGGATATGCTTGACAGTATGTTTATTGTATGATATATGGTATGATGGGGGAACTCACTAAGCTTCATGCTTATGGTTTTCAGTTTTGGTTTCATCTACTTATTCTTCAAAAGGAAAGGAGACAACATGATCGTAACACATCACGCTATGATTTTCCGAATATGAGATCTTTGGGAGTTGTACTATGATAATATTTTATATGACATGTTTTGGTTAATTGACATACTGGTTTTGATATGGATTGACACTATTGATGTTTCATATTACTGTTTTTTTTATAATTACATATTTTAAAATGAAATTTTTGGCTATGAATTTTTGGATGTTAGAAGTTGCTATCAGAGCCTTGGTTTGAGGGATTCGTTCACACCTTCGGGGTGTCTGGACTCAAATCGAGCGTTTGAGAGATTTTTACAAAAAAAAAATTATAAAATTAAGATTATGGATTTTTATAAAGAACAAGGAGTGTGATGCGTGCAATCGGTCAGGCTCAAATAAGTTTCCCCCAAGATACCCATACATGTTATATTATGATATAAAGTGTGAATATGTTAACGGCGTGCTAGATTAGGGATAAGGATCTGGGAATGATGCCTTGTATGCCTACTGTATGTGCTTATTGAACTGTATGCTAGTATTGATTAGTCAGTGATATGATGGCCTATTTAGGATATGCTTGGTTTGGTTACTCGATGCTCGAATGCTTCTTTCATTTTGATTTTAGGAGTTCACGTTATCTTTAGTTAACTAGTAAACGAATACGTTTAGTTGCATATTACAAGGACTGAATAATTTTAGATGGTTAGGTGTAGCCTTATTTAGCAGCTCTTGTCTGAGTCTAACCATTATAGGGTTGGACCTCTAACTCGAAGAACTATCTGGTCTTAGTAATATGTAATGGTATTCGTGACCAAGTTAGGGAGAGATAGTAGGGACTTCTTATGCAGCCGATGGCGGAGAGTGGGTTGGAGATTACCCTTGGGTAAGCCTAGGATGAGATTAGTGTTGGGAGCGGTATTAGTGAAAGGGACTTTGTGGAGTCAAGGAAATTCTTGAGGAAAGTACGGATAGATGTGGAAGGTAGTAAGGGCCGGTACTACTGAAAGCAGAGGATCCATACTCGATTCAAGAAGGGTTACAATAAGACCCGGAAACTTGTAGTGCATGTGAGATCCCTCGATAGCATATGAGTAAGCAAATGGTTGTGATGGTATGTTTCAAGCATGGTGATGCTACATGGTAGACCAGATGGCAGTTCTAGTGCCAACAAGGGATCAGGCATGGACTCTGGAGCCGGGCAGCTCAATGATTAGATGAGGGAGTTTATTCCAGATAAGATTACGTGTAATATTATTGATAAGACTCCCGTGATCTTTTTTATGGTCAAGGAGGGAAATTTAGAGGTGCTTGATGAGAGAATGAGCACATTTTGCTATGAGGTGATGACTATGATAGGGACGCACGTGATGATGATTCGGGAGTTCTGAGCTTGCGAAGCTCCAGACTATCATGAGGGCAGGGACCTCATTATCAGTAGGAGGTGGTTAATGGATATAGCTAACGCGTTTAGGATGAGCTTCTGCCCCGAGGAGGTGAAAATCATATATGCTTCCTACCTGTTGAAGGACCGGGCACGTGTTTGGTGAGAAGAGATTGATTTTGAGTTGGGTGATAATGCGGTTGATGCTGTGTCATGGGATGATTTCTCGACCAGGCTCTAGTGGAGTTTGCTCCAACAATTGAGGTGCAATAGTTGGCACAAGAGTTTCTTGGTCTCCTCCAGACTACTAAGACTGTGGTAGAGGTCACTGCCAAGTCTCGGGATAGGGCCTTGTTGGTACTGCAGCATGCCACAGATGAGCAGATGAAGAAAGTGAGGAATCATTATATGTTGCGGGATGATATCAGGGATTTCATGAGTATTTCGGGGTGTGAGACCCTAAATGACATGATTTCTATAGACCGTAAGTAGGAGATAGATTTAGAGCACATTGATAAGAGGGGGTCGGACTAGGTACAAACATTGGAGGGTCCCAGGAAGAGACCCAAGATTTCTGATCAGTGCATGAAAGGCCACCAGGACCGGAATCTGTGCAACACGTAAGGGAAACTGCCTGAGGGGCCCTACCATTCCAGAAGTTTGGACTGCTACAAGTGTGGCAGGTTTGGTCGTGTTAGCAGGGATTATCCTCAGCAGGCAAGCCCGTTATGTCTCCTTTACGAGTAGAAGAGCCACAAAAAGTTCGACTGTCCAATGTTGAGGGGAGGAGTAGTGAGTGTACCTGCCCGGTTACTTTGAGGATCACGTATTAATGAGAGGGTAGGGAAGGAGCCTCAACAGAGAGGAGTCAGGCTTTGCAACATCAGACAAAAGAGGCCAGGACTCCAACAGGTGACATTGCGGCGATGTTATTTGTTTCTCTCTTAATGGTTTTATCGGTATGAATTGTTATATGCAATTTGCATACCATGAATCGTCAATGGGTTAATAAGGAGTCATACATTGTATAAGAAAGTTCCAAGAGTTCGGTTGTTATTTTGGGTTGAGGTCGGGATCTGCTTCGGGGTACTATGTGAGAGGTCTCTGATTAGCTTTATTGGGTTAGTTCCCCTGACGATCGGTGGTAGCCTATGGGAGAACTTCTAAGTTCTAGCGTTACCGTTAGTTATAGAAGGGATGTAGCAGAAAGATACTAGTGTTAGTCGCATGGGTTGTTTGGCCACTGTATGTTTCAAGGGGGTTGTATTCTCGCATGGGTTGTGTTGAACTAGAGTTTAGTGGTTCTGCGAGGATTCGTCAGCCAGAGAAAATGTTAATGTTTCTAGTCACCAGCATGGGAACTCAAGGAGTTGGTATAGTTGGTATAATATCATGGAAAGTGGATTCAGGTATCGGACTGGACCAGAGTTCGAGAGTACTCTTCAAGATTTCAGAGGATGGGCGATCTTAGGATTTGAATGGTAATTAATCACTAGCATTGGTAAGCACAAGTTGTCAACAGTTGGATTTTTAAGGGTAAGAAAGATTGGGAATCCTTCAATTTTCACATACCCTGAAGACTTAGTCGAACCCAAGAGGGGGAGAATCGCACAGGTATTTGGGATCAGAGGCGGTTTTGAGTTTGAGTAAGTTATGCATCCTGGTCAGGAAGAGACAATCCACGTGGCTGTTAGGGTTGCGGTTGTGTAAGTGGGAGTTCAGGAAACTTCAAACAAATCATTGATGTATTCGTGGTAGGACCATGGTTGGTAGATAGTGATAGAGTGTTGTAGGACTGTGGGGGTAGCCATAGCATTCACTATGATGGTAGATAGCATGGGAATTTTGTTAGATCGCGGGAAGAACGATAGCATCCACCAGTTCTGGTCCAACATCGAGGGCGTAGCAAATTAACGGATTGGTTACAGATTTCCCCAGATGGATTAGACCTGTTTGAGCCAGTGATAAGACCGTAGGGACACCACTACGGTCAAGGGATCAAGGAAGGGATAGAACATATAAGGTAGTTGTGATATAAGGACACTTTTGGTCATGTAACATTCACTTTTAGCATTAGATTTGGTGGTTTCAGGATTTGATGTATGGACCCGATCGGTTGGTCAGAAGGTCGTTTGAGCCACAGTGGGCAAGATAGCTGATGGTAACTATTGATAGATAAGGATTTCATTTGAAAGTCGTGTGGAGCGACTGTGTGGGAGTCTTTTGGATCAGCAACCGGGCAGGAACTCAGTATTTCAGATGATTGGCAGAAGAATTGAGATCAGGGATGTCTTGGTGGAATTTGGAAAATAGCTAGGAGGAAAAATGCTATTTCAGACAGTTCCGGTTTTTCGCATAGTATTCGGTTGAAATAAACCGAAGGGGTAGGTCGAGCACCAAGATATGCTCGACAGTATCCAATTGTAATAAATAAATGGGTAGGTTGAGGACCCATATATGCTCGACAGTATCTAGTTTTAATAAACCAAAAGGGTAGGTCGAGCACCCAGATTTGCTCGACAGTATCCGGTTGAAATAAACTGAGGGGAGGCCAGCACCCAGATATGCTTGGCAATATTAGTGTTTTAGAGTTTCATGTATGGATGGATAACTAGTTTCTTGGGTAATGCTAAGTCACTCACAGCGGGATTGAATAATATCAGAGTAAATGATTTTAACATGTTACACAGCTCTCGTCTGAGTCTTACCGTTGCAAGGATGAATCTGTTACTCGAAGGAATATCTGATCCTTATGTCAAGTATAAGTGTTCTGTAATGGTATATGGTTGGTGATTTCGCTCATTCGAGGTAGCGGGGTGAGCAGAGATTGGAATCAATTTGTGTGGTGTGAGACTCTATGATGATGGTTTGGTGGTAGATCTGATAGGGAGTCATGCCATTGAGACTTCGGCTTTGAATTTCAGGTGAAGTAAGGTTGGTTTCATTTGAGAGATTGAGGATTCATTCTTCACCAGGTTTGAAGAATTATTATATGGATTCCTTGTAAGATCAGGGTTAGAAGGGTTATGATTAGTTTGCCATCAGTTGAGAGAAGGCATGGGTTGTTTCAGCACAGGCGAGCTGTCGGAAGTCAAGTTATTACAGATGTTAGGTCCCAGAAGGTTGAAGTGGCTTGCAAGGGTTGAAGGTTTGGGTGTTATTTTTGGGATAAAAGTTTTGGCTTTGGTTTCGGTTACCTTGGGGAGGCTATTATATGCGCAAAATTTTGAATCATGATAACCAAGATGATTTCCTTGATATGAGTGTTAGTAAGGAGTGATTTCGAGGACGAAATCCAAATTAAGTGGGGGAGAGTTGTAACACTCAATTTCATCTTATCCTTGTTGCTTGGGGCTGCGACCCAGTCATCAGTTGTCATGGAGTTTAGGGCTTCGCGAAAGGAAGGATTTAACCCATTTTGGATCTAGTTGTCATGGTTTAAGTGATCCCATGTATTCAATTGTGTCTTCAGAAGCCAAGTGTATGACTGTAAATGATATCTCGGTCTTTTATGGGTTTTGGGTTTTATTTGGAAGGCTTTAAGGTATGGATGTGTTATTAAGAGCATAGGGCTTCTCGCCACCTTTTCAGGGATATAAGGTTCGTTGGAAACAGACTTACGATGAGTAAGTTATGACATTTTGAAGTTATTGACATAAGTGGCCCTTGGAGGGAAAAGCTTGCATATCAGTCCCATACATACAAGGATGCATGCATGTGCTTGGTTGGGTACGCCCAACATAAGCTGGGGTACACCTAACGTATAAAGGTGTTTGGTCGCGGGTGGCTGATGAGTACGCCGGGCATACAAAGGGGTACGCAGGGCGTACTCACTTCAGACCAAAACCCTAATGTTAGGTTTTCTACCCAATATAAGCAACATTAAACCACTTCTTAGGTCATTTTAAGTAAGCTACCATCCATTCGTACGTCCATAAAGCCCTAGATTGCCTTGGATGAGGCTTGGAGCTTGAAAGAAGATTTTATGTGGTTTGTGCAAGCGGAAAAGGAGGTGAAAGACTCAACCTCAGAAGAGCTTGGAGATCTAGCGCTAACATCTTCAGTTCAAGACTTTCAAAGTATAAAGTCTCTACCTTGGCCATTCATTTCATAGATCTACTTTGGGTTGATTTTTGGCGATTTTAGTCCCTTTTTCTTGGCCTTGGTGAGCTAAGGTAGTTTTAGGGACTCAAACTAGTAAATCTGTACATTCTAAGGTTCCTTCTCTCATAAAGGTGCAAGCTTTATGAAGATTTTGAGCTCAATCATGAATTAAGACCATCCATTAAGCTCTTTTGAGCTATAGAGTCCCATTAAGCCATGCATGTTAGTAAAGTTGCCAACTTTTCTCGAAAAGTCACCTTTAGGAGTCAGACTGGAGAGTTGGAGCTATGGTTGAAGTGATTAAGTACTTAAAGGTTTAGAGTTCAGAGGAGTACATTGGGCGTACCCAACTGGTACGCTGCAAGTACTGGCCTAAAGGGGTGTACGCTAGGCTTACCAGCTGAGTATGTGGGACGTACTCGACCAGATTGGGTTTTTTTTTTGGATTATAGGCTTTTTGGTATTTGGTCCTTGGACCAGGAGTTGATTAGGGTTGACCATTTAGTATTTCATGCTTTTTTGGATATTGGGTCTTCTTGGGTTAGATCTATTATGAATTGGGCATTAATGGGCCTTGTGGGCCATTTCGAGTTTGGGCTATTATTTGGGTTTGTCGATTGTTGGACCAGCTAAGGAGGTATGTTTGGATTGGGAATAAGTTATTAGGTTTTGAGGTAAGTCCCATGCAAGGGTTTGGGTCCGATTTAGAAAATTGGGCCATTAGTAGGATTTTATGGATTTTAGAGTTTTCGGTTTGTTTGGTTTTGGGCTTGGGCCTTATTTATGAATATTTTTGGGCTAGGGGTTAAGTGGTCATTTTATCCCAAGTATGGATTACGGATCATGGGTTGGGACCCAATTGCTAATTGGGTGATATTTTGGTATTGATAGCTCGAGGAGTTGCCAAGGCAGAAACTAAGGATTTCTTGCGATTAACTTCAGCAGTATGAGGTGAGTTACCTTCCTATAGGAGTGGGTCGTAGGCACCAATGCCGGTTCACTAGTAGTTGTTTATAGTAGAGATGATTGTCTTTGTGATAATTGTTTGGTCTGCCACTATATGTTGATATATATGTGCTTGTATGCTATATCATTATGTGGTAGTGGTATGGGGGTGAAATAGACCCTGTAACCGGTCGAAAGGACCGAAGGGGTAGGCTAGCACCCAGATATTCTAGGCAGTATGTGATTTATGTGCTTATATGCTAGGGTATTATGTGGTAGTGGTAGGGGTGAAATAGTCCCCGTTACCGGTTGAAGGAGACCGAAGGGGAGGCTAGCACCCATATATGCTAGGCGGTTACCGGTTGAAAGAGACCAAATTCGAGGCTAGAACCTGATATTATAGGTGGTTATTAGTTGAAAAAGACCGAAGGGGAGGCCAACACCCAGATATGCTAGGCGGTTACCGATTGAAAGAGACTGAAGGGGTAGGCCAGCACCCGATTTTGCTTGGCAGTATATTTACTGTATAGTATGTGGTATGATGGGGGAACTCACTAAGCTTCATGCTTATGGTTTTCAGTTTGGGTTTCAGGTACTTATTCTGCAAAAGGAAAGGAGCCAGCATGATCGCAGCGCATCACACTATGATTTTCCGCATATGAGATCTTTGGGAGTTGTACTCTGATAATATTTTCTATGACATTTTTTGGTTAATTGACATACTGGTTTTGATATGGATTGACACTATTGATGTTCTAGACTATTGTTTTTTTTTTATAATTACATATTTTAAAATGAAATTTTTGGGTATGATATTTTTAAATGTTACACATATAGATTCAATAATCAGCCAAATCCACAAGATTCATTATAGACTAACATAGATAGTAGTTGGTGTCTAGTAACGAGCTACTACCCCTAGAAACATACGAAGGGTGTCATCTCATCAACATCCAATTCCAGGATCTCTAAGCTAAAATTGTTACTAAAGGTGTGGTATCAGTTATTCATTTGTCTCAAACATCATGTTGAACATAAGATATTGATCGCGGTCAATCTTATTTAGAGTTCAACTTTGAGTAAGGCCTTAGATGTCTAATTCTGAATGAATAAGAGGGAAAATATCATCTTGACTACATACGCCCATTAATTTGTTGGATTAGTGTCTAAGCCTGTAACTATATTTGATTAGTACTTGACCTAGTTGTGCATGGTCCTTTTGAGTTGCCTTCACCAAAGCAACCTAACAGGATGATTTATTGAGAGAGAGAGAGAGAGGTTATTATGGTTTATTAATATATTATATGAATAATATATTAAAGGAGAAATCATATAGTTTAATTAATATTAGTCAAGAATTAATTAAGAATTAATTTTGTGGCTAAAAGAGATTAATTAAATAAAGGGGACTGGAACTGTCAATTGTGTGATAGTTGATTTTGGGTTGTGGATCTTCCTGGATATATAGGGGATGAAATTAGGAGTGGAAGCCCACTCTAATTTTGTCCATGAAGGCCTTGTTCCAGAAGGTTCTCAAGCTGCTTAGGGCATAAGTCATCCAATTAGGGTTTTGACTGAAACCCTAGCAGCACAAGTATATAAGGACCCCTAGCGCTAGCAAAATCGGCCACTTGATCCCTTGAAAGCTTGGAGCCGATTTTCTCCCCTCATCCTCTCTCCTACACATCATCCTCTTGCTTGTGGTGTTTGTAAGCCATTAGAGGTGTTACACTTGTGACACTAAGCTTCTTGAAGATCAAAGACTCTTGCAACTATTGAAAGGTATTATCTAAACCAATTATATAGTAGATCTCATTTTTAATAGTATGCTAGATTAGGGTTTCAAGTCTTCAATGAATTTCATGTACAATACAGAAACCTAGATCCAAACTTTAGGGTTTTGTATGAGCACATAGGATTGTTCTTTTGTATAAAACCCATCAGCGGTATCAGAGCCTTGATTGGTTTCTGTTGTGTTTGATGCTTTGTGTTTCATTCATGCTTGAAAAATCAATTTTTTGGTCATCTTCCTGACAGACTCGTCGAATCCTAAAGTGGGCTCATCGAGTAGGATGAACTCGACAAGTCCATAAGGGGACTCAGCGAATCGGGCTGTCAGACAGAGGGTGTTTCGGGATTTCATGCCTATTTTGCTGTGGGATAGTTACCAAATCATTTTTTTATTATACGAATTTTATTAATATTGTATAATTATCCTTGCCAAAATAAAAGATAAATTCAAATTAATTAAATAATTACTTCCTTATATGATAAATGTTAATTATTTGGATTATTTGATCATTATGTTGCATGAAATTGAATTAGATCAAAAATTAGATAATCACTAGAATTAATAAATTATTTATTTATTTAAATTTTGATCTAGATAGTTTTGAAATGTTTCAAAACTTGCCCTCAAGTTTTGGAATTTAATTTTTGGATTAAAAATTTAATTTTGAAATTATTAAATTCCAAACCCTAGAATTTTACAAGTTTAAAATTCACCCTATACTATTATAATATTATAAAAATAATTATTATATATGTATGACTTAAATGCTAGTCTTACCATTAGTAGGCCTCATTCACGTAGCCGATCTATAAGGGGGTATAAGGTTATGGCCTATAAAATGGTCGTATAATGGGTGTCCACTCTCACCCACCGCTTCCTTGATTAGTGGAGGGTTGTTAGCCGAACAGGTAGGATAGGGAAACCATTTCCTCATTAAAAGTATAATGAATTATAAAGTAACTAAATGCTTTTACAAAATTCCCGATCTAAGTTACTCTAGGCAAAATGTGAATTTGATGCTATTCTATGGAATTACACTTTGTACCCTTGCTAAGACGTCAGTGGAGCGTGTGTGGTTAACTGACACACTAATTTGGCTCTACGCAAGGGTAGAAAAGGGTGACTCGATGTTTGTCATAGATCGATGGAGCGTGTGTGGTTAACTAGCATGTCGATTAGGTGACTGTAACATTGGGGGCACCATGTATATTTGCATGGTTATTCACACCCTATTTGTGATCCTTAGCATCCCAGTCACAAACTTGAGGGGCATATCGAGATTTAAACATGTCATTTTAAAGTTCAATGAATCTCAAAAGATCAAGGAGTTTTCAATAATTTAAAACTTAATTCTCTTTTGTTTTCATTGTGGAAATTTGTTGAACCCATTTTTATAACAAATGGTGGATGCGGAAGAATAATATCTTGAGATTTATCATGTATCAAAATATAAAAATACGAAAAACATGATGAGAATTCTTAGAAGATGAGAAAAAAAGAAAGAGATAATAATGATATTCATGAAGAACAATGGTAGGAGAGAGAAACTCTCCCTAGGTGGGGAGAACCCACCAAATCTCTTTCTAGAATTACATGATGAGAAAAGTGCACACAAGAAAAATGACCACCTCTCCCTTTATATAGGAGGGAAAGATAAAATACACCAACAATACAATAAAGGGAAAAACACAACCTAAGTACCACTCATTATTTGTAGAGCATTTACATGCTCCAACACTTCGACTTCAAAAGTCTGAAAACATCTCGAGTTCTCGAATCGTAATACACCAAGATTCTTCAAAGAATGACCTGCTAAAATGTGAATCATCCATAAAATGAAGTCCGGAAAAAAATAATGTGAGTCCAAAGACATGGTCCAACAATGCCAAAAATTTGATCCACGGATCAAAAATAAGTGTCACGTCACATCGCCAAAATAATCTTCGTCTTTAAAATATTATAAACCCAAACTTGTGAAACCATAAGACCTGAACCGGATGCGAATACAAAATCATCATATGTTAGAGTCCGAATAATAAATGATCTGAATCAGAAAACATCGAGTAATGTCAAAAATTTGATACGTAAATACCAAAAATAAGTGTCACGTCGCATCACTAAATAAATAATTTTCTTCAGAAGTCATCAAAAATCTAAACTCAATCAATCATAAGAACCAAATCTGTATGATATTCTCTCCCTATTTTTGATAACCAATGATCGGATATCAAAAATCAACAAATCATCGGATGAAGAGTGTCGGATACCAAGAGCTAAGAGAGCTCTCCCTAGATATAAGAAAGGTCTCGATAAGACACGAGAAATAGAGTAAAATAGATACTCTGCGGCCATGAGAAGATGAGTGATATAGTTGCTGAAGCTGCAAGAACAAATACCATAGAACGAAGAATCACTGCATGCAAAATATATATGTTGTGCCGAAAATATACCAAAATACCCAAACTGCAGTGCCGGAACTCTCGAAGTGGTCTCCAATAGAAAATAAAGTCCACATGCTCAAGAGACATGATTCGTTAACCAAAAATTAAGAGCAACAAGTCATAAAATCCCATAAAGTTAAGAATGTGAAACAACTTTGTTGATCAATCGCCGTTGCAGTGCAAGCATCACAAAGAATAATATGAAGTCCGACTGCGGTAGGAGTATTCATCCAAATAAGCAGCATGAAATGAACCAATGTGACCATCCAAGATTCGGTTGTGGCTAAAATTGGTTTTAAAAAATAATTGGTTTTAATAAAAAAAAATTGCTAAATAAAAATTGGTGTTAAAAAAATTAATTGGCTAAATAACATTGTCGTTAAAAAAAATTGGCTGGAAATTTTTTTAAAAACATTAATACAAAAAAATGGCTGAATAAAAAAAAATGAAGTTTAAATAAAAAAAGGGGGTTAAAAAAAGGAAAAGGCTGATGAGAGGGGAGAGGGAAGGAAAAAAGGAGGGGAGGGGAGGAGGAAGTAGGGGAAGGGAAGAAGAGAAGGGGTTGAAGGCTGGAAGAAGAAGGGAGAAGCGGACGAGAGGGTACTGATGGGAGAGAGCGGGTTGCAGTCAGATAGGGGGGGGGGGGGGGGTAGGTGGAGAGAGGTTGCAGGTTGAAGGTGGAACCGGGTGGAGGGGTGGAACTGCTGATGGGATACCGAAATCAAGAAGGATGCGGACGAGACATGCTTTCGGATGAAGGACTGACTGCGGTAGCAACGAAGAAGGTACTGCGGTCCGAACCGCAGATACGATGAATGCGGAAGAATAATATCTCGAGATTTATCGTGTATCAAAATATAAAAATATGAAAAACATGATGAGAATTCTTAGAAGATGAGAAAGAAAAGAGAGATAATAATAATAATCATGAAGAACAATAGTGGGAGAGAGACACTCTCCCTAGGTGGGGAGAACCCACCAAATCTCTCTTTAGAATTACATGATGAGAAAAGTGTGCACAAGAAAAATGATCACCTCTCCCTTTATATATGAGGGATAGATAAAATACACCAACAATACAATAAAGGAAAAATACAACCTAAGTATCTCTCATCATTTATAAGTATTTAGGGAGAGAATGTTGGAGCATGGAAATGATGTACAAATCATGTAATTTTAGAGAGAGATTTGGTGGGTTCTCCCCACCAAATAAGAGTTTCTCTCTCCCACCATTGTTCTTCATGAATATTGTTGTTATTAAAATCTAACCTTAATGGAATCGACCTTGAAATAAAAGGCATTTAGGATGCATTTACTGTAAGTGCATGTTTCTTTCGCGACAATATTTGTCAATTTTTGATCATTAGATCAAAAGTTTCACTTTTTTCTTGCATTATCACTATTTTACTATTGTAAAATATAACAACATACTTCTTTTTATTTGTTTATTATAATATCCTTTTTTATGGATTAGAATATTCGTTACTTAGTGATACCAGATTTGAGGCATCTAGGTTAGCACAATCTTTAATTGTCAATGATGCATAAATTACAAAGTACTTTCAAAACTCACTATTAATAATGGTGCTCCTTCAAGGCATCAATATGTTGTTTTTTATGCATAATTATGTTGGTTATTAGTAATTCTTTTTTAAATATATTTTGATCTATTTACATGTTTATAGCGGTGGTTGCTAAATATGAGAATTATTTGACAGAATCTTACACATGAAAACAAATAAATGATCATTATTTTAACAAGTTGCAAATGATTAATACTCTGAAAAGAACAATATCTTTATAGAATTTTCAATGCATATTCCGTGATATGGAATTAAAAAATAATGACATTTTTGATAATTTCATAGTTTAGTGGCATGTTTTTAATTATTTAAAAACTTCATTGCTTAATTTGTATATTATCACTAAAAATATTTAAATGTTGTATTTGATTTCCCTTTTTAGCCGCTAAAAAGACAAGTACAGGTCACAAATATCTGTATATATTTCCTAGAATTTTTATAATATTTTAAATTTTTATCGACCTATTTAGTAAACTTTTCTTAAAATTCAAACATATATTTATAGTCAATTTTAAATATAAAATAAAGTGTTTGACCCAATGTTATATTAATTTGTATATTATCACAAAGAATATTTAAATGTTGTATTTGTTTTCCTCTTTTAGCCACTTTAAAAGACAAATGCAAGTCGCAAATATCTATATATATTTCTTGGAATTTTTATGATATTTTAAATGTAAAATATTAAATATTTTATCGACCTATTTAGTAAACTTTTCTTAAAATTCAAACATATATTTATAGTCAATTTAAATTTAGAATAAAGTGTTTGACCCAATGTTATACAAATATAGGTACTTCAACCGGTTGTCAATTTTAAAGGTAAAAAATTAACAATAAATTAAAAATGACAAGAAATGCTTTCATTTAAAATTTAGAATAAAATGTTTGATCCAATGTTAAGGGTAAAAAATGATAATAATTAAAAATGACAAGAAGTCATTTCAATTTTAATTTTAGAATAAAAAGTTTGATCCAATGTTATATGAATATAAGTATTTATTCAAACCATCTCTTATGTACTTTAACCGGTTGTTAATTTTAAGGGTAAAAAATTAACAATAATTAAAAATAATAAAAATTACTTTCATTTTACTTTAATATTAGAAAAAGATATATTTCAATGGCTTATTATTATTATTATTATTATTATTATTATTATGGAAATTGTTTCTTATAAATAGTAAACTTTCATAATTTTTGTCTATTTTAGTTTTTGGATTTTATGTTTTTTTTTTTTGGTAGAATTGATCACTATACTTTATTAACTTTGGTTTTCATTTTATAGCCATTTTGATATTTTTGTTCCTTGTAATCGATATTTTTACATTTTTTAGGATCCTTTTAATATTTAAAGTTTGGCCACAAAATTTTAACGGTTTGACAACTTTGATCCCTTTTCTATTTAGGAATCTTTTAATATTTAAAATTTGGCAACAAAACTTTAACGGTTTGACAACTTTGATCCTCATTTTTTAGCCATTTGACACTTTTGGTCATTGTAATCGATATTTTTACATTTTTTAGGAACCTTTTAATATTTAAAGTTTGGCCACAAAACTTTAATGGTTTGAGAACTTTGATCCCTTTTCTATTTAGGAACCTTTTAATATTTAAAGTTTGGTCACAAAACTTTAACGGTTTGACAACTTTGGTCCTCATTTTTTAGTCATTTTGACACTTTTGATCCTTATAATCGATATTTTTATATTATTTAGGAACCTTTTAATATTTAAAGTTTGGCCACAAAACTTGAACGTTTGACAACTTTGATCCATTTTCTATTTAGGAACCTTTTAATATTTGAAGTTTGACCACAAAACTTTAATGATTCGATAACTTTGATCCATTTTCTAAAAACTTGCTAATTCCTACCGCTTTAATTGTTTAGCCAATTTGACACTTTTGGTCCTTGCAGTCAAAACTTTTATATTTTTTCATAAAAACATAAACAAAACGGTCCAAGGCAAAGCCCGGGCTTGTCATCCTTACACTTTCTACGTCTGTCATATTTATCGATTTGGAAACAATATTGAAAGCTTCTGACCCCACGCAGCGGGATAACCTTTCTAGTTATTATTAAGGAAATGAAAGTTAGGAACAGTACCTTACTAGGGTACTATTCCTTGAGTTGCTTGCTTCTACCTGGGTTACCTACTCAAATCCCTCCACCGCTTCAATAGCTCTTGAAGCTTCTCTCAGAAATATCATATTCTCTCCAAAATTCTGATTTTCGATCCTTCCGCCTATATCCTTCCACAATCTTCCTTTTATCCCTCTTCCAAATTCCACCGTCTCCCCAACCCTCTTCGAACGACAAGCCCACCGCTCTCAACCATGGACCGCTCTCCATCGTCCACCGCCGCTGATAGGCATATATGTTACTTTTTCCTCTGGTTTCTCTTTCCTCTCAGATACATCTCCACCGTTGTTGATAATCCAAAAGGTCTCAACATCACATATTTCGACCATCAATAGAATACAACGTCGGCTTACGATTGCATAAATCGACAACTTTTGCTTCTTTTGATCAATGATGTTCCTGGTTATATATTTGAGTATGGTTCGAAGAAACTGAAAAGCCTATTTTTCATCGTTCTCGGTGCTATAAACTCTCAGTCTCATGCACTCACTTCCTTTCTCTTTCTCTGTTTTCTTTATACCCATGGCATTTCTAATGGAATTCTATTAGAGTGTTTTTAGGTTTAGGCTTCGAATTGTGTGATTTTGTGTTTTTCTTTTTCGGTTTCGCTTTTGGAGTTGAGTAGGAGAAATCGATTGGATGATGATTCCAAATACATATTGTCATATCGATTTGATTGTGAGTATCTCACCTATAATTTTTGTTCTTTCTATTTTTGGCTATTGTTGTTTTTTTTTTCCTAAACAACACTTCTTACCTTCTGAAGCTCCGTTTGATACACTTCTATTAGTTTTCTGTTATTAACGCTTCTTGACTAGGGTAAATATGGAAAATCATGTGATATGTATGTTTATGCCCACAAAGTGTTTGAGGAAATCCTTTGTGTTGATGTGCCTGATTGTTAGTTTGTTGACTGTCTAATTCTAGAATATTGCATAAATTTTTTTAACTGAGGCTTAACTGTGTAACTTGAACTGTTTTATTGTAGTCTTACAATTCCATTCGTTCGAGACAACTGACGACACTCACGTTTTACTATGTTGAAGCATGAGGCTTTCCAATTTGTTTGTCTTCCCAAATAGATTCAGGTAACAATTTATTTCCAATTATTCTTCTAAAAAAGCAGTAATTTATGAAATTCTCATTCTGCAATCCAGAAAAATGTTAAAAAAGAGTTTGAAAATCTCTAAAAAGATTAGTACTTTAATTGCTTTGGCTATTAGCAGTTTTTTTCAAGGGAAATTAAAATAATCAAAAGGAGCTTTCTACAAAATACCTTAATATGTTAGAAGTTGTGTTTCTTAGTTAGCTAATTAGCATCGAAGTGGTAGAATGAATTGGTTATTATTTAGCTATATTAGCCAAAAACAAGCACCCATATACCAGATTATGTCATGTCTCTAATATGTCTTTTACCTTACAAAAAATTTATGCTTCATGTGAGAAATAATGTTTCAATTTTTATATTGGAAGGATTGGTAACAATTTTTTAAATACGAAAGTCATAACATGTGCACGTTCGACTGATTGAGTTCTCCTATATCTCAAAAAATCAGGGACCAATCGACGGTGTTGCCATTAAGCAAACTTCAAATCCATGGGTCACACTAACCGAAGGTAATTTCTTTCTTGAATAATTTTGATTCACCTATCAGTTTTAGAATTTATTTGTAGTGTAATTTGTGTTTTGTAATGTAATAATATTCTCAAACATAAGTTTTTAAATCAGTGTTATATAGAAAGTATTGAACTTCTACAAAGGGCACTAGGGAAGTTATGATCTTGTATTTGATGAAGTTTTAATATTTCATAAATCATATCTCCAACCAATTACTTCATTCGAATGAATAATAATAATAATAATAATAATAATAATAATAATAATAAAAATAATAATAATAATACATTAATTTTAAAACTATGCAGGAAATATTTTGAATTTCAATGTGGGGGAGTCTCCAAAATTCTCATTTCTTCTTTATCGCAGGATGTGGAGAAAATTGGGATTGATCCCAATAATGCTTCGCATTCTGGGATTGGGTAGAAGGGAGATACAGTGGTAAGAATAAGATAAGTCTTTTTGTTACAATAATTCATAAAGAAGGGCACAAAAAAATCCATTTTTTAAATGTTTTTATCAACATGATATGTGATTTTTCATTTTGATTAGTTTCAATTTGCAGTGATGTTGGAGTGTTACCTTTATCTCTCCAATATGGTTTTCCAGTTGTTGAAAAGTACAGTAACACATAGGGATGAGCATAGGCGGGTACCCGCCTCATTTGACGAGAACCGGAACCGGAATCGATGGTTCTTAGAAAGTTAGAACCGTAACCAGAACCGTTCTAGGCGGTTCTTGAATTTTTGGAACCAATCCTGGAACCGACGGTTCCGGTTCTAAGAGCGGATAACCCGATTACATTAACTTTGTTAACTTTAGTCGATAAAACCGCAACTTAGTTCGATCCAAATTGAATCAATTCGGACCAAAGAAGGACATAATCGGACTAATATATTCTAAACCGGTCTAAGTAACACACACATATTTATATGAAATACTAATATATATATATATATATATATATATATATATATATATATATATATATATATATATATATATATATATAAACTGGTTTCGGCGGGTAGCGGTTCCGAAAAAATGAGAATTGGAACCGGAATCGGAACCACTCAAGGCAGTTCCAGTTTCAGAACCGGCAGTTCCGAGGCGGTTTTTGTTCCAAAAGCGGGTACCCGGTTCCGATGCTCATCCTTAGTAACACATGAACTTCACCTTTCTATCAGTAAAATACATTACATTTTATGTTCACTTTTTATTATTATTATTATTATTATCATTATTATTATTATTATTATTATTATTAACAACACTTTTCCTTTAATTTATAGGTTTCTCAAAAGTGTTAGAAGCATTGATCAAGAATTTCAATCCGCTCCTTGTAACATCCCGAATTCAGGTGTGTCTCTTAAACCCTTCTCCTTTTCCCAAGTTGTCAAGATAAGCCCCTTAAATGAATTGTTAGGCTTGTGAGTACGCTGGGCGTACTGAAGGGTACGTTGCGCGTACTCGCGCGCTTAATTTTGGACGCGGACTCGTCTGGGTACGTTGGGTGTACCCATGGTTACGCTGGGCGTAACGAGCCCAGGTGTAAACCCTAACTTGGGGCTTGTGCACTATAAAAGGAATGTTATGGCCTTGACCTCAGCCCCATTTCAGAGAGTGAAACCCTAATAGAGAGTCCTCCTTCGTTTCTACCTAGTGTGTTGGTGTAATAAGCTTCAAAGTGTCAATTCTAGGTGGTGGAAGAGAAGACGAGGCCATTTTAGAGACTAGGAGTTGTGGGCAAGAGTAGATCCGAGCTTTTCAGAGGTTGGAGCTTCTTCCTGAGGTAAAAAGCTCAAATCTTGACTTGTCATTTATGTAGTGTGCTTCTTCGGCCAATTTCTAGGGTTTTTAGTCCCAAGATGGAGACTTTATGAGCAAATGGTCTCCATTGGCCTAAAACTATCATATTTCAGGACTATAACAGTTGTATGTTCATAAAAATGCAATCTTGGACGTGGATATTGAGCCATGCATGAGATCTAGACCTTTTGAGGAGGAAGGAAAAGTGTTAGAGGGTGTAGGGACCTTTACAGCCATGCAAACGCTTAAAGGTTCTGACTTTATGGGACAAGAGGTCTAGAAAGAGTCAAATTTGGAAGTTGAATGAGTGTCTTAACCGTTTAAGACCAAAAACCAAGAAAGGGCTGAAACTAAGACTTACGCAGGGCATAACTCTAAATGCGCAGCGTAAGGGGTTGAGACCCCGTTTGTGACTCGCCGGCGTACGCCCCGTGTACAGAGAAGGTACGCACCGCGTACTGCCTTCTGTGGACTTCCGTTGAATTTTAGGGTTTTGGTCAACCCTTGGAATTTTAGGGTCAGGGAGGGGTAAAATGGTCTTTTACCCTTCCGTGGAATTGTAGAGTGGATTTAATCTAGCCTTTGAGAGCCATTATTTATTTGAGAGTGCTGTTTTGTGTTTCGGCGGGGGCTAGATCAGTGTGTTCGAGTACGAGATTATCCGAGAAACCCGAGGTGAGTCTTCTCACTATACTTTACCTAGAGTGGTAATTAGAGTTATGTGACATAGTAACTTGTATGCTATTTATGTGATTGTGATGCACTGCATTATTTGTTTGTAATTAATGTTATGTATGTTTCCCTGTTTACAGAGTTAGAACCAGAGGGTTCATAGAGTTAGGACCAGAGGGTGCACGGAGTTATAGCCTCGAGTGGCTAATATGTGTTATATGTGGTATTTTGGGGAACTCACTAAGCATTTATGCTTACAGTGTTGTGTTATGTGTTTCAGGTACCAGTGAGGATCGCGGGAAGGCGTCGACATGATCAGTACACACACGAGGAGTTTTTATGTATTATGATCTTGGGTTGTATTTCTATGGTTGTTATATGATACAATGACATTTTTATAATATTTATGAATGAAAGTATGTTTTGGAAAATGTAAAAATTGTTTTGAAAATTTTGGGTGCTACAAGTTGGTATCAGAGCCTTGGTTTGAGGGATTCGGGTGCACCTTCAGGCGTATCTGAACTCAAACTGAGGATTTGAGAGATTTTCAAAATAAAATTCACAAAATATTCTCAAGAGTAAAAAGTTTTTTGAAAGAGCAGAGCAGAGTAGTGTGTACGATCAGCCAACACCCGAACGGTGATTTCCCAAAATACCCTTTACATTATGAGTTATGAGAAATGTTATGATATGATATGCATGCTAGAATAGGCTAGGTATTCTTATTAGGACTAGAGTGGCCTGATTTGTGATGCCTTAGGTTAGGGGTTTTTCTAGTAGATTCTTAAGAGCGAGTAGATAGCAACGAGGTGCTATGAGAGATCTGCTAGAGAGTAGACTATGCATAGTGAGAATAGAGTACTTGGGACTTAGGATCCTAGGAGGAGGACTTGGGATGAATACTGATGCGGTGTGGATGGTAGTATTGGGCCCGTACTACTAAAGACACCGGTGCAGTGCGCAGCCCCAAGTAAGAATCCTTGGGGTACCAGGGAACGAGTAGGGTCAAGTTATCGAGTGCGTGTATGTTCAAGCGAGTCTCTGATATGTTTTATGTTGTATTTCAAAGACATTATGGTTGGGACACGCCACAGACTGGGGACCAGCGGGGTGAGCGATGAGGAGCTCCGTCAGATGATCCATGAGGAGGTGGTCGCGGACATCCGTGCAGAGATTCCAGAGATGTGTGGGTCTATCAAGACCACTCTGATTGAGACTTTCGATGAGAAAAACGCGACGGTTACTGAGGCTGCAGCCGCTGCAGCTACCGTAGCTGTTGCTACTGCCAGACCTCGGGGTGGCGATTCGTTGCTGTTCCGGGAGTTCAACAACACAAAGCCACCAGAGTTTGACGAGATGCAGGATCCGATTGCTGCGATGAGATGGGTTTCTGATATTGAGGGATGCTACTATACGTGTTCATGTCCAGAGCATCTGAAAGTCCGGTTCACGCTGAACCAGCTTCGCTTGGGAGCGAAGGACTGGTGGAAGTTTGTGACGGTGCACTTTTCGTCTGCTCAGCTTTCCGCGGTGACCTAGGAGAGGCTCACCGCTATGTTTTGTGATGAGTACGTTCCCCTGGTGGAGAGGGAATGATTGGCCCAGGAGTTTCTAACCCTCAAGTAGGGTACTGAGTCTGTTACTGTGATCACCAGGATGTTCCATGAGAGGGTGATGTTCTGCCCTGAGCATATGTCTACCGAGCAGTTACGTATGAGTCGGTATTTGAGTATTATGAGAAGAGACATACGAGAGTTCGTGTCGAACTCGTCATACCGAACATTTTCCTAGCTTTAGGAAATTGCTCGAAAGAGGGAGATAAAGTTGGAGACTCAGGTTAGGGAGGAGTCGGAGTCTTAGGGGAGGGATCGGCAACCGGCTCAGTCCCAGCCAGCAGCCAAGCGAGCCAAGCCCGCCGATTCGAGATCAGGGAACCAGAAGGGCCGTACTTGTGGCAAGTGCGACAAGGGTCATGTGGGAGTGTGTGGAGTAGGGTCTTGCTACAAGTGTGGCAAGAAGGGGCATAAGGCTAAGGATTGCCTCAAAGGATTTGCAGTCCGTTTTCACTGCAACCAGACCGAACACCGAAGGCCGAGTGTCCGTAGCTGTAGGGATCTACCCATGATGCTGTTCGAGCTACCAAGAGCTGGCCGATGAAGGCCGAGGCACCGAAATCACGAGGGAGAGCTGTTAGTTGACACGGAGGAGGTCGGCACGGCGCCCGATGTCGTGGCTGGTATGTATTTTTTTCTCGTATTTTCTATGATGTTTATGATATGGTGTTTATATTATGTTATGTCAAGGTACTTTCCTTGTGTGTTCTATGCCAACTTTGGTGTTATTTAACTCGGGTGCGAGTCGTTCTTTTGTATCGTTAGCCTTTAGTCAGCACATTAGTATCCGTCGAGAGGCATTGAGTCGACCTTTGCGAGTTTCCATAGCTGACGATAGAGCAGTGTATGCCACGAATGTGATTTGAGGATGTGTACTCGAGATCTTCGGCGTTGAGTTTCCAATTGATTTGGTCCCAATTGCTATGGGTGATGTCTGTGTCATTATGGGCATGAACTGGTTGAGTAGATTTGGAGCGGTTATAGATTGTGAGCGACAGTTGGTGACCATACGAGACCCTAGTGGAGGAGTTCTTATGGTTTATGGCGAGGATACCCGTCCTGGGTCAGCATTTTGTTCAGCAGCAAGAAGGAGGCAGAGTCTACAGCAGGGCTGTAGTTGGTTTATGGCTTATGTGGTGGATACGAGATGTGACATCCCCAAAAATCACGGCCAGAAAATACCGATTTTGTTTATGCTTTATAAAAATCAGAGTACTTCATTTTATAAAAAGGTTGCGGAATTTGTTCCCAGAAAAACATGGTAAATACGTTATTAAAACATTTTCGAAGAAACGTATTTATTTCATTTTAAAACGTTTGGGATGTCATCGTTAATACAGGAACATAAGCATAAACAGAACTTACAATTATTCACACTAGTGGTCTACATCTCTTTAAATCTCTCAGTGTAATGTCACTTCATATCAACACCTGTGATATAAATAAACTGAGTGGGTCAGGTTGGGAAACCTGGTGAGCACATAGGGATTTCAATCCCACAATGTTATACCATATATATAGTTTAAAATTCACAAAATATACAATTTCAGCATACATATATATAAACAACTCTTATCCCACCCCGTCGATCCTCGCAACGAGGCTATCCATACTCTCAGACCTAAGATTAGTCGTTTTACCTACTCCATACTCTCGGATCAGAAATGAACGAATTTACCAAATCCATACTCTCGGACTAGGGACGAATGACTAATCCATACTCTCGGATTAAAGATGAATGATTATGCCTAATCCATACTCTCGGACTAGGGACAATAGCTAATCCATACTCTCGGATTAACGACGAATGATTATGCCTAATCCATATTCTCGGACTAGGGACAATGACTATGTCTAATCCATACTCCCGGATAAGTGACATATACTAACTTCTATTCTCTGAGTTTAACTCACTTGTACTCGTAAGAATATACTACCCAATATTCCTTATATTTACTTTAGGTCTACTCTTTATCCTAAATTATCAAATATAATCAGGTATGTTCTTTAACATATAATTTCAAGCAACATCACTTAACTCGCACATAAACATATAATTAATACTTCAATCAATACTTGTATTAAAATCATGTTCATGAAAGGGACTATGCACTCACCTGAGAAGGTGGTGACTGGGTACTCGGACATCGCTTCGTTTACTTTAAAATAATTTCCTTCGACGAAACCTAGTATTATCACCAATAGATTTTAGTCTATTATTCGCCGAGACTAATTAATAGTCTAGATATTATTACTATTATATAAGCGTTAAAAAAATACTTATATAACCCATAATAATAGCCCAAGTATTTATTATATGTTCTTAATAACGTTAATATAATTAAATAAAAACTATATTAAAAATAGCGTAGGCGTAGCTCACTTACAGCGGGTTTTATAGAAAACCAGGCTTTGCTTGGAGCAGCGTTTTCGAGCCGAAAAGCTCTTCTTCTCGGAGCCGTCAAGCACTCCAGGGCTTCCGCCTCGTGCTAGGGAGGTTCCCTAGGCTTTCCGGGGGATTTCGGGGCTAGAGAGAGGTTCTAGAGAGAGAGAGTAAAGAGAAGAAAGAATGGGAAAGGTGTGAAGAAAATGAGGGTGGGAGAGGTGGTATTTATAGGGTGAAAATGGTTGAACTTGGTGCCACATGTCACCATCTAGTGGCAAGACTTGGGGAGAAAGCAATGGCCAAGATTGTGCCACATCACCCATTTTCGCACAACACACTTCCGACTTCTAAAATCCGTAACTTTCACATACGACCTCCGTTTTTGACGTTCTTTATATCCAAGCGTAGGTAAAAATAATATCTACAACTTTCATTTTGACTCCATCGGCTAATTCTTGACCGATCTTAAATTTAACAGTACGAGGCGTTTAGACTGTTAAATGACCGCGAAGAATTCGTAACTCCTTCATACGGACTCCGTTTTCGTCTGTCTTTTTACCGTTGAGTTCCTATTAATGAGATCTTCAACTCTCATTTATTTCACGTAAGCCAAAAACCGCTCGAACTAAAATTCGAGTTTCGGGCTGTACACTGCTAGGCCGAATCTTAGAAAAATCATAACTTCCTCATACGAAGTCAGATTTGGGCGTTCTTTTTATCGACGCTCTTAGTTTAACATATTCTACGACTTTTGTTTAGATTGCTAAGGCTAAAAAGTCTTCTATCGTAAATTCACTATTTACGTCTTCCGGTGCCGTGCCGGTTTTGCCGTAAAACTTCGGCGGGCCATAACTTCTTCGTTATAACTCGGATTTCGGCGTTCTTTATATGTACGGAAACCTTGTCACATATTCTAAAATTTGGTTAAGACTATTCATTCTAAATAATCTTTTGTCGAAAATTCATTATTGACCCATATTGCCTCTAAATTGACTAGCCTAGATCTGCGGGCGTTACAATTATCTCCCCCTTAGGATGATTACGTCCCGGAATCATCAACGAAACAAGGATCGTATAATGACTCCATACGTCATCTCTTCATCCTAGGTAATAATTATAACTTCTTTATTCCTTCAAGTCTATCTCGTAGACTTATTGACTGTAAGCAGTACTTGATCGTGCACCTGCTCTCTACCTCATATTAGACTCCAAATTATGACCTATCATCATGTGATGTACGTTTAGACTCAGGTCTCTTAAATTCTAAAATAGACTAAGCCTTCCTTCATGTTCTAATGTGATATAATCATACTTTAACATGTAGCATTTCTAGCTACCAACGAGCGCGATACTTCTATTGATCGCTTTGATTTTTAATTGTTTGGTTTAAGTCGGACGCTATATCAAACTTGGTTCTCTGAACCACGTAACCTACTCATCGTAGTCGGACTCAAGGTGATATGACCACTAGGGTCGGGATAACAACAATCTTCTTAGTCATTACCGAAACAATGGTAACGGCATACTTGAATAAAACGAAATCATTTACTGGCTTCTTGGTAACCTTGTGACTTTCCCTGATCCAAGTGTGAGTCCTGTGCTTCCGGTAGTATAGGCCTCTACTACCATTCACACCTACTCATACTCGTCCCAAGTATTGTCCCGCAGTTTTTCCAAGTCACCATACAAGAAAACCATACAACAACTTAACACATCAGATAACAAAACAAAGGTTTTATATTATTTCTTGAAACTGTTACATAGGTGTTCAAGTTCACCCTAGACTATGCCTCTAACGGGCTACATCGTGAGGTACTATCTACACGATTACTCCATAACTCGATCCTCGGATGTCAAGCCTTCACTCTTGAATCCTTGCATTGTCATCTGCTTCGTCAAGGATCATTTGAAATGCTCTCGCCTTTGGCTTTGGTGGCACATTTGGCTTTGTAGCCCCTTCTCTCTTTGGGCAGTCTTGTTTGAAGTGTCCTTCTTCTCCACACTTAAAGCAGACTTCTCTCTTGGTTGTGCATTCGCTGGCGTAATGACCAGTCTTCCCACATTTAAAGCATGTCGTACATTTAGAGCATTTCCCGATGTGCTTCTTTCTACACTTGTCACACCATTGCGTTCCTTCTTCAAACTTCGAGAATTTTCTCTTCTCGCTGGACCTTGAAGATCCTTCAAACTTTCTCTTCTCGCCAACCTCCATCTTGCTGGAGGCTCTTCCCTTGATCATATCTTCGACAGACTTGGCAGCCCAGATAGCTGCCTCTAGAGTAGGTGCTTGACGCACTGGCACCGCGTACTCCCATGGAAGTCCTTTTGCGTACTTGTCGATTTTCGTCAGCTCATCCGGAACAAGACGCAAGGCGAACTCCATCTTCTCTGTGAAGTTGTTGGTGTATTCATCGATTGACATGCTTCCCTTCTTCAGGGTTAGAAACTGGTTCTCTAGCTCAAGCAGGTTTTGAGCTGAGCAGTACTTTCGTTTGAATTGCACCAGAAATTCTGCCCATGTCAGTTGCAGAGGTTCATTAGGGCTCAGAGTCTTCCCCAAGGTATTCCACCAACGTACAGCGCCTCCTCGAAACTGACGCACTGCAAATGTGGTCTGTAGCTTCCCTCTACAACCGCATGTCATGAAGGCTAACTCCATCTCCGAGATCCAATCCATGACCCCGATCGGATCCTCCTTTCCAGTGAAAGTCGGTGGCTTGCAAGTCAGAAAATCCTTGTACTTGCATCCATTCCTCTCGACCTCGTCATCTTGGTTGTTTTGTCGAACTATTGGTGGGTTGACTTGACCAACAGTCCCACTGTAGTTTCCTTCCTCAGTCTGCCCTTCGTTCAACTCGGGCTGTTCGATCTGAATAGTGGCTTCCTCACGATTTTGCTGGAGCAAACGTCTAGTTTCCTCCATTTGACGATCCAACATCGCTTGGATCATCGCTTGCACTCCGACCATTGTGACTGGCTCAGCGGCGGCTTCCATCACCGGTATTTGCTCAATCACTGGGAGTTGGTTTCTGTTCCCATTTGCATTCACGTTTCCGCTACGGGTTCTTGCCATCTTGATCTATACACCGAATAAGGTGAATCTAGATCTTTACTTAGGATTGACGGTTAAATCATCCTTATCACTCCGAAACGTTTATATGCTAGCTCTAATATCGTAGTCGTACGTTTAGAATCCTAAACACATAAGGTTTCCAGATCCGGTCGGCAATAGACCATAGATCCGAACAACTAACAGCATATCAGGCACAAGTATTTAGCACATAAAAGCATTTTAGGCATAATTCCTAAAATAAGCTAGTGCTCACACCTCACAATCATCGCTTAGCATTCTAAGTTTAAGTCTAGAAATAAATCCATATTCCTAGTTCGCTTAAACTAATGCTCTGATACCAACTGTGACATCCCCAAAAATCACGACCAGAAAAGACCGATTTTGTTTATGCTTTATAAAAATCAGAGTACTTCATTTTATAAAAAGGTTGCGGAATTTGTTCCCAGAAAATCATGGTAAATACGTTATTAAAACATTTTCGAAGAAACGTATTTATTTCATTTTAAAACGTTTGGGATGTCATCGTTAATACAGGAACATAAGCATAAACAGAACTTACAATTATTCACACTAGTGGTCTACATCTCTTTAAATCTCTCAGTGTAATGTCACTTCATATCAACACCTGTGATATAAATAAACTGAGTGGGTCAGGTTGGGAAACCTGGTGAGCACATAGGGATTTCAATCCCACAATGTTATACCATATATATAGTTTAAAATTCACAAAATATACAATTTCAGCATACATATATATAAACAACTCTTATCCCACCCCGTCGATCCTCGCAACGAGGCTATCCATACTCTCGGACCTAAGATTAGTCGTTTTACCTACTCCATACTCTCGGATCAGAAATGAACGAATTTACCAAATCCATACTCTCGGACTAGGGACGAATGACTAATCCATACTCTCGGATTAAAGATGAATGATTATGCCTAATCCATACTCTCGGACTAGGGACAATAGCTAATCCATACTCTCGGATTAACGACGAATGATTATGCCTAATCCATATTCTCGGACTAGGGACAATGACTATATCTAATCCATACTCCCGGATAAGTGACATATACTAACTTCTATTCTCTGAGTTTAACTCACTTGTACTCGTAAGAATATACTACCCAATATTCCTCATATTTACTTTAGGTCTACTCTTTATCCTAAATTATCAAATATAATCAGGTATGTTCTTTAACACGAATTTCAAGCAACATCACTTAACTCGCACATAAACATATAATTAATACTTCAATCAATACTTGTATTAAAATCATGTTCATGAAAGGGACTATGCACTCACCTGAGAAGGTGGTGAATCGGTACTCGGACATCGCTTCGTTTACTTTAAAATAATTTCCTTCGACGAAACCTAGTATTATCATCAATAGATTTTAGTCTATTATTCGCCGAGACTAATTAATACTCTAGATATTATTACTATTATATAAGCGTTAAAAAAAATACTTATATAACCCATAATAATAGCCCAAGTATTTATTATATGTTCTTAATAACGTTAATATAATTAAATAAAAACTATATTAAAAATAGCGTAGGCGTAGCTCACTTATAGCGGGTTTTATAGAAAACCAGGCTTTGCTTGGAGCAGCGTTTCCGAGCCGAAAAGCTCTTCTTCTCGGAGCCATCGAGCACTCCGGGGCTTCCGCCTCGTGCTACAGAGGTTCCCTAGGCTTTTCGGGGGATTTCGGGGCTAGAAAGAGGTTCTAGAGAGAGAGTAAAGAGAAGAAAGAATGGGAAAGGTGTGAAGAAAATGAGGGTGAGAGAGGTGGTATTTATAGGGTGAAAATGGCTGAACTTGGTGCCACATGTCACCATCTAGTGGCAAGACTTGGGGAGAAAGCAATGGCCAAGATTGTGCCACATCACCCATTTTCGCACAACACACTTCCGACTTCTAAAATCCGTAATTTTCACATACGACCTCCGTTTTTGACGTTCTTTATATCCACGCGTAGGTAAAAATAATATCTACAACTTTCATTTTGACTCCGTCGGCTAATTCTCGACCGATATTAAATTTAACAGTACGAGGCGTTTAGACTGTTAAATGACCGCGAAGAATTCGTAACTCCTTCATACGGACTCCGTTTTCGTCTGTCTTTTTACCGTTGAGTTCCTATTAATGAGATCTTCAACTCTCATTTATTTCATGTAAGCCAAAAACCGCTCGAACTAAAATTCGAGTTTCGCGCTGTACACTGCTAAGCCGAATCTTAGAAAAATCATAACTTCCTCATACGAAGTCAGATTTGGGCGTTCTTTTTATCGACGCTCTTAGTTTAACATATTCTACGACTTTTGTTTAGATTGCTAAGGCTAAAAAGTCTTCTATCGTAAATTCACTATTTACGTCTTCCGGTGCTGTGCCGGTTTTGCCGTAAAACTTCGGCGGGCCATAACTTCTTCGTTATAACTCGGATTTCGGCGTTCTTTATATGTACGGAAACCTTGTGACATATTCTAAAACTTGGTTAAGACTATTAATTCTAAATAATCTTTTGTCGAAAAGTCATTTTTGACCCCTATTGCCTCTAAATTAACTAGCCCGGATCTGCGGGCGTTACACGAGAGTAGGTGAAGAGAGACCGAGGTCGGTCGATGAGGTCCCAATAGTACGTGAGTTCCCGGATGTTTTCCCCGAGGAGTTGTTGGGTGTGCCTCCCGAGAGGCAGGTGGAGTTCCGTATCGATTTGGTTCCAGGGGCAGCACTTATCGCCAAGGCGCCCTATTGCCTTGCACCTCCAGATATGCAGGAGTTATCCTTGCAGCTTCAGGAGCTGCTGGGAAAGGGGTTTATACGGTCGAGTAGCTCGCCGTGGGGAGCACCGATCCTTTTTGTCAAGAAAAAGGATAGGTCACACCGGATGTGCATTGATTACCAGGAGTTGAACAAGCTGACGGTCAAGAACCGTTACCCCTTACGGAGGATCGACGATTTGTTTGATCAGTTGCTGGGAGCGTCTTGGTTCTCCAAGATTGATTTGAGGTCTGGATATCATCAGATGAGGGTGGGTGATGAGGATATCAAGAAGACAACATTCAAGACTCGTTATGGGCATTACAAGTTTGTGGTGATGCCTTTCAGGCTCACCAATGCACCGACGGCATTCATGGACCTCATGAACAGGGTGTGCAGGCCGATGTTGGATCGTTCAGTAATCGTGTTCATTGATGATATATTGGTGTATTCGAGATCTAGAGAGCAACATGACGAGCATTTGAAGGAGATCCTTGGAGTTCTGAGATCGGAGAGGCTTTATGCCAAATTCTCCAAGTGCGATTTCTGGTTACGAGAGGTCCAGTTTCTAGGACACCTCATCAACCAGAACGGGATATTGGTCGATCCGGCCAAGATCGATGCGGTGATGAGTTGGGAGGTGCCGAGATCCCCCTAGGAGATCAGGAGTTTTCTAGGACTGGCCGACTATTATCGGAGATTTATCAAGGATTTCTCCAAGATTGCGATTCCTCTCACCAAGTTGACCCGGAAGGGCGTAGCATTCAATTGGGGTCCAGAGCAGCAGACCTCGTTTGAGACACTTCACCAGAGATTATGCGAAGCCCCGGTATTAGCTCTCCCGGAAGGGATGGAGGACTTTGTGGTATATTGTGATGCATCGATATCGGGGTTGGGTGCAGTACTTATGCAGAGGAGACATGTGATAGCATATGCATCGAGGCAGCTAAAGCCTCATGAGACGAGGTATCCCACCCACGATCTAGAGTTGGGGGCAGTGGTGTTCGCCCTCAAGATTTGGTGTCACTATTTGTATGGGGTTCGTTGTACTATATACACGGACCACAAGAGCCTGAAGTATTTAATGGATCAGCCCAATCTGAATATGAGCCAGAGGAGATGGTTGGACGTGGTAAAGGATTATGAGTGTGAGATCCTGTACCACTCGGGCAAGGCTAATGTGGTAGCTGATTCCTTGAGTCGTAGGGGCAGAGGGTGCCCCATTACAAGATGTTTGTTTGAGGTTGACAGTGATGACCCCGGTGTTGGACACCATTCGGGAGGCCTAGGTGGAGGCCATGAGACCGGAGAACCGCAAGCGAGAGCGGGTGATCGGGAAGATATCTGAGTTCATTGCTGATAGTCGGGGGCTTATAACCTTCCAGGGCTGGATTTGAGTGTGGTTTGAGGGTGGGGAACGTTCCACTTTGATGGAGGAGGCGCACAGGTCGAGGTTTTCGATCCATCCCGGGGACACTAAGATGTATTTAGACCTGAAAAGAGACTATTGGTGGCCCTGTATGAAGAGGGACGCGACATGGTTTGTAGAGAGGTGCCTAACCTGTCGTAGGGTTATGACCGAGAACCAATGTCCACATGGCAAGTTGCAGCCACTTGAGGTTCCCTAGTGGAAGTGGGAACAGATTTCTATGGATTTTATCACCAAATTGCCGAGGACTGCGAGAGGCGTCGATGCAATTTGGGTGATCGTCGACCGACTGACAAAGAGTGCTCATTTTCTTGCTATCAGTGAGAGCTCTTCCGTAGAGAGCCTGGCAGAGGTGTATGTGAGGGAGGTAGTATCGTGACATGGTATACCGATCTCGATTGTGTCAGATCGAGATGTGTATTTCACTTCCAGGTTTTGGAAAAAGTTCCATGAGGGGTTAGGTACTAGGCTGCATTTCAGTACCACTTACCACCCACAGAAGGACGGACAAAGTGATCGGACGATTCAGACGCTCGAGGACATGCTTCGGGCATGTGTGTTGGACTTCGGAGGGAGTTGGGACACGTATCTACCTTTGGCTGAGTTTTCTTATAACAATAGCCACCATTCGAGTATCGGTATGCCTCCCTTTGAGTTATTGTATGGGCGGAGGTGTCGGACTCCCATCTGCTGGGGAGAGGTCGGGCAACGAGTGTTGGGTAGCACTGAGTTAGTACTTCAGACGGCAAAGCAGATATAGCAGGTCAGACAGATATTGTTGACAGCTCAGAGTCGCCAAAAGAGTTACGCGGATAGGAGACGATCCGAGCTCGAGTTTCAGGTCGGAGATTTTGTGCTCCTGAAGGTGTCTCCTTGGAAAGGAGTGATCCAATTCAGGAAGAGGGGCAAGCTGGGGCCCCGGTACATCGGTCCATTCAGAGTGTCCGCGAGGGTGGGCAAGCTAGCATATCGTTTGGAGCTACCTACAAAATTGAGCCAAATTCATGATACCTTCCACGTGTCCCAACTGAGGAAGTGTATTGCCGACGAGTTAGCAGTGGTACCGTTGGAGGATCTTCAGGCAGATGCAAGTCTAAATTATGTTGAGAGACCGATCGCGATCTTGGATCAGAAGGTCAAGATTTTGAGGAACAAGGAGGTGCCTTTGGTTCAGGTCTGGTGGCAACATCGAAGAGGGTCCGCGCTGACTTGGGAGCCGGAGTCAGTGATGTGGAAGCAACATCCGGAGTTATTCGCAGCATGAGACTTTGAGGGCGAAGTCTGGTTCTAGTGGGGGAGAATTGTAACATCCCGAATTCAGGTGTGTCTCTTAAACCCTTCTCCTTTTCCCAAGTTGTCAAGATAAGCCCCTTAAATGAATTGTTAGGCTTGTGAGTACGTTGGGCGTACTAAAGGGTACGCTGTGCGTACTCGCGCGCTTAATTTTAAACGCGGACTCATCTGGGTACGCTGGGTGTACCCAGGGTTACGTGGGGTGTAACGAGCCTAGGTGTAAACCCTAATTCGGGGCTTGTGCACTATAGAAGGATTGTTATGGCCTTGACCTCAGCCCCATTTCAGAGAGTAAAACCCTAATAGACAGTCCTCCTTCGTTTCTAGCTAGTGTGTTGGTGTTCTAAGCTTTAAAGTGTCATTTCTAGGTGGTAGAAGAGAAGAAGAGGCCATTTTGGAGGCTAGGAGTTGTGGGCAAGAGTAAATCCGAGCTTTTCAGAGGTTGGAGCTTCTTACTGAGGTAAAAAGCTAAAATCTTGACTTGTCATTTGTGTGATGTGCTTCTTAGACCAATTTCTAGGGTTTTTAGTCCCAAGATGGAGACTTTATGAGCAAATGGTCTCCATTGGCCTAAAACTATCATATTTCAGGACTATAACAGTTGTATGTTCATAAAAATGCAATCTTGGACGTGGATATTGAGCCATGCATGAGATCTAGACCTTTTGAGGAGGAAGGAAAAGTGTTAGAGGGTGTAGGGACCTTTACAGCCATGCAAACGCTTAAAGGTTCTGACTTTATGGGACAAGAGGTCTAGAAAGAGTCAAATTTGGAAGTTGAATGAGTGTCTTAACCGTTTAAGACCAAAAACCAAGAAAGGGCTGAAACTAAGACTTACGCAGGGCATAACTCTGAGTACGCGTAGCGTAAATGGTTGAGACCTCGTTTGTGACTCGCCGGCGTACGCCCCGCGTACAGAGAAGGTACACATCGCGTACTGCCTTCTATTGACTTCCGTTGACTTTTAGGGTTTTGGTCAACCCTTCGACTTTTAGGGTCAGGGAGGGGTAAAATGGTCTTTTACACTTCTGTGGAATTGTAGAGTGGATTGAATCTAGCCTTTGAGAGCCATTATTTATTTGAGAGTGTCGTTTTGTGTTTAGGTGGGGGCTAGATCAGTGTGTTCGAGTGTGAGATTATCCAAGATACCCGAGGTGAGTCTTCTTACTATACTTTACCTAGAGTGGTAATAAGAGTTATATGACAGAGTATCTTGTATGCTATTTATGTGATTGTGTTTAAAGAGTTAGAAGCGGAGGGTTCACAGAGTTAGGACCAGAGGGTCCACAGAGTTATAGCCTCGAGTGGCTAATATGTGTTATATGTGGTATTTTGGGGAACTCACTAAACATTTATGCTTACAGTGTTGTGTTATGTGTTTCAGGTACCAGTAAGGATCGCGGGAAGGCACCGATATGATCAGTATACACACGAGTTTTTATGTATTATGATCTTGGGTTGTGTTTCTATGGTTGTTATATGATACAATGATATTTTTATAATATTTATGAATGAAA
Organism: Lactuca saligna; assembly: GCF_052625555.1. Taxonomy (NCBI): domain Eukaryota; kingdom Viridiplantae; phylum Streptophyta; class Magnoliopsida; order Asterales; family Asteraceae; genus Lactuca; species Lactuca saligna. The sequence continues at coordinate 278,930,512 of NC_136421.1, read as the reverse complement.
GTATGTTTTTGGAAAATGTAAAAATTGTTTTGAAAAATTTGGGTGTTACACTCCTTTTGAGAAAAGCGTACCTATGTGTAACCAAAAACAGTGCTGATGTATATGGATTTATTAATACTTTAACTTGTTGTAACACAGATTTTCCTTTGCCATTGTATTTTTACTATTATGCATTTGTAAATGGATGAATTACAGAGAATAGGGACATACTTTACTGCGGCTACAAATTAACACAATATATTATACTTTCACACAAAAGCAATACATTCCAACCCCTGCAACGGGGGGGGGGGGGGGGGGGGGGGGTGGATCGCTTCTAGTTATTATTAAGACAGTGAAATGTGAATATAGAAATAACCTTATAAACACGAATTCATATATCTTAAAATCTAAACACAAACCTTATCCCTAAGCATACTTATATTTTTTAAATAACAAATACACGTAACTTTTACAACAATGTATTTTACTTTTTTTAAACAAAAACAACAATATATTTTTATTTTTTATTTTTCTATTAACATTTCATCAATACAAAAATATTAGTGGAATCTGACAAAAACAATTCAAAGGCAATAAAATCCACATCAAATGTTGCGTATAAAAGAAGTATTCTATGATTAATAAAGTCGATCAAGTGTTGATATACATTTGTAAAAAATTCCAATTTTTTTTTTTATTTCTTATTAATTTCGTTTTTGCTAACACGACTCTTGTTCATAATTGTTTAGATGTATTAACTATTTGCGTAAAAGAACTAATTGTCTTTAGAAACTAATTTATGAAAAATACTATTTGCACCGGTCGCTTGACGCGAGTAAAAGGCTAGTGTGTGTGTGTGTGTGTGTGTGTGTATATATATATATATATATATATATATATATATATATATATATATATATGGTCCGGTTTCTGTGGTGACCCATTTTAAAGTAAGGAAATCTTAAAAAATTGAAAAAAAAATCTAAAATAATACAAATCATAAAATTGAGCATAGATCTATATCCGGGAGAAAAAAAAGTTAGAAATTTTTTTTATCGTTAAAATTGATCTATGATTTAATTTTAATTTTTTATTTTGCATCATTGTGATCCACGATTCAAATTTAACGATCCAAATTTTTTTTCCAAATTTTTTTCTACCGGATATAGATCTACGCTCGATTTAATGAGTTTTATTTTTTGTGTATATATTTTTTCAATTTTTTTAAAGTATCCTTACGAATCATCAATTTAAAATGAGTTCTCATCCGATTCTTTATATATATATATATATATATATATATATATATATATATATATATATATATATATATATATATATATATATATATATATATATATATATATATATATATATATATATATATTTTGTTGTGAAAGTTGAATACAAGTATAAATTTTATATAAGTGGTTAAGGTGTCGGACTTATAAGCCAAGTTCACGATAGCCAGCCTAAAAACATTCATTAGACCGAAATCCTCGTTAGAAAAATTCTCTCTAAAAAAAACTTATCTAAAATTAAATCTTTCCTTGAAACGTTCACTATCTTCACCTCTTTATACAAGACAACCAGGAACTCACCCATCTTCACCCTCAATCTATCTAATCCATATAAACTGACGTTGAAATAATATTGATTTATTTTGGGCCCTCATTGATTTGCCAAAAAAAAAAAATTCCAATTATTATTGTTAAACTTCTTTATCACAAAGAAAATATAATTCTAAACCCCTTAGGCCCCGAATTCCTGTTGCACAATTCTAAATGTACCAACACCAATTAAGGCCCTCACCAGTAAGCCTGCTAAACGAACAACCTAACTAACGACAAAACTTAATCCTATTTCAATACAAAAGATAAAAATTGACATCAAAGTAATATTGATCTATTTTGGGCCCTCAGTGATTTACCAAAAAAAATCCCATCATTATCATTAAACTTCCTTATCCCAAAAGGAAATTAAATCCATTAGGCCCTGAATTCCTGTTGCACGACACTAAATGGCCTAATACAAATTAATGCACTCACCACTAAGCCAGCCAAATGAACGACCTAACAAATGACGAACTTAATTCCATTGATCAAAAGAACACTAGTAATCCAACTATAAAGGAGTTGTCGGATAAGGATTCCAGATAAGTAGATAACCATCCATGAGGCCCTTGTCCTCGCCACAAATGAAGCAAGATAGTTAATCGTAGCTCTTATACAATCCATTGGACTCGTATCTTAAGTTGTAACCTAAGATTCATCGTACCGTTTCCGAGTTTATCAAAAGAAAAGAAAAGAAGAGAAAAGAAAGTTATGAAAGAAAAGAAGAGAAAAGAAAGGAATTTTTTTTTTTTTTTTTTTTTTTTTGTATTCCCGAGTTGGAGAAAGGTGGAAGGAAAATTAATTATTTTCTTATTTCCTTCCAAATCCTTCCAAATCGGAAGGAAATATAGGAGGGAAAGTGATCATTCCATTTCCCTTCATTTCCTTCCTTTAATGAAACTCAGAAACACCAATTTCTTTTATTTTATTCTCATTTCCATTCATTTCCTTTCCTTTCTCTCGTTAAGTTGAACTCGGGAACAAGGTAAATATTCATCATTTTGCTGTAAATGTTTGAACTATGAAGCCCCCAGTGATGAAATCCCAAAATACATAAAAACACGGACAATGAATGGGCTAGTTATGGTTGATTTCGTACCATCATCATCTAAAAACTTAAAAATAAAGTTTCATAATCATGGGGTGAACCCACACACAAAGCATTCGCTCCTAACCTCTCCACCACTAGTCTCAAATTGAAAAAATCCCTCCAATATTAGTAAAATGGGTGTAGTCTTCACATAGTACCACAATGCATTTGTTTTGATTTTGCTATTTCATGTGGATGATTTTAGTGTCATTAATACAGATGCAATATTTTATTCAAGACAAGTTAGTTGTGCTTGGTTATATTCTATTATAGATAAACCAGTTCAGGTTGTTATATTTAGAGACTAGGAGGTGCATAGTGCACACCAAGGTTTTAAAAGGCGTGAGGCGTGACGTGGCGGCAAGGCCAAACCTCAAGCTTAACGAGTTATGGCGAGCCATGATGTTTTTCAAGGCGTGATGTAAGGCGATGATTTTGTATTAATTTATAATTATATTACCGTATAAATATGAATTTATATAAAATATACCTAGTTTTTAGAAGTGTTATATCAACAACTAATAACAGAATGTTAATAAAAAAACACAATACTTGTATGTCCGATTAGAAAAGGTATAAAAAAGAGCAAAAAAACGTGTCTCAAACGAAAAAACACGCACCATAACACGCCATAACGCGCCATAGCACGCCATATCACGCCTTGCCACACGTCACGCCTAACAACAACGTTATGAAGCTTTTCGTAACGGCGACGCCGCGCCTTACGCCATGGCGCGCCTTGGCGCCCGCCATGGCACGCCTTTTAGAGTACTGGTGCACACTCATATAGCTTATAAGGACTTGAATACTGGAATCCAAAGGCAACACCCCTGGTGGGGTTCCAACTGCCCAGTCAACAAGCGGGGTTTAGGGGGTGCCCTTACATGGTGCAGTGCCCGACCCAAAAATAATTCATGTAGAGAAATGGGCCTCGTTGAATTTTTCCTGCCAAAAACCCAAGGGTTGCGCTAGTTACAAATGAGAATCGTTTCTATTAAAATAGTTGTATTCTACCAATTGCAAAATGATATATCACAAAAACTACTTCTCTCTGTAAAATTATCTCTGACGAACACAATATAAAGCATGATAATTATGTGTTTTAGAATTCGGAATAGGCATGTAATTCCAAATCAATTTTCTTGGATTATCCTAAATCGGATTTTATTATACCCCCAAACAATAAGACTAAAATAACAGATTTTGAAAAGTATTTTACATACATGATTTTTTGTATTTTTATTGATATTCGAAACCCAAAATCTACTACATCGTCTCACATAATCCCACCAGACACTAAACACCAGCCATTAAGGTTTCTTTGTTTCTTTGTTGAGTAATCATTAGCAAATAGTTTTGTTTTTAGGATGTAAGGTTTTAATGGTTTTAATTATTTAATCTAGACCTTATGCGTGTTTATCTAATTAATGAATTTTCTATTTTATTTGTTTTTTGATGGACGTTTATCATAGTTGCGACTTGTGAAATTGAAAGCATATAATGGATTTGACAATTATTATCATCAAGCATCTTTAAATTAAAAAAAGTTAGAGTTATCTTTAGATTCAAATCAATATTATCTCTTTCTTTTTTATTACCATGATAATGAGTAAATAGTTGATTTTGACTAAAAGGCATGTTACACTTCAATAACATTGCGTGGCAGAGGTTTTTTTTTTTAAAGAGCTCGAGTGGCTGAGTTTGTATGACTGTATTTTTTTTTTTTTTTTTTTTTTTTTTTTGATTAGAATAATAAAGAAGCACCATTCATCTCATAAAGTCTCTGATTTTAGTTAAACTGGTAGAACTTTGCTTGGTTTTTTATTTTATTTATTATTATTATTATATCACTCACAGAAAGAACATCAAAGTCAGTTATTCCAGTTAGAGGCGCGGTTTTAAACCGCTTTGGCTTTTTTAAGAAAAAAAAAAAAAAAAATAGGTTTCAGTTTTTTGAAGGTGAAATTGCATCAAAAATGGTTTTTTTATTTTTTCATTCATTCTTTCTATTTTTCACTTATATAACTGGTTCGGTTCGTTAAAAAAAACGTATAAATGCCAGTTTCTAATTAAAATAAAATTTATTCATAGTAAGTGTTTCAGATTTATTCAAACGGTTGTTAACATTTTTTGGACCGGTTAATAAAAACCGGTTTGATTTGTGGACCTCTAATTCCGATCACGGAATATTTCAAGATGTTTGGGCTTAAATACTACGCATTGAATTTGAAGCTCCTGTACGTATAAAGCTTTGTCAACATAATCCAAAGTCCAAATCCAAACTGGATACAATAATCATGACATTATTAATATTATATTACAGCTAAATGTCAATGGAACCATTTTTAGCGTTTTAAAAGAGTTACAAACAAAGTTAGTTTTTATGAATTAAAAAGTTTCTTTTTTATAGTATTTAGGAATAAGCATTATCTTCTTTATTGAGTACCCTAATCCCAGAAATGATATTTGTCCATTTCAATTTACTTTATATTTATTGTTTTTGTATAGTGTGGTAGGATTTGTCTTGATATCCTTAAAGACATATGGAGCCCCACTTTAGGCCATCAGTGGTTGTTACAAATATTGTTCGCTTTCATTTTAGTTTGCAAGATTTCTCTGTTTGCTTTATGGTTATGTTATAGAGGGGAGAGATCTAATGGGATATATGGGACTTATAGTTGAGGACCAATGGTTTTCATTTGGCAAATCTAATAAACCTTGTTTGAAATATATATATTTACTAGATTTATTATACGGGTTGATTAAAAAAAAATTAAATATTAAAATGTAAATAGTAAATATCTTTTAATGCAAAATTAATTTTAAAATAAGTCAAGAAAAAACATATTTATTGCAAGTTAATATCACATATATTATATTTAATACTTTACATATATATAAATATATTATTTTAATTTTAAAAATTGAATTAACCCATAAATTAACAAGTGTATATTATTTGTTTCAAAAATACCACAAAATAACAAATATCAAAACTCATCAGAGATTGACAAGTGGCAAAATTATTTTCATTTATTAGAAATGTTTTTTTTTTTTTTTTTTTTTTTTTTTTTCTTTTTTTTTTTTGAAAAGAGGGGTCAACCCTAACAAGGGTGTTAGGACCAGCTTACGTACATCATATGACTAATCCTCTACAAACATGAGGTTATCATGCCTTAGAGTCGCCACAAATGAATCTTAACGGATACGGATACAAATGGAAACAACCAGATTAGACCTCGGGTAGATAGGATACCATTCAAATCCTCTAGAGTGTTTCATAAGTAGGTTACTACTCAAGTGGTTTAAGCCTCTCTTTTTATAATTTTTAGTTAACCCTTACTTTCATACATGGAAAATACCTTATATATGGATAAAAAGCATCTATATTTAAAAAAAAAAAAAAAAATACTAAAGAGAAAAGTAATAATCTACCCTTGGTTTGGGATGAAAAGGACATACCCAGGATAGAGACGATAAATGCTCCATTTGTTTTTGTTTTAATCTTAATTAATTAGCAAGGAGAGTTATATGCAATGAATCTCGAAAGTTGTAGGGAATATTCAACATCAACTTGTTTTTCTTTGAAAGTGTTCTTCATCTTCATGTACCTACTAAAGCATTTCTTGTTGTGCCATTAGAATATGTTGCCTTTAGATGTATATTAATAATAAGTTAAATATTAGTTTCTTTTATCAGGGACGTTTGTTCTCATTATTAATTAATGAATTTTAATTGTAGTGATTACAAATTTAAGCATACATACTATGAAGGTTTTTACATTGAAGGAAGATGATTATAACAAGGTAGAGAGTTGTTCCACGGTATCTACTATGTATCACAAGTCATACATCTCCTTTATAGATGATAAATAATGTGAAACCTTTAATTTGGATAGAATTGTATGGATTTATCTTTTTGCGTATTTTAGATTCATTAAAACAGGAGGTTCACATCTTTTTTTATTTTACCCTTTTTGCAAGTTTTCGGTAAAACCAAATATTTGTGTCAAACTAAATGTTTTAATGAACTAAAAATTGTAAAACCAAACATTTCTGCCAAACGTAAGGACTTTAATGAATCAGTACTCAAAATGATAAATTTCTAATTTTTTTTTTCCAAACTGCTTTTACATTAATTGTCCTTTTTAGATTCACTATTTATTATTATTATTATTATTATTATTATTATTATTTTATTTTTTTGTAAATCACTCCCATATCTATCTTGGTTGTCGTTACCTCATTCAATATACTTCTCAATCCTATTCGTTATAGAATTTGTTATTTGAAAATAATTTGAGGTTTATGAGCCACAACTATTATAGAATTTATTATGTGACCCTACATGTGATTGATCGAAAGGGTTGTCTCTCTTTGTTTTTTCATATTTGTTTGTGATTTTAGTGCCATCGACCATCTTTATAAAAATACTATGCTTTTTAGTTAACCAACACCATACTGTTGTGGTATGTAAGGAACCGGAAATATGTTCAATTCCCTTAGACATAAGGAAATTATGAAAGATTGTGCTCTTAAACTATGCTCCATTTCATTTTAGATCTTTCCCTTCAACTCTGAGTGCTTGATGAAGTTGATCATTTTAGTTAGCAGTTGTTTCAAAATTTTCCTATAGTCATTAACTATAATATATATATATATATATATATATATATATATATATATATATATATATATACACACTTCTTTTCATTAATGCTTCTGAGGCTAAAAAAAGATCAATGTGCATCAATTGAAGAGTTTTTGAAATAGATGAATCTAAAATGCTCTTATTGGGATAAAAAAAAGCAAGTTAAGTATTTCAGACAACATCAAACAAACTTTGGTGAAACTTGCAGAATAAAAGTTCTGAAAAACTAAACATAATATTTAACGTGGTTCGGTCAAGGTGACCTACGTTTAAGGGTGAATGAGAGAGGATTCTACTAACTTCCAAGAACTATTACAAACACTCAAAGTTGTATCTCATTTTTAGTTTTCACTGAAAACTAACGACTAAAAATGATGGGGATATGAACCTATTTATAAGCAAGCATAGGAAACCCTAATTCTGATGGGCTAAGACCATCCATATCAGCCCATAAAGAAGATGCCCTAATTGCCACCCAATCACAAAATGCCACGTGCATCATCCATGAGCATCATCGTTGAGCATCATCAACTAATGAACATCCCTCTTGAGCATCTTTAACTGATGAGCATCCTCCTTGAGCCTCTTTAACTAGTGAGCAATAATGATGCTCACTTGTGATCCCTGATGCTCACTCATGATTCCTGATGCTTACTTGTGACCCCTGATGCTTACTCTTGATTCTTGATACTCACTCATGATTCCTGATGCTCACTTGTGATATCTGATGCTCACTCATGATTCCCGATGCTCACTATTTGGACAAGACTTCATACAATAATAATATCGTACATGAAGTCTTGAACAACTTTATCTGCCATTCAAATTTCTTCGTTCTTTAAGTAAATCTCTCTCTCTCTCTTCCCCCCTCTTGCCACACCCTTTTGTTCAAACTTCTAGAAGGCTAGTTGAAGCCATGCAAAGCTACAACTTCTTAGTGATAACCACCTTGGTGAACATATCAGTTGGATTATTCATTCCAATGATTTTCTTTAAGCTTAGAGTTCCTTCATTGATTAACTTTCGAATGAAATGGTAACTCAATTGAATATTTTTCGTTCTACTATGAAACGTTGGATTCTTTTCTTGGTAAATCTGTAATTTGGTTGTCACAATTGATGGGTTTTAATGCAAAATATAAGTTTGTTTATCACAAAAAAACCGCAACGGAAGTCTTACAAAAATAACTAGTTCATCTTTAGTTTATGATAAAGTCAAACCATCAAGGATCCATTTATAGAGGTTAAAATGAAATAGAAACAACCAAAGAGTTTTTAGAATGATAACCTTTGAAGTCTTTGAACCCACTTGGTTTTGGGATGTTGATGAAGATAGCAATAATTCAAGAGTAGAATTTCTCTGTGTATCCACTATCAAGAGTAAGGAACTTAGAATGCTAGTTCCTTCATGTATTCTTGAGTATCTTAAGCCTTTAAGTGCTTAACTCAAATAATCACTAAATAAGACAAATCATGAAGGTTTCTAATCTTGAAACAATCTTCAAAAGAAAACAAGAAAGGGGAGAGTAAGGTGGTTTCTGCCACATGAAGAAATGGAGATATTTACTAGAAGAACTAGCTCCAAACTCATGCAAGACATCTCTTTAAATACCCATGCAAAAGCAAAAAGCAACCCCATTAATTAATACAAAGTAATCACCTTACTTTAGAGGCATAGGGAAAAAGGAAGGAGATTGACAGACAACCTCACATACCTCTCTTAACCTTCGGCCATGCCTAATAAACAAAAAGAGTCCTTTGATTTTTATAGCTCAAAGTTTATAAAATATAAACTTGGTCTTTAGGTAAAAGATAAAAGAATCCAACTAGTCTAAAAGGTTGTGTATGACTTATTAATTCCACTTGCAAAAGGTTCATTATAGATCAACATAGATAGTAGATGATGTCTAGCAATATGCTACTACCCCTAACAACATATGAATGGTAGCATTTCATCAACAACCAATTCTAAGAGCTCTAATCTATAGTTTTTACTAAAGGTGTGGTATCAATTATTCATTTGTCTTAGATATCATCTTCAACATGAAATATGGATCATGATCAATCACACTTAGTGTTGAACTTTGAATAAGGCCTTAGATGTCTAAATCTCAACAAATAAGAAAGACAAACCCCATCTTTAACTACACACACCTATCAATGTAGTTCATGTTATACCCAATGATGGCCCTTATGACTGCCTTATACACATCATTGTTAAACCATATCAAAGCACAACAATTCCTACACCTCAAGTCCCAAATATGTATCCCAGGTCTAGGAATACAAAGATTCAATCTTGATCAAAACATCACTCTTGACTAATGATCCATAAAGTGATTTTGATGTGAATCAAGTCCAATACTTATTCTCCTAATCAAGTACCTAAAAAGTTGGTAGCAACTATTGCTATTTTCATCTCCATGAAAATCAAGCAATCCACTCATATTAGTCTTACCTCATTGATGCTCCCACAACTATTAATGACTATGGACATTTAGAATAACCTAGTTATTCAAGGATTTAAACATGCTAATATAGAACACAACGATTATCTAATGAAAGACTCATATCCAATATATCAAATCATTACAATATATGTTGCTTATATTGTTCCAATATCAAAATACTAAATTTCAATCAAATACATCTACTTATATCAACAGGGACGTATAGCACCAACTTGACTTTCATGCTTTAGCTAATGAAAGAGCTTTGTTAAATAGATTTGACAAAAATTGATTTGTACAAACTTTGTGAATACACACATTTTCAGTTTTATATATATATATATATATATATATATATATATATATATATATATATATATAATATTGAGAATGAATCAGATGCTTAGATATTACTTAGATACCAATACTTGTGTAATAAGATTACTCATAATCATAATCAACTATAATACATTAAGCATCTTTTTTGTGGTTCTCCAAACCACAATGTACTCTAACTATGATGTGTAATTGTAATTAAAATCTATATAGAAACACATCCGATTAAGAAACATCTCAATTTATTTGGAAGTTTAGCATATGTGCAACATTGTAAACACAAATTTCTTTGAAATACACTATAGATTAGGAACATCACTTAAGTTCTCCAAAGTACTTTAGAATGTTCCTATAAGTCACACCATGACTTGTTCTCAAATTATACTGGTATCATTCAACATGCTTTAAGCATACAACTTATCTGGTCTTCATGCATAATCATTACATATATGATTAATTAAATTGAAATAGCATATGGAATACAATCATATTATCTAGTCCAAAAAATTGCACTAGGATTTTGAGCAGTGCTCAAAATCATGTTATGTGATATTTGACAAGATTTATCTCTCAGAGTCTTTTATCTTAAGCTCTTTAACATCCTTGACAATTAATTCAATTTTACTTGATCCTTTAAGTTGCCATGATCTATGTATGTAGATCCTTATTCGAAGAATTAGTATATCGACTATATATATAAGCCTAGGAATATTACTGTGCTCCCATTAGCTTTATATAAACACAAGAGGCATCTTAATTTATAATTAATACACTATGTAATTATATTATAAGAAAAAAGATTCTTACTTTGAGATGTTAGCTTAAATCTAGAAGGATTTTCATTCATGTATGTTTTCTCCTCGGAAAACTCACTTACCTTTTATATTCATAATATATCGAGAAAGATTAATCAACCCGAAACTTGATATTCATACATGAATGCATATCTATGTATTTTATTGGTTTCACATCAAATATTGAGTAGATACAACAACAATTGAAAACTTGCTAGTTCCAAACTATGATGCATTTATCTTGTGGACCTTTAGCTCTTAAAGTTCCAAATTGTTTCCACATAGAAAAAGAACTTTCTAAGAACTTGTCTTATGGAATGACAATTAGTGTGATTATTAGAAACTTTATCCTAAACAATCATTTAGAATAATCTACATAAATGCAGTTACTAGAAGCTAGAGTGGTTAAGCTCGTTGTCTAACATAAGCCTATAAGTCCATACATTTTAGATAAGGATAAACCATTACATCCTTAGTATAATGAAAATATCTAATCTACTTCTTTGGTTGGAAAATATATATACTCAATATACATTTGTTGCAGTAAACATAATTCCAAAAAATTTATAAAGTAAATTGTTCTTTTAAAACATGATATAATAGACTGAAAAGGTCTATTTTTTATCATCCTCAAAAACTTATACCATCGACATTCAAACAGTCGCCATGTGACCCTATCCTACTAGAGAATACGAAGGATAAATCAAACATCAAAAGATAGATTCAAGTGACCAGGTGATCCTATGCCACAAGAACCATTCTCATGATGAGTGAATGTTTTTGATGGAATGGAATATGAATTGATTCCACAACTCCTAAGATGTTCCAATAAGACTTGGTTTACAAAATTCATTTTCTTTATCACAAAGAAAGGATACCTCAAACATCAAAAGATGTTCCATTAATGTGTACATCCACTAAAAGATAAGTAAATATGGATTTATTCATAAATTACAACTGTTACATGTCCTTATAAGAATATATACAAAAGTCAGATCTAAGTTTGTTAAGATGTCCTAAGGCATAAAGTTGGCAAATTTATGCCTTTGCATGAAACATATGCACCCAACACCACCATTAAGAACTTTTCAAGGTTATTAACTTATGCATGAGGTCAAAACTCCCACCAAGACTCCATTTTTATGATACTAAAGGACCAAGGGCCCTCAGATCTGTCATTTCCATCTTTTGGAGTTTCTTAACTCACAAAAGGAGGTCCAAATCAACCAAAGGGATAAATATAGAAAACCCTAGCTAGATCTAGAGATTTAAGTGGTAAGATCCAAGCTTTTTACCTCCAGGAACTCCTCAAGGTCATCTATATGCAAATTCTTGAAGCCAAATTACACTCCAAGCTTCCTTGACCACTTTCTTCTTCTTGTATGAACACTAAAAGGACCACAAATCCACTCTCAAGGCTCAAAATGCACTCACAAAGGATATTAGGGCTTCCAGGAACGTTTTAAGGTGAAGAGAGCTTATGAGGGTGAGGCTCAAGTGAGTTAAGGGCATTTAAATAGGTCACAAGTCCACAAATTAGGGTTTTCACCCTCGACACATACGCCCAACGTACTTCTGGTATGCCCAGTATACACCCAGCTCCTCTGCGACCATCCCTACATAGTACGCTAAACTTACACTTGAGTACACCTATCGTACTTAAAGAATCAATTATGTAAAAATGTAAATTCTTTAAGGGTTTCAAGCCATACCTGGTTTAGGGTGTTACACTGAGCATTTATGGAAATATGATGAAGTAATTAAGATTCCCCATGTTGTAGACCATTGTAAGGATACTTATCAAACCCAAAAAGATGTCAAACTATATCAAGTTTTTGAGGGATATCTTGAAGTGAAGAGGATGGGGATGATAGAAATATATGTGCTTGTTAGGACAAGGTGTAGATGGAATGGAAGCGGTTGCAACAATAGGATCAGTGCATCATAACACATTACACATAATGGTGACGGATGGAGAATCAGAGGAAGGATGATAGAATTCTTTAGAGTCAACGACTTCAACATTCTCATCGATATTAATATATTGATCTTGGAATTCATATGACTCTTTTTCATTTGTAGTGTAATCATCATCCTCAGGTAATGTTACAATTTCATTAAATATGCTCATCAAAAGGATATAAAGCTTCCTGGATTCCTAATGAAGTATAGGGACATATATCAGCGTGATAGGGGTTTAAGAACTACTTATCCATCCAATGAGTGATTGAAGGATCATTGGGTTTGGGTGTTACATTAACCAACTTCGTAGACATGAAAGACTTGGTGATAAAACAAAATTGTCTCCAACATACCTTGTATTAAAGTCCTCAAGAACAAGTGAAAACAAACATGGATAAGGGACATATGAAGACCTTTTCTTCCTAATGATAGAGATGATAAGTTGATAAAAAATCATTTAAGCAAAACCAAGATCTTGTTTTTCAATATTGCATACAAAAATTTGCATCTAGAACATATTTAACATATTCAGACTTCCAGTTTTATGCACTAGGTACCTACCAATAACACATGTGAGCTATTTCCACCCTTCAGGAAGAAATTATCAGAGGACCAAGCCAGGTTGATTATCTTGTTTAGAGGGATCATAACCTGAATTCGCCAAAACTTGCGTACACTGATCATTTGAAGAAATATTTGAGTATTGGATCAGATTGGGAAGTCGAAGAGCATCCCTAATGGCTTCCACAGTGAACAAAACTACATAATTTATGTTTTTGATGGTTACTTGAATAGTATCTGATTGCTGATCATAAGTTAATGCATAGTAGAACTCCCAAACATGCTTGAGAACGAATGAAACTATACAACCGGTAAGAGCATATCGTAAAGGATGACCTTTCAAAAATTGAACAAAAGCTTCTAACCCCTTATTTTTGAATTTGGTAGCATTTATCACAATAGGATTTGATGGTGTGTTGGGAGCTTTACGTGTACCTTTATTTGGAATGTAAGTGAAGGGTGGAGCCATAGTTTCCTTTTATACTTTCAAGATTGAATAATTTTAGAAAAATATCCTTAATGGATGATGTGATTTGTAATTATCATGATAGAAAGAAGCACTATAATTCCTAAATCCCCAAATAACATTGCCATTCTTATCCGAAACATTACCATTGGTAAATGTCTCTGATAAATGACACTGATCAGGTAAATCCTAAAAGAAAAAAAAAACAATGAGATAATACATCGTATTGCAGCAGAATAAGATAGGATATTTTATGTCTCACTCACTTTATGGTGTAATACAACTGTTCTTTAATGCAAGCTTTTTGATGCTTACTTACTGTATGTTTAGAATACATCGGATCCTTGATATCGGTTTGTTTTGTTATACCTCATACACTATATACAATGGTTCTTAGACATTTAAATAGATGCCATAAATTAACTATGGTTATAATAGAAAAGATCACGGTCATTAGGGTGAAATATTTTATGATATCATATCCCAATATTGATGGGTTTTGAGCATATGTACATTCCTATGTGTACATGCAACCCTACTTGCTTTGAGTCTAGGTTTTTCTCAAGTTATACATGCAAATAAGATTTCCAAAGCAATAACCCTAGATATAGTGTATATAAAATATAAATCTATATATTATTAGGGTTAGAAGAATACCTTTCTTGTTATGTAATAATAAAAAGTATTCCTTGCTTGATCTTGACATTTCAAAGATTAGTGCCCCAAATGTTAGACCTTTAATGGAGTCACAAACGCCACTAGCAAGGATGAAGGAGAGAGGTGATGGAGGCTCTTCAATTTTCGGATAGGGTTCTGATAGAATGCATAGGCCGAAAATTGTATACCAAGGGGTTCCTTATAGAGCTAAGGCTACTAGGGTTTTCAGGTGGAAACCCTAATCTGATTGCTTAGGACTTAAGCAGTCTATAGACCTCCTTCCTAGAAGCCTTGGACAATATCTATATAGGGATTCCTATAGATTTCATCCACTCCCTTTCTAAAGGACTCCATCAGCCTAACATTGCAACTATTAGTGATTTGCAATATCAGTCCCCGTTCTTTTTAATCAGTACTATTAATCCTAAAACTAATTCCAAATTAAATTTTGATTAATACTAATTAAAATATATGATTTCTCAATTAATACATTATTCTTATAATATATCAATAAATCATATATCAATCTCTTTCTCCAAAAGTCATCATGTCAAGTTGATATGGTGAAAGCAATCCAAAAGGACCTTGCTTTTATCAGATCAAGTACATACCAATTATAGTTATCGACTTAGACACCTAATCCAACAAATATATGGTAAAAATAGAAAGGGGTTAGGGACATCAAATACAGGGTGTTTAATATCCAATCTATGGTTAAAATGATAGGGTCAAGGACAGAAAGTAAACTCTTTCTCATTAAGAACCAAAAAAGTATCTCTGAGCATGTAGACTGTGCTATCAGGGTGATCTATAGGGTTATGCTCAGTATATTAGCAGAACATGAGACTTGATGCGTACAGAAACATGTTTCCAAGGGCAAGGTTTGGTTTTAAGATAAATAATTACACAATAAACATCCCATCCATCTAAGAATTTTCTTGTTAAGGACTAGACTCTCTCACACTAAAAGTTTAGACATGCTATCCAAACACCATGAGTGGATGGCTTAATAGATGGTCTTACTGATGCGATACTTAGAGAGATTTAGTCACACACTACAAACAACACAAGTTGTATACAAAAAACTTAAAACGGGAAACATCAAGTCAGAGAACATGCCTAATTTACTAGTGAAAACACTATCTTCTGTTCATCCAAGGGCTTAGTGAAGATATCAACAAGTTTATTGTCAGTCAATATGTACATCAGCTCAATCTTTCCCTTTTACATGTTGTCTTGATGATGTGATGCCTTATCTCGATATGCTTTATTTTGGGGTGATGAGTAGGTGTAACATCCATATATTCTAGGTGTTATTCTTTGAAATTATTTTGTGATTAAGTTCAAATTTAGGAAGTTATGTACCAAGTTGAGTGTATGGTAGTCCCATATAATGATTGTAGGTGAGGGAATATTGGACGAGGGTTTAATCATCTACACTGACCGTAGAGTAGGCTATGCTGAGCATAGCCATGTTGTACAAAAACCTAAACCTATGAGATTTATTTAAAGGCTCTAACTTCTTGGGATCCTCCCCATGTTCAGCCTCTACTCCCCTAAATTGCTATCTTGAAACCTTAGCTACCTTTTGTGAGTTCTGAGCCCTTGGAGTGATTTGTGTGATCTTTTGGAAAGAGAAGGTGCTTTGTGGAACCACTTGAAAGCTCTAATTTGTGTAGATCCAAAATTTGCAACCCATCATCCACCTCTAGAAGGTATAAAGCTTGTATCTTGATGCTTGTTCATGATAGGTCTAGTGGAATATAAAATACTATGCACTTTGTCTCTATTATCTTGGTCCATGTAACTATGGATTACTCCATATCATTTGAGTGCATTTTCCTAATGTTTTTAGGGTTGTAGAGTCCTAAAAATGAGAGCTTGGGCACTCTTATCCATCTATACATGCGTTCTCGAGCATAAGTTGACTTTATGAACTTAGGGTTGGGTTTTATGCTCTTTCTAGCCATGAAAATGGATAAAGTTAGAGCCTTTATCCATTGAGATATCCATTTGGTTAAGATATGAAAGTTTAAAGGGATAACTTTCTGTATTAAGAGTTTAATAGAATTTTTGGTCATTTGGGGCTACTATGAGTGTAACTTACTAAATGTTGAACGTAGTGTGTGATTTCCCTATTTTCCCACCTAGAGCTTTACACTGAGAGTAGAGCAACATGCCATGCCGAGCGTAGGTCAATTGAGGGTTGACCATTGACTTTCGATTAGTTTCATTTTTGGTCGAGTGTATTGGGGCTTAGTCTTGGAAGGGAAAAATGTTGTTTTTCTCAAAAGGAAGATTAAATGTGGACCAAGGCTCTTTGAAGGATAGTTATTAGCTTAATTTTTAATTAAGGATTTATGATGTGTATGATTCGTGTTCTTTCCAAAAGAGCAAACAATCATTTTTACACACATGTATTGACTCGTACTCAGACTAATCTTCTTTAGTTTCTTTTTGGCTAGATAATGTGAAAGGGAACCTAGTTTTCTATGGGAAATGTTGATTGCAACAACTCAAGGAGTTAATCAAATATAATATCCATCCATTTGTTGTTCACCTTGATATGCTTTAACTTTGCTTAAAAAAATAAAGGGAAGAAAAAGTGCAACTATGATACAATTTAGTTTGCACTTCTTCTAACAACAATACAAAATGACCATCCACACCGCTAGCCCCTATATTTGAGGTTCATTCATCAATGTTAGTATCATTTTCTCTTGACTCGCACATGAAATTGTCGATAACATCATCCATTTGGTTACTTGGTGCTATGGCATCTATAACCGAAGAAATTAAAGGTTCCCCATGATAGATCCATGGTTTGTACGACTTATTGAAACCATTAATAAATATATGATATTTCACTATTATCCTTACCTTGAAGTAATGATTATCACACTTTTCACATGCACATCTAATTTTACCAGTATGACTTGGACATCTCAATAAAAGAGATGAGTCCTAGTTCGAACTCGGGATAGTTTTGATGTGGATTACCAATCCAACTTTTATCA
This sequence comes from Lactuca saligna, assembly GCF_052625555.1. Classification (NCBI taxonomy): domain Eukaryota; kingdom Viridiplantae; phylum Streptophyta; class Magnoliopsida; order Asterales; family Asteraceae; genus Lactuca; species Lactuca saligna. The sequence continues at coordinate 278,912,935 of NC_136421.1, read as the reverse complement.
ATAGACATGATGAAGCTCAAACATAATTTAGGGTTTAGAGTTTACTCTACGAAAATCAAAAATAAGATGGAGTATTCAAAAAGTGTCCCCTGAAACGGGAACAACAATTTAGAAACTGATAGAGTAGTCATAAGGGTAGGCTTCTAAACCTACTTTTTGAATACTTTATCTTATATGTGAACATTCATTACATGATTATATGCTTAGGAAAAATTAAGCAACATTTTCCTTTAGCTCCCAAGTATATATATATATATATATATATATATATATATATATATATATATATATATACGTACAGACATACACACATCGAAAGAGCAAAGGTAAAATGACAACCGAATTTGTCTTAAAAAAACATTCATATGTATATATATATATATATATATATATATATATATATATATATATATATATATATATATATATATATATGTATGTATACAGACATACACACACCGAAAGAGCAAAGGGAAAATGACAACCGACTTTGTCTTAAAAAAACATTCATATAATAATGTTCACATTCTAAATGAGATAAAGTACTAAAAAAGTAGTCCCAAAACGCTGATAGTCTGAAATTAATTTCAAAATAAGTTTTAGACAGGTATTTCGAAGCTTATGATGATTATAATGAAGACACGCAAACAAATAGATGTTGAAAGATTTTTTTGGGTTATTTATAACATCCTACTTTTGTATATTTTTGTTATTTATGGTATTTAATTTTGTTTTAAGTTTTCTATAATAGCATTGTACTTTAAATATTATACTATGTTTTTTTTTCTATTTTAGATTGTACTTTTTCATATATATATTATTTATAACATTTTATTTTGGTTTTTTTTTTTTTTTTTTTGAAATCTTGTATTTTAAATAATTATATTATGTTGTTCTCTATTGTAGTAGATTATTTTGAATAACACTGCCAATAATAGCATCCTAGTTTTTTTTCCATTATAGTGGTTTACTTTAAATATAATCGTTAATAATATCATCCTACTTTATATGTTTATTTATTATTATTTTTTTTCCATTATATTAGTTTACCATTGTCAATATTCTACACATACACACACGAAATACATATACTTTCACAAACATATTATACACACATACATACGCTGAATATGAATACATTCATATACATATATCAAATATATACACATATACCAATTTTCACCTAATATATACCAATATGCATATTTTGCAATTAATCTTGAAATTCATAGTAAATAGAACCTCTGGTAGCCAGAAATAAACAGGTAGTGAAGTGGTGGTGGTAGTCATCGCGAGTGACGACAACAATCTATCGACATTACAAGAAACCTGGATATTAGTGACGACACCAATAGGGACGACACAGGAATTAGTGGCGACAACTGGGAATGTCGTCACTAATGCCCTTGTCGCCCTTATTGGTGTCGTCACTAATGCCGACGAAAAAAAGCCGAGATATTTTCCCCCTATGTTTTTCATATCGTTGCTAATGTTTTGCAATTGTCGCCTCTAATACTATCGTCGTCACTAATAGTGTCGTCACTATTGCTCACGGTCTGTGTGCTCTCTTCTTGTGTAATCCATACCCTCAATCTTATTGATAATCCAACGGTCCACCTTTGTTTTCATGATCTGATGAGTTTACATTGGGTACCATCCGCCACCATACTCTCACTCTCTCTCTCTCTCTCTCTCTCTCTAAACTTAACTACAACCACCACCACCTCAACCAAACTTGACCACCATCCACGACCACTAGAACTACTTTTGTTCTTGCAGCACCTCATCATCTACCATTATTTTCCATAATCAAACACCAATAGAAAAACTATAACTGCACTATCTTCCACCATTCTTTGCCATCAACCATCATCAAACTACATCTCCACGATCAACCACCTTCAAGTACCACCTTCACAAGGTTTTCCATCTAAGAAACAGGTGGATAGAAAGTTACTGAGAAAGAGAATGTTAGAATTAAAGAAATAGATTTTTCATTAAAAAGAAAGTTACAGAGAAAGAGAATTTTAGATAAATGTCAACTTTTGTGGATTTTTTAGATATAAAGAGTGATGTAAACTTTGTTAGATAAATGTCAATATATTTTATTTACTTTGTGCTTGCTATTTCTTTTTATGGTCATTTTTTTTGTAATCTTAAACCATGAATATATGCATAAAAGGGATGAACTCCTTTGAAAATGAACATCATAATCATATAGTAATCATGAATTCAATAATTTTTTATTTAAAAAAATAATTAGCAATAGGAGCGATACCAATAGGGCGACATATGTCAATAGGAATGACACCAATAAAGGCGACATCCACATTAGTGACAACTGTTGTGTAACAGCTACGCGACAATAGCAACAACGTATTAGAGACGACATATCGTCACTAAAGGCTTTAGGGGCGTTTTTTTAGGGCTTTAGGGACGACAAATGTCGCCCCCATTGCCTTGATTCCTTGTTGTGCGATGACAACAACAGTTGAGGAAAAAACTAAAATCACCATTTTTTTTTTGCAATTAATCTCAAATATAAACTGGAAATGTACGTTACAAGAGAAAGATAAAGAGAAATGAGGAAAGAGATGCACTACCGTCACCGGAGATGCATTACCGTCATTGGTGTCTTCGCTAGTCCTTCGTCGGTAATGTCAGAGTGGGGTGTTTCCGATGGCATGGTGGTCTTCCTTTCGCCCGAATCGGTCGATTGTGTGAGAATCGTTAGAGAGATGAGGAAGAAAAAAAAGGGAAGCAAATGGAAGCTGAAAGTGAAGAGGGCAGTTGTTGTGCAACTAATCTGTGTCAAGCAATATCGGTGACAAATAGGAAATAGCGACGACAGAAAAAGAGAGAAAAAGAGGCAGCGGCCAAACAGGGACGGACGCATGAATACATGGTAGGTGTTGCGGGGATAAATAGGTGTTGCCAATACATAAAAATCGATAAAAAAAACTGAAAAATCGAAATTTTTTTTTATTACGGCTAGAAAAGTTAGGGGTTGCCGGTGCCACACCGGGAACCCCTTAGAACCGTCCTTGCGGTGTCGCCGAACGGATGAGGTTTACCATAAAGGTTGACCGCAAATTGTGGTCTTAGAACATTACTGGCGACGCCAATAGTTGTGAGAGACACTCTTAGCGGTTAGACACAATAATGTTGCTACTATTAGCTTTACGGATAATACCTTGGATTTCTGTATTGTCGCCTAGGAATAAATCAATATTAATCGACTGATATTTATATCTGTGTTTGAGTTTTATGGACTCGGTTTTAAGAACTAAAAATTGTGAAGGTAATATAGGTCGTAGATTAAAAAAATGACCAATATATCGTTAAAAGTAATGCCGTTTTTTTTTTGAACGGCAGCAATGCCGTTGGTTAATAGCCTTGACTTTACAACATCACTTTTAGAAACCATAAACATTAAATTTTTTATTTATTCATTTTTTCATTTTTGGGGACAATGTGTTTAATCAAAATTTCAAGGCCATGCCTCCATACTTTTTCAAATCTTATAAGTCAAATCTGATGTATGATTTCTTAACTTAAAATCTATGTCAAATTGATTATTATAATACTAAAGAGAAATCTTAGACAGCAAGCTATAAAATTTATCATGAATGAGGGAGTGTAAAAACTAAAGGGTAACAGCTTTTGAAAGATAAGAATGTTTGACCTTTTGCAACAATACCTGATCCGTTAAAGACTCGAGTGGAACACAATAGATTCGAGTTTTTTCTATTTTTTTTTTTTAAAACTCGAATAGTTAAATACTGTAATTTTTATGGTATAAGGATATATGATATACTATGTACGATTGAATCATTAGTTTCATATATTTAACCTAATGACATGACATCAATCAGAGCCAGAACTGAAGTACGCTACGGGCTTCAATTAAGTCTAAATAAAAGGTTATTAACAAACATCTCTCTCTCTCTCTCTCTCTCTCTCTCTCTCTCTCTCTCTCTCTCTCTCTCTCTCTCTCTCTCTCTCTCTCTCTCTCACACACACACACACACACACACACACACACACACACACACACACACACACACACACACACACACACACACACACACACACACACACACACACACACACACACACACACACACACACACACACACACCGAACGACAATCGTTCATGCATTTATTTAAATAATCACCGAACATAGTCAAAAGAACAACTGAATATATATATGATGGTGTGAGGGGTATCAAGCCACCATATCCAATAATCGGCAGACGAGAGAACTACTAGTTCGTAGCTTAAAAAGAGGTTGGAGATGAAGTTAGAATGGTCTTTCAGTTGGAAAGCACTACTGGTGGTGATGGTGGTGATCACGGGGTTGCTGCTTGTCCTGCCGTTGATATTGCCGCCACTTCCACCGCCTCCACAGTTGCTACTCTTGATTCCGGTGTTAATCTTGTTTGTTCTTCTTTCCTTGGCTTTTACACGATACAAGGTCCCACCATAGACCGTCATTGTTTCGTCTGCTTCAAACCATGCAATGAATCTGGTGTCAGACAGTCCATAAAAAAGAGTTTGAATTTCTTTGTTCACTGTTTGTCATACTATATATATATATATATATATATATATATATATATATATATATATATATATATATATATATATATATATATATATATATATATATATATATATATATATATATATGCACACACAACCTCTTCCTTTGTCAATAAATATTTGATTTAATTATTTAATAATAAAAACTGCAATTTTTTATTCAAAATGCCATTTTCGTTTGTTTTGTTTTAAGAAATATAAAACGATGTTAAAAATGATGTTTACGTCAAATTCGATGTAAGAGTTTTGAATTTTTTTTTTATCGTAACTTGTAAAGCTTGTATATGCAAAACGGGTTGATCAATTGATAGCAGCACTTGGTATTGGTTGAAGATCTAGTGTTATATAAGTGTTTTCTATATCTATTTTCATTTTGGTGGAACAAATTACTTTTATTAACATGGTTGTTTTATTTTATAATTAAACAAAATTTATAATATCATATTTATTTTATTATTAAAAGTTAAACAATTTTCTTTTGAATATCGATCGTATTTTTTTGTGACAGCATTTCGCAGCAGCCTGACGTTATTTTGACCATGGTAAGTGTAGCAATTGTTAAAAGTTATGTCTTTCCTTATTTGATATTAGTGACATGCATCGACTTGTTGTCATACAAAATTTCAAAAATAGTTGTATTTGTTTGAACAATTAGTGAATCTTGAATGCATGTTTAGCGAATAAAATCATTTACATTCGAGGTTATTTTTATTTCAATTAATGTAGACGATAAACAAAATTTGTATGTTAAACGTATTTTCTTAACGACACCAAAATTATTTATAGAAAAGACCAACAAAAAACTAGTCTAAAAAATAAAACTTGGTTCTTGGTAATAGCTTAATTCCGGTTTTGTAAGTTAAGCAACCAACAATGCAGACGCCATTTTTTTTTTTTTCGCATATACAAGAAATCCAAGAAAAATGATTCAAACAATATTACGAAACATAACATCCTTCGTTATAGTATAAATATCAAAAAGATTCGTGTTCTGAAATCTCCAAATAACTCCAAAGAAAACAAACGCTACCGCATTGGAAGATTAGTGAAATGTGAATTTTAACGGAAAATAAAATTTCCGTTCACTACAAGAAAATACCTTTGTGCTGACGGCACAAGTCGCCGTAGGGTTGACCAAGCACCATTGACTTCACCTTCTGAGGCGACAAGTAGACAGGGCGCGCAAATAAAAAAAATTCTCTGGTTTGTGAAAATATATACCAACAACAAGTCATCGGTATAGACTTTATAAAAATAATTTCTATTTTTTATTTGTGATGTTGCACATAAAAGTGAAAGGAAATCGTTTTTGTCAACCTACATACAGACAACAAGTCGTCGATATAGAGGGAGGTCGACATTACACAACGTTTCGGGTATAATTACTTTTGTACTTTGGGGCATTCAAGACTTAAATATAAGATTTTATGGTAGCCACGACGTGGTAGCGATAGCACCAAGATGTGGCAGCACCAGATAGAAACGTGCATTCCTTTAGAGTATCTTGGTGTGATAAGATGTTGGTCACGACGTTGCAACCATCTGCATGTAAAACCCCAATTATTCGGGCCTTAATCCCTATTTAAGGGATGTGATGGCTAGGGTTTGCACACCCTCAGCCCCCATCACCGTCCTTTCATCCCAAACAAACTATAGCATCCATTTTTGTGACCTAGATGTTTAAGTGGTGATTTTTGGTGCGTTGAAGGATAAGAATGTGTTCTTTGATCATAGATCAAACAAACAAGTTCCCTCACCATCTCATTACACATATTCAGGACTACTGTAAATCTTCAAGTTACAATCTTTATGTGTTGTTCCTCTAGATCTAGGCTCCTATGCTCTTTTCTCTAATTTTCAAAATGTTTGAGTGAATGGATTACATAAAGTTGACAACTTTATGGGTCCATGAGGTCCCATTGTAGTTCCTTATTCTAGATTTGGAGTAATATTGAGTTTTGATCCTTTGCTTGAGGTTTTTGATCTTATTTTCTCCTTTATTGTGACCTAGCTTAGGAAAGGCTTGCATTGAGCATGCATGTCTAAAAAGTAACAACTTTTTTGACTTATTGGGTGTAAGAAACCCTTCTGTAAAGTATGAATTTGTAGCTTGAAGCAATTATAGATCTATTAGCAAGAGTTCTTCGTTTTCACGTGTATGGCTCTAGTATTATAGTGCTATAAAATACTCCTATAGTATTTTAATTGTATGCTTGGTTTTAGTGTTTCCTTTGTATGGAGTTTTGGTAAGTTTCGACTTGTTGCAACACCACAACCACTCCCAAACACATGTTGGACATATCTCAAATAAATATAGTTGATCAGACTATATTTATCCCAAATATGATTACATAACTATCCAGGTTTAACCATAGTGTCTAACATCTAAATACTTTTGTTTTGTTCTTCTTGTGATATTGTTTCTGGTATGTATGTATACTTGTATACTTTTTATAAAATACTTAGATTTTAAAAGTATACTTTTAGTACAGAGCGCCTCAGCCCCAAAGTGTTTATAGTTGTATATCATGTAAGGTTTGATATACTTAGTTCACTATAAACAATGCTCTGATACCAATCTGTCACACCCCAAACTGGAATGGCGGAAACGTTCGGTGCCAGAGGACGCCATGTACAGTATCACAACAATTGTATAATAGGAATCAAAGCAAAAAAAATCATTACATTGATAAAGTAAATGTCACAACTAGAAATTTTATGTATTGTAATCACTATACTCAAGTAAATGTTGAATTCAAAAACTCAAGAGCATGTATGATGCTTACTCAATGGAAAACTAAACCCCAATTCACTACATCAAGCAATTGGAAAACCCTAGAAGTTCTTGTTAAGTCCATTTTGGACTAGAACTTCCTTATTGGATCCAAATGGACCAATAAGCTTCCAATTGGACTATCATGGGCTTAGAACCCTAATTGGGCTCTAATTGGACCCACATTCATTTATTTCAATATTATGGGCCATATTGGGCCTAGAATGAAATAAATTGAAAGCTTTGATCCATGATTAACCCAATCTAGCTTATTAAAACATAAAAATCACAATTTTATTTTATAAGGCCAATAAATACCTAAGACTAACTCTAATATTGGGCTTAGGAGCAAAAAGCCCAAACTTTTCCTTTCTCCTTCCATGTTCTCGGCCCAAAAGCAAGCCCAAGAGAAGGGTTTGACTTTCTTGTGCCACATCATTATTACCTAATGGATATCCATGCAACATCTCATACTTCCATGTATGCACATCACTTCAAAAATCACTCTCTCCTCTCCTCCCTCTCACTCTCAGCCGAACACAACACACAAACACTCACAAAATCCATCCCATTCTCTCTAGATCACTCAAGACCACTCCTTCCTCCTCACTCCAAAAATCTCGAAAATTAGGAGCTTTCAAGAGGATCTTGCAAGTTAGTCATCATCTTAGGTAAGTTTTTACTCAATTCTATGATCTAGCTTCCTTGATCTATCAAATATCTCTTCTTAATTCATGAGAAATCATGATCTTGTATCTTAGAAACACCTCAAGGCCGAGATCTTCATCAAGGGGTGCTAAGGCCGAAAATCACCAAACTTTCTTCCATCTTTTCTTCCAAAAACCGAAAGCTTCAAACAAGGTGAGTTTCATACCCCCTTATTTTCGGTTTTTATAAGTTTTTGTGGGGGAGAATACAAGCAAAGGTGTAGATCCATCATTATGTGTATGTTGTGGTTGATTTCTATGCTTAAATGTATGTTTTGTATGATTTTGATGCTAGATCTAGTTATGAAATGCTAAAAACCGAGATATGTATTTCATTATAGCATAAAATATACTACTACATGCAAAGTATACTAAGAAAAATAGCCAAATGGCTTGACAACACTTAATTTGGGCTAAAAACTCATTTTTTTGACATAAAATGTTGAAAATACAAAGTTGAAGGGCCTAAAATGAAATATTTCGAAATCTGATGGGTGAGATGATTCAAAACAGTTTACATAATGTATTTTCTGAAAATATACTATTTGGAGGGTTAAAAACATAAATTCCAAGCTTATTGGGCTAAAGATGACATTTTCGGCCCAATGAGGCCCAATATGCGAAATTTTCTGTTTTGGAGGACCAAAACTGCATTTCTCTGTAAAACAGTGGACTATAAGTGTTCCATGTACTTTTCAAAGGTTTAAAATGCTTTTCAAATTTAAAAAGGACCAAAGTTGCAAAAATTTTCCAAATTGGGCCAAAAATGTAAAAATTGCGAAAAAGAGGGGTTATAACCGAGAAAACTGCAATTTCAAGGACTTAAGCTGTTTTCTATGAAAAATATGCTGGAAAATACTTATTTCAATAATTTTTGGTATTAAAATGTCAAGAAAATTGATTTAAGGACCAAACCAGAAAGTTTTTAAATAAAGGGGTGAAAAGGGTAAATTTTACAAACAAGGAGGGACTAAAAACAGAAAATTCTCAAGGCTAGTTCAATACATGCAATTTGACCAAATGATGGTACCACGCCTATCGACGAAATACGATACATTACAATACCAAAAGTCGTTGTCAAACGAATTGGTTCGGTCTCGAACCAATAAAAATCCGAAACTACTAACACGACGACACTATGACATTACGACATTACGATTCATAACTAATAACGATTGGGAAGTCACTATACATGCGAGTGTGCACAGACGTCTACGCACCATCTTTGGGCCCCAAAAGTGTAAAATCTTGTTTGTTGACCCTAGCTAGCCCAATGACCTGATCTTAAGGCCCGAAGACCTCTCTCTTACGAAGTGTTGGGTTTTACCGATCCGACATAACGTAAAAGGACTTTCAATGGCAAACATGCTGCTGGTTCCCAAGGGTCCTTCAGTGCTGCTAGTAAAGTCTGTAACTCACGATTGCGGGTTGGGCTTCGGGCCCTTCGCAATTGCAATGGTCTTGAACGACGCGGGGAAATACCGAGGGTTTCGCACCTTCTCTTCTTCCCTCCGGTCGTGGGACTACACAAGTCCGGGAGGATTGAGTTGTGTGAAGAATTACGAGTGACGCCTAAGGGATCGCTTGTAAGGTTGTCGATTGGACGTTTTCATTAACGCACGTCACAACACTTCACCACCCACTGTATTCTCAATGCCTCCGGAGCTCAACGATTTCCTCTAACGCAACGAAACAACGGTACACAAACTAAGTAAAGCAAAGTGATAGGAAAACGTCGGGTTTTCCTAGGGATTTCAACAAGTACAATTATGAATTACCGGTCGAATTTCACAACTCTTACGCTTACATCTATAGAATTCAAACAAGCATACTCATGGATCTTCGCATATTTTTACACTATTCTATTTTTAGAAAATATTGGATTTTCTGATGGTTTTCAAACAATACATTGGATTTCAAACACTACTTATGAACTCACCAACATTTCATATGTTGACGTTTTTCAAAATACTTGTATTCTCAGGTAACAGATAAGGTGAAGGATGATTTGTACTCTATGACGTTTTGCTGTGGTTTAAGTAGTATCAAACCGTTATTTTTTTGAGAATGTAATATTTTGAACAATGTAATGAATGTAAACGCTACCAGTTGTATCATTCCAAATTTTGGTGATGTATAATGTTATGTTTCATGTATATGCATTGTGATGGTATTCAATGAGTCACGATAGCCCTCGGACGTTTCCGCCGTCTGGTTCGGGGGTGTGACAGTAAACTATTTACATATGTTCGATACATAGTTTGTATGACATCAAAATGTATTGCAAAAAGTATAACAGACGCTACTCTACAAGCCCCATCTTCTCATAACATGCGGGTGTACCTGTCTTACCAGTTCCCTGAGAATACAAGTGATATTGAAAGTGTATCAACATTTAAGTTGGTAAGTTCATAAGTATGTTTTAGTGATGGAAACCTTGTCTTTCTACTTTGATAATGATAGTATGTTTCTCCATAAAATCCAATCTTTTCTATCGTGAATGTAATATAGTCTTGTAAATAGATAAACAAATTCATGTATGATCCTTATAATTGTATGATGTGTAAGTGTACCTTGTACTAGAAAATAGTGTATTGTACCTGTATTTATAAGAAATCCTTTGTATGTATGCCTGGATACCACCAGCTGTAATGTAAAGTAGTGTATCATAGTAGTGTTTGTATGAAAACCTTGGTATGAATGTCTGGTTATCACCAGCTATAGTGTAGAGTAGTGTACTGTAGTTTCATTAATTAAAATAAAACTATTGAAGTAGTGTTAATCCCGTAAACAAATGTTTTAGTTATACTTTTGAGAGTTTCATATAACCGTGCTTGATATGACCCAGTGACCTCTACGACGTTCTTCAGGCGTCTGAAAGTTATGACATTTGTCACCCCAGGTCTGCCAGTCTAACTGTAGCTAGCAGTTCTGGTGTGGGATTGTCAGTCCCGTACAGATCTATACACAAATCTCACGCTCTCTCTCTAGGATACCCTGGTTATACTGTATAGGATTTAGTTCCATAACATGATGGATACAATTGAAGTAGTGCATCACAACCCTGTATTAACTAGTTTAGGTGTAGTGTTCTAATTTGTAGTGTTCTCTTGTAATAGAAACTATATGTATTGCCTTGTATTAATGTACTTTGTAGTGTAAAATAATTATATTTAAATAATTATTTTAGTAGCGTATACTTGTTTCAATGTATTAGTCTAGTGTTTCCCAAACTATACCTATTATAGCTTTAATTACATGTTTTTGTTCTGGTATTGTACTTAGTAAAATAGTATAGTGATTTCCAAACTATACCAATTATAGTTGAACTGTAGTGTTTTGTAGTGTAATGAAAACATTTTCAATCTAATTGTATGAAAGTAAAATGCCCTTATGCTCAACATATTACAAAAGGGTTAAAAATATAAGAATATTTTAAAGAAATATAGCGAAGACTCGGTTGAACCAATTGTAAAGGTTTTAAAACTGTGTAAAAATGTTTGTATAAAAACACAAAAGTCCTTGTGTTTTACTTGTATCCCCCCTAAAAACATTAAAAACATTGAAAATGTAGGTGTATGAACTCACCTTGAATGTGCGTTTGTGTTTGAATTAGTGAACTGTAGAAACGATCATCGAGTTAGCGTACGTGACAATAGTCATATCCTAAAAATAATTATACCCGACGTCGCATTTAAATTAATAAGATAGTTTAAATAATAATTTAAAGTGTTAGACAACACTAAATTATTTAAGAAATACTTACAAAATTTATTAAGAATTATTTGGAGTTGTTCTTGGTGTTCTTGGATGGAAGTATGAGAAATGGGGTTGTTTTTGGAGGCAAACATTTGTATAGGATTCGGTTTACGACCAAGATAGGCCAAGGCAATTGGGTTTTCGGTTCCACCCTTTGGGTTTTCGCCCCACGTGGGCTTCACAATGAGTTTCAACCTTAGAGGGCTTTTGCTTGAGTTTTCGCCCAAAATTGCAAACCATAAACCCCTTCATGAATTGATTTGAATTCGTAAACACCATATTGAATTATTGTCCAAACCATAAACCATGTTAGAATTGATTACATTGGGCGAAAACTCATTTATGAGGGTTATTTATGTTTTAAACCCTTAGTCTTTTAACATATGTTCATTTATACTACTCTAGTTTAGCTTAGATTTCAATACAAACATACTTACTAGTTTATAAACAAGTCCTAAAGGCTATAGAGGATATGCATAACACAAGAATTGAAATGTAGTTTGTGATTCTTATTGATTTGAGAATGACAGGTTGTTACACCTATGCCTATATATATATATATATATATATATATATATATATATATATATATATATATATATATATATATATATATATATATATATAAAGTAAATCTAGAATTTAAAAGAATAATCATGCATTAAGAGAATCAATAAACATATTGAAATTGTTTTTCATAACAAATACAAAAATTCTATGTATGGAAAAATCATGAAAATAATCTATGATAAATTATTCTTACAAAAAAAGCTAATTACAAAATTCTATATAATAAAATCATTTATGAATAAACCCAAACATATAATTCAAAAGTAATAAGCATAAAAATAAAATAAAAAATATGATGTATTATCAAAATCCTTTAAAAATATGGAAATTGAATCGGTTGAACAATGTTATCTGTTATTCTATATATATATATATATATATATATATATATATATATATATATATATATATATATATATATATATATATATATATATATGGAAAAGGGAATATACATTACAGCCCCACCTAAGCTTATGTACTAAACCTCATGAAAATACATTGTTTTACTATATAAAAATTACGGTTAATGGACTCACGATTAATACATCAAGATGTAAATTCAAGATCGACACAATAGGGTTTAGCGTTTAGGGTTAGGGTTTAGGGTTTAGGGTTTAGGGTTTAAATTTGGGGTTTAGATTTAGGGTTTAGGGTTTAGCTTAAGTGTTTAGGGTTTAAATTTAGGGTTTAAATTTAGGGTTTAGGTTTAGGTTTAGGGTTTAGTAATGTTCACTTGAATGAAGTAATAAACGATAATTGAGAAAAGAAAACGGAGATGATAAAACGATAATGAAAGAAAGAAATTTTATGGAGAATGATATATTTACCAAGTGAAACCAAACCGGGTATATTTAGCATGTTAAAACGACATATTTTAGAGGTTTAGTACCTAATACATCATATTTTTTATTTTTTTATGTTTATTACTTTTGAATTATATGTTTAAATTTATTCATAAATGAATATATATATATATATATATATATATATATATATATATATATATATATATATATATATATATATATATATATATATATATATATATTAAAGGCGAGTTACCTTTGTGAACAGTAAAGGGTTCTCATTGGTGGATTTTTTGTTTTTTTTTTTCTGCTTTCCTTTTTGTTAATTATCTGGTTTTATCTATATCTATAGTGGATTACACATGCAGTTGTTAGCTCTGTCTCTACTGTCTACATGGTGGTTCTCTTTTGCTGTTCTATTGCCAACACAACATATTCCACCAACAACACTTTAAAGCTTTGTCTATACCATTCTTGTTGTTGGCCTTCCCACCGCCTCTCCAGCTAACTCCCGCCGACCCTGTCTTCATCTTCACCATCTCCCTCAATGTTTATCTCTAAAAAGTCGTCGTCTCCTTCGTATGTTATTGCTTCCCTATTTTCTTCTTCTTTTCTATTTCATTGTCTCTCTAACTAACAATCTATAACCCTAGGTTTCTAAAAGCTTTGTCATAACTTCTCCAGTTGTTGTCCTTGCCAGCGCCTCTCTACCTAACTCCCACCGATCATGCCTTCATCTTCACCGTCTCCCTCAAGGTTTATCTTTAAAAAGTCGACGTCTCCATCGTATGTTACTACTTCCATCTTTTCTTTTACGTTTCTATTTCATTGTCCCTCTGACTAACAATATATACCCTTAGGTTTCTAAAAGCTTCTTCATCACTTCTCCCCTTTCTGATGCATTCCAGATACCTCATTCAACGTTATCATCTAGCAATTGATCATCGCCGACTAATTTTCCCTACCTCCACCGAGTAGACAACATGGGGTTTGGTGCTGCTGCTTAGATTTCGGTGACTTTCATTCTTCATAAGAGGTTAGTAGTTTATCCCCTACTTCGAACTGGTTACCAATATAAGTCGATAATCTCAATCGGTGAATTTGATCAACTCTTTTTTTCCTTATTTTTCGTCTTCTCTTTTTCTGGAATTGATGATCACAAAAGCTTGAGGTCTCTGAAATAAAACGTGATGCTTCTCAGGAGGCAAAAACAAAGGGCATGGAAGCAATTTATGATGGTTTCTTTAACCTTCATCTGGATGTTTGCATTTCATTTTGGATTTAAATGATCTACAAATGGGTGTTCCACAAGAATTTGTGTTCTGATTTCAGCTTGGATCTGTTTCGATTTTCGTGGTGTCATAATTTTAGAGGTAAGTTTAGGCATACAACCATCATTGTGACATTTATCTTTACAAAATATATAAAACAACCTTATCAAAACAGCAATTATGAAATATTTGTAAAACTTATAGTGTTGTTTTGTTAAAGATTGAGAGTTATGTACATAAGGCTGAATGGTTAAACAAATTAAGAGTTAGAAAATATTTACTGTGGTATATTACTTGCATTGGAAATCAATTAGGCACCTGTGGCCAAGAGTTTTGTGACTACAACCGAGTGGAATCAGCAGCCTGTACCAGTTGATATCTTTGTTTTTATCTAATGAAGAACGTGAATATATCTTCCTTTTTTATTTATTTTGGATTTCTATTGGTGAATATGTGTGATAAACCGGTTTAAGTTTTTGTAAAAATTTACATTTATGTGAATCCAAGTTTCATTCGGAGAATCAAGCAAGATGTTATGTTCTTAAAGAATCAAAACGTTGTAATCCTTATTTTAGTCTTTCTTATTATATCTTAGGCTTTTACCTACAAAGTATTATGCAGTATAGAAACTAACTAACCAGTAAACAGAAATAAATACACATGAGGTTGTTGAGGATATGGGTATTATTATTTTGTTTTCACATTTTTTTGTTTACCATATTTTAAAATGGTTGTCATGAGTTTAATTTTTGTGTGTTAAATAAAATTTGAAGTTGATGGTGAGGAGGAAAAGTCTAAAGTAGACATTGCAAGCCTCACTTCAAAAGGTAAGATTCCCCTTCTATAGTTATTGGATGCAGATAAATCTATTGTTGAGTTGTTTGAGTGTGGTTATTATGAATGTAGGAATTCAAGTACAAGTGGATGCAACGGCTTCAGTTTCAAAGAAAGCCCCCGATGCAAGAGGCGGTAGGGGAAGATGTGGTGGTGTTGAAGTATCATTGTGTAGTTTTTTCAATATATACAATTTCATCATTGGTTTTGAAGATGGTCTTGTAAGAGAGGTGTAGTGGAAACAATTTCAGCAAAAATCTGTTATCATTACATAATTTTTTTAGTAAAGGCATTTTCATCAGACCTGGAAAATAACATACATTTGAAATCCATTTTTAATTTTTCTTAAAAATTCCAATAGGTAATTATTTACATGTTTTCATTCTTTTGCTAACATATCTAATACAAATCTTGTAAGAGTTCTATCTGCTAACCTTTTCAGCATCCCTCAATTACAAAATGTGTGAGTAATAATTCAGTCGATTTTCGTTTTCTTTGATCATGTTTTCACATGCTGATATCTGATTATTTGCAGCTAACTTTTTGTTAGTGATTTAGGTGGCAACCAACTACATGGCACCTTGAATATTCGCTCTACCCATAACAACCAACTACAATAGGTTGGTTTGTGGAATTATGAAATTGGTGACTTCTCCAATTCGGTACTTCAGTATTTCGATTGTTTTTCCCATAACATGCTATGTGACATTTGAAATCTTTGATTATTAAAGGAGAAAGCAAAACTATTAAGTTCTCCTGACTCCTGAATAAATATCGTGTTATTTTCACGTTGTATGCATGGAATTAAAAGTTTTAATTTTGAATAATTTATAGTTGCTTGAAGATTCGTTATAACACGGGAAGCTGAAAGGCCACAGATTCCAAGTGAACTTATGGATCATCAATCCCAACAAGAAATTGTTGTTGGATTTAAAATTTAACAAAATTTGTTAATGGAGGTTCAATAACGACCATGAAGGACAATATATCATTTCACTTCTCAGAGATCAATTCGAATAAACAATGTTGAAATTTTCTAATAAGAAATATCAAAGTAGGATGCTATAATGCACAAATAAATAAAAGTATATCGTTATTTCTTGCATTTATTATTATATGTTAGACAATTTTTGTTATGCAGATGGTTCACAGACTACAAGGGATAGGGTCTAGGTGGAAGGGGTAGGGGTAGGGGAAGAGATTAAATCCTTATGCTTTTTCTTAAATTTTTTAAAATATATTTGTGTGGTTATATGGTTAAAAAACCCATTATGTGTTTTAAGAATGTTATTAAACTTGTATTTTAATTATTGATAAAATATATATTATGCTATTTTATGGCCTTATAATTTTTATTTTAATGAATACTTTCTCTATTTCTTTGACTTATCTAACCCCGCAAAGTGGGGATTCTTCCCTATTTATTAGCTATTTCTTAGTTAAAAAGATTTGTTGATTACATAAATGGATATCGAGTCAGTTAAATAAGAGTATGTCATTGTTTGATAGATGAAGTTAATATCATCAAACAATCTGAACCAACATTAACATCACGATAATTTTATATTTACTAGACTTATTTTACGTTAATATTTTTATACTAATAATCTAGTTTATGTCTTTTCTCTACATATTAACTTGTTTTTACATTTTAAATATATGTTCGTCAAAAACGTTAGAAATGATGTTGAAGGCTTGAAACTTGTAAAGATTATATTGGTCTTAATTTTAATTAAACTGATTTACTCCCAAGTTTAATTTAAGAAGGGTAATTTAGTAATATTATATGATATTTTGGATTTTATATGATTTTTTCAATATTAAAATTATTTAATCTAGTTATTATATTTCTTCCATGTAGATATGAAATTTATAGCTTTAGGAGGATGTATATGTAGTTTTAAATTTTGTAAGACATAAAAATATTATTTAAATTTGTAAGGATATAAATGAAATTTTGTTGTTTTTTTCTTGTAGTTGAAAAAATTGAAAATTGGTCCATATGGTATTAAAAATACCATAGATAGGGTTCAAAAACCTTCCAACTTGCATGAAAGGTCCAAAATCAAGAATTTTCTATGATTTTGGTCTAAAAAAACTTAAAAAGATGGTTATGTCATTTGAATTTCTTTTTTCATTTTTCTATAATTATTTTAATTCTATTTTGATTAAAAAAAGAAAAAAAAAAGGAATTTGCCTCCCCCACCTCTACGTACTCTCTCTCTCTCTCTCTCTCTCTCTCATTTTTTAGGTCACCCATCCCACACTCTATTTTCGTTCCTCTGGCCGACTGTCTTCCTTCGAAGATCTTATTTTCTCTTATCCAAATTTGATCTTAAAAGGAAAAACCCACAAATCAATCTGCATTTGATAAATATGAAGTTGTAGTGAATCCTCTGTTTGTTTGAGCCATTGAGTTGAAGAACTTTGGGAAGTAAGAACCACCCAGAAACTAGAATTTCAATGGGTATTGCAGGATCATAAGAAGTTTTAAGGATAGGATCCTTCAATCATATTCAGGATCCTCAAATACTTATGAAGCCTTAGGATCCGTAAATATATCCCAGAATCCTGACTGTTACCACTAATATTTCTAACACTTACAACACAAGACCCATTCTAACCAAAGAGTCATCTCATCCAGGAAAAAGACCCGGAATACCATGTCAAATAATGTTCATATGTTGATTTTAAAGGATCCTAGAATTATCAGACTTCTTGTTATTAGCAGTAGACTATAAATAGAACATGGAACTAGCACACTAGGGACACATTTATCTCATATACGACAACTATACTTGTATTCATACATTTATCTCTGTATTCAACATATTATTTCAATAAAATCATCAAGGAAGGTGATCATTATGACCTCCCAAGGTTTTATGTCGGAGATCCTATCAAGGATCAAAGGAATTCCTTGTAACTCACTTGTGCCATTTCGATCATTATTTCAAACTTGATTTACTATGAACATCACAACCTTTCATACAATTTGGTTGAATTCTACTTAGTCGATTTTTTACCAAAACAATTTGGCATCCACTGTGGGGCTGTGGAGTTCAAAAATCTTTCAAAAAAAATCATGTTTACACAACCAACCAAATATTCCTCCTCCATTCCTACCATTTCCTCCAAAAACATTCCACCGCCTCCCAAAAAGACTTATGATGCACCGAAGAAAATCACTCATCTAGTTGTTATTCAAGGATCCTAGGATCCTCCTATATTAATCTCCAACAAGGAGCTCTTTACTATGATGAGGAGATTGGAACAACAAGTAACCCAACATCAAGAGGACAACAAAACAATACTTAAGTAAATAGATAAAATGAGGGCGGAGATGCATAAACCCCAAGGAGCAACACCCTCAACCTTTCAACCTCGGATCTTGAACTTTAATAATACATGATCCTATGGAAACCGTTGAAAGGTAGGATCCTTGATACCGACATCTACTCCGCCTGAGGTACAGCTCCCAACGAGCGAGCTCATGTGGCCCAAGATCCCGATGAAATCTTCGTTAAGCCAAACACAAATGATCCTGGTAACTTCGTGAATAATAATCCTTTTAACACTAACTATATGGTACTTGATACATGTTTAATGCCGATCATGGCTAAGGAGCTTCATCAATTAAGACAAATGATCTCAAGCGTGCCTGGAGTAGTCTAACCTATACCGGAAGTATCTCCCACAATACCTGACACCAAAGTCCCAAAGCGCTTCCAAATGCCCAACATGAAGCCTTATGATGGGACCACGGATCCTGAGGAGCATGTTGCACAATATATAGGGAAATAATGGAGATCATCCCCATTCCCACATACATGAAGGAAGCTTACATATGAAAGGGTTTTGGTTTGAGCCTCATAGAATCAGCCTTAAAATGGCTTCTTAACATTCCTTCTACTCTAGTACTTCATTTGCTCAATTAGTTAGTTTGTTTAACAATCAATATTCTTGTAGCATAAAATTCGAAAATATCACTATTGATCTTTTATCGAGTGGTTCTGGATCTTATGGAATCTCTTAGAACTTTTGTGAACAGGGTTGGCTGCAAAGCTATGAGTATCCCCAACATTGATATGGTGACTGCGGTTGAAGCCTTTAAAATGGGCTTAAAAAGGACTCTCCTTTCAATGAAAACCTTGTAATGGCCCCGTGCAAGAGAATGGATGATGTCTGAAGCAGAGCATTAAGATTCATAAGGCTTGAAGAAGACAAAGAGTTCCAAAAAAAGGAGCAACCCACAAAGCTCATACGATCACTCCAATAGGAAGGTGTACTCATCCACACAAAGATCCTACAATTCTATACCATATTCTAAACCACATCATCATAGGGGTAATGCCCTCAAATATGAAGGAGAGGAAGAAGAATTTCTTAAGATTACTGAATATTGCTTTTCTGTGGATATTTTAGGTATAATATTTGTTATGTAGGATCTTGGCGACAAATCAAGATGGCTAAGAAAGGGAGAAAAATCCACCACTTGGAAAGACACTTGGTCATGTCACAGAGGATTTCATAGCTCTCATGAAGGAGATCAACTACCTCTTAGGCAAAGGATAAGTAAGGATCCACTCCTGCTGATGCCACGATAATCAATATGATCTCTGGAGGATATGACATTTGTGGTACGTCTTATTCTGTAGCAAAAAGGTATGCCAAGGTGTCAAAAATGAATAAAAAAAGGCCATGGAAGAATACGTCAATCACAAATGAGAAGGAGATCACCTTCGACGAAGCAGATAGACAAGACATCAACGATCCTCACCATGGTGGATTGGTGATCACTCTTTACATCGCTAACCATTTCGTCAGATGGATCCTTGTTGATGGAGGATCCTCAATCAACATTATACTCTTGGATTCTTTAAAAAGAATGAATACCCCAGAGTCTGAAATAATCAAAAGATCCTCGGTATTAATAGGATCCAGTGGCGAAGCAAAACACACAGTCCACAAAGTAAAACTACCTATCTACATTGATGGGCTAGACTTTATGCAACATTTTTTGTGTAATAGATACATTATCCTCTTATAATGTTGTACTAGGTAGACCATGGATCCATGAAATGAAGGCAACCCCATGAGAGATAGTGAAGATCACAAATGATCAATAAGAATCCAAAGTGTGCTACAAGACCTCAATGACACCTTTAATAATACCACGAAAAGCATATAAATTAAAGCAGGGGGAACAAGATGTGCTAGGAACATGAGAGCAAGATGCAAAGGATGTGCACCTGAACCATGAGGATCCTGATGCCAAAGTTCTCATAGGATCCTCAATAATAGAACCAATCAAAAAAGAACTACTAAAGTTCCTCAGACCTAGAAGCAAAACATTTGCATGGAAGCATAAGGACATGATAGATATAGAAAAAAATATAATAATCCATAAACTTAATATTGATCCTTCTTTCAGACCAATACACCAAAAGAGAAGAAAGTTTGCAGCAGAGAGAAGCCAAATTATACAAGAAGCAGTAGAAAAACTTCTTAAAACCAGATGTGAAGTTCCTAATGTAGATAGCCAAAGTGGTCGTAGTACCAAAAAAGAATGGAAAATGCAGTGTGTGTGTGTGTATTATAAGGATCTCAACAAGGTTTTTCCAAGGATCCTTTCCTTTTACCACACATAGCCTCCATGATAGACGACACAGCTGGTCATGAGTTACTAACATTCATGGATGCATCAGCAGGGTTCCAACAAATCCAAATGGAACCATATGACCAAGAGGATACAACATTCATAACCACATAAGGTATATATTGTTATACTGCCATGCCATTTGGTCTTAAAAATGCAGGTGCAACATATCAAAGGCTAGTCAACAACATTTTGTAACACTCAAAAATTGCAAAAATTTGGAATTTTGAAAAAATCAACCACTCATCATCATTGTTTACATAATAGTCATTGTTTTCAAAGTATTATTTAAAATCATAGTTTTTCCCCAAGACCCATTAACAAAATAGGAAGTTGTGTAAGATCACGACATCACCTTCCCACGATCCTCGGAAGTACCTGAAACCGCAAACTACAAACTGTAAGCCAAAGCTTAGTGATTTCCCCCAAAATACCACCATACAATGTACAATCAAATAGATAACAGGTCCACAACCTCCTGGTTGGATTACCCCGACCCACAAGCTTTCGGTTAGAATACCCTGGCCTACAACCCTACGTTTGGAATGCCTAATACATAATGGGTCCACAACCTCCTAGTTAGATTACCATTGGCCCACAACCTTCCTGTTGGAATACCCTTGCCCACAACCTTACGGTTGTAATACCCTAGTCTATTGACTTATAACACAAAGCAATACAGTCTCAACCCCACCATACCATGCCAACATGCACATAACAACTAATATATAATCAACAATATATAATCATATAACCAGTTAATAGTTTAGCAAGCAAATCCACAAAGTAATACTGTATAACAACATCTTAGATAATAGGATACATAACCAACAGGGGCTGGCAGTAGTGCCCTCAGCCCACAAGAACATTGAGGAAAACTCACCTCACAGTCTAAATAATTGAACAAGATACTGTTCCAAATACCGAATGTACAGGTCACCTAATCAACAAATAGAGACCAAGGCTTAACTATAGCTCAAATACCTAAAATACCCTTAAGTCAAATTGGTCAAAATCAACAACTCAACTGAGTCAACCCAGCCGAGTCAACTCAACCGAGTCAACATAGGGCTCCTACGTAGAGCGAACTCCAAATGTATGCAAGGCATACAAGTTGTTCGACGCATTGGAGATAAATCTGCATACGTGCAACATACCCTTCAGTACACCCAACGTATGCAGTAGTTCGCTTCTTAAACTGTTAAGAGCTTATTTCTCTAACTTAACACATCCAATTGTAGATCCAAGGCTAAAATACCACCAAGAGTCATAAAGTTTCCAACTTTATGACTTTGCATGTCCATAAAGTGCTTAATACATAAAATCTCAACATCATAATGCCTTAAGACCTTCTATAGCATGTATGGAGTAAAACTAAGCATCAAGACCACATTTTTATGACTCGAGACCCCTCAAAAGGTTAGAAAGAAAGACTTATTTAGTTAAGACCATGTCATGCTCAACAATCACCATTTTTGGACCAAAAGTGCCCTAAATGAAGAAATAGCAAAATCTACGAGATAGAGTGATCAAATTATGAAAATTTTACGTCATAGAGGTTGCTATCAAGGTTATAATCTCATATCCAAGTTGCTTCTAAGCTCCAAGCTCTTCTCACCACCATTTTTTTCTTTAAGAATGCCACAAAACATAAGGATAAGCTTAAAATGCACTCTTCTTACTGCCTCTGGCTCCTAAGTCCACTTAGAGCCTTTCTGATGTTGCCACTAAACCTTTACCAAAGGTATCTCCTTGTTGCACAAAACCTTCATCTTTCTCTTGATTATCACTATCGAACTCTTAATAAAATTATGGTGTTCATCGATCTGAATATTATCCAAAGGACTACAGCCTCATCGTCCAACACACACTTCCTAAAATGTGAAACATGGAAAGTGTTGTGGATCTGGTTGAGCTCACTTGGAAAATCCAACCAATAGGCTACCCTACCTATCTTAACGATCAAATAGAATGGTCCAATATACCGGGGACCCAATTTTCCCCTCTTCTTAAAGCGTATCACTCACTTCCAGGGTAAGACCTTCTGTAGCACCATATCACTAACCTAAAACTCCAAATCTGATTGGCGCGGGTAAGCATAACTATTCCGTCGACTGTGAGCGGTCTGCAGTCTCTGCCTGATCTTTGGATAAGCTCCATGTTCTGGAGGACTAATCCAGTCCTTCCCATGACTTTGTGACCAACCTCTCCCCAACAGACTAGGAAACGACATCTCCGAACATACAAGAGCTCAAAAGGTAGGGAACCAATGTTTGAGTGGTAGCTATTGTTGTAGGAAAACAACGCAAGAGGTAGGTAGGAATGTTAGGATTTAGTTCAAAAAATAGTTTCATAAACTTGAAAAATATGGCAACGGAAGACTTTAATTTTTGAAATAACATAAAAATGTTATAACCACCAAGGATCTTCTTGCGAGTTATAGAAAGATTAAACATCAACCAAAGGAAGGATGAAGAAATAACAACCTTTGTAGTTCTTTGGGTCCTCTTGGGAGGCTTGAAAGTTGATGAAGAATGAGGAACCTTTGAGACACCAACAATGACTCAACTTGATGTAGATGCTAGTCCAAAACTCTTAAACTCTTAAGCTTGAAGTTCATAACCAATATAAACTTCAAGAGAGCAAAATATATGTTAGTAATCTTCAATAACTCAAAGCAAAGAAGAGATGGAGAGTCTCCCATCGAGCTCTTGGCCATTAGAAGAAACAATAGGGCCAGAACTTCAAGAGTGGAAGCCTCATATTTATAGTTCCTAAAAGTGAAGTTATTACCCATTAGTTCCTTCAAATTTAGACAAACTTGTCTCCATGTCATAAGTGTGTTTCCCATGCCTTTAAAGCGTGACTAAACAAGTCAAAAACCATACTTTTACTTCTTTTTATGCAATCTCGAAAATTGTATAAAAAAAGATAAATCTAGTCCAAAAAATTTATACACAATTTATTAATTCATAGTATATGAAATAATGTAATGTTACTTACTAATGAAAATTATTATTCGCATGAAACAAATAACTTCCAATTTAATTATAAGAGATTTATTAAAATCGATTCTAATAAATAATAAATTGTATCAAGTTGTTGTTAGTGTGACCCATTATTATCATATGTTATTTAGAAAGATCACTTTAATATGAATCTTAAGCATACTAGATCTTTCAAGGAATTCCATCCCCCCCCCCCCCCCTCCCCAAATCGATGATACAAGCCTGCAACATATCCTCAAGTGTCTGGATGGTCTGCTCACTCTGACGATCAGTCTACAGATGATAAGTAGTGTTGAAATGTAGTCTCGTGCCCAGTTCATCTTGGAAATTCTTCCAGAATCAGGAAGTGAAGCGAACATCTCGGTCTAATACAATGGAGATCAAAAACCCATGACGAGAAACAATCTCCTAGACATACACAACGACTAACTTTTCGGCCGATGAGCTCTCCTGGATAGGTAAAAAGTGGGCACTCTTGATCAATCGATCCGTGATGACCCCTATAGTATCAAAACCCTTGGCAGTTTTCGGAAACTCGGTGATAAACTCCATGATGATCCATTTCCACTTCCACATGAAAACCTCCAAACGCTGCAGCTTGCCATGCGACCTCTGATTCTCGGCCTTGATCATCCTATAGGTCAAGTACCTCTCAATGTAACATGCTATCTCCCTTTTTCAAACATGGCCACCAGTAACTTAGCCTCAAATACCGATACATTATGATGACTCCCAGGTGTATTGAAAATCGAGATGTATGAGCCTCCTCCTAAACTATCTTCCTGATCCCACCAGAAACTGGAACTCAAACCCGACGGTACCGGGTCAACAATCCCCGACTATCGGTGAAAAATCTATCGATCTCACCCCTGATCCACTCTTGTTTCCATTTCTCCTTCTTGACCCCCTCTACCTGAGCCCCTCTGATTAAATACAAAAGTGAAGAATCAATGGATATCCTCATACACATCTCCCTAACTGAAGATCCTGCTGACTTGCGGCTTAAAGAATCCACAAATACATTCGCTTTACCCAGATGGTAAAGGATCTTGTAGTCCTAATCCTTGACCACATCAAGCCTCCTGCACTGCCTCATGTTCAGGTTTGGTAATCCATAAGATATCACAAACTCTTGTGATCCATGTAAATGGTATAACAGACTCCATATAGGTAATGTCTACAAATCTTGAAGGCAAATATCACCGCCCCCAACTATAGGTCATAAGTAGGATATCGTGCCTCATGCCACATCAGCTGTCGAGAAGCATATGCAATAAATCGTCCCCTATGCATAAGAACTGCCCCCAAACCAATGATAGATGCATCATAAAATACCACAAAATCCTCGACACCCTCAGGAAGGGTCAATCTCAGGGCCTTCGATAATATTTGTCGCAGTTTCTCAAATGTCATCTTCTTCTCAGGGCCCCATCGGAAATCCACTCCCTTCCTTGTCAGACGAGTGAGGGATATGGAGATCTTGGAAAAATCCTAGAAAAACTTTCAATAATATCCCACCAAATGTGACATCCCCAAAATCACGGCCAGAAAAGACCGATTTTGTTTATGCTTTATAAAAATCAGAGTACTTCTTTTCATAAACATGTTGCGGAATTTGTTCCCAGAAAAATATGATAAATATGTTACCAAAACATTTTCGAAGAAACGTATTTTATTTATGTTAAAATGTTTGGGATGTCATCGTCAATACAGAAACATAAGCATAAACAGAACTTACATTTATTTACACTAGTGGTCTAAATCTCTTTAATCTCTCAGTGTGACTTCATATCAATATCTGTGATGTAAATAAACTGAGTGGGTCAGGTTGGGAAACCTGGTGAGTACATAGGGATTTCCATCCCACAATGTTATACCATATATATAGTTTAAAACTCACAAAATATACAATTTCACCATATATATATAAAAACAACTCTTATCTCACCCCGTCGATCCTCGCAACGAGGCTATCCATACTCTCGGACCTAAGATTAGTCGTTTTACCTACTCCATACTCCCGGATCAGAAATGAACGAATTTATCAAATCCATACTCTCGGACTACGGACGAATGACTAATCCATACTCTCGGATTAATGATGAATGATTATGCCTAATCCATACTCTCGGACTAGGGACAATGACTAATCAATACTCTCGGATTAATGACGAATGATTATGCCTAATCAATACTCTCGGACTAGGGACAATGACTATGTCTAATCCATTCTCCCGGATAAATGACATATACTAAATTCTATTCTCTGAGTTTAACTCACTTGTGCTCGTACGAATATACTACCCAATATTTCTCATATTTAATTTAGGTCTACTCTTTATCCTAAATTATCAAATATAATAAGGTATGTTCTTTAACACGTATTTCAGACAACATCAATTAACCCGCACATAAACATATAATTAATACTTTAATCAATACTTGTATTAAAATCATGTTCATGAAAGGGACTATGCACTCACCTGAGTAGGTGATGACTCAGCACTCGGACAACGCTTCGATACTCTCAAAACGATATTCCTTCGATAAAACCTAGTACCAATACCACTAGGGTTTAGTCTAACGATAACCGCAACAAATTAATTAGTCTGGCTATTAAGCGTTAATAACGCTCAATACAACTCATATTAATAACCCAAATAATTATTTTTAGGACCTAATAACATTCCTATAATTATTTGAAAGATATATTAAAAACTGCGTAAGCGTAGCACACTTACAGTGAATTTTATCGAAAACCGGAACTTAATTGGAGCAGCGTTTTGAAACCGAAAGGCTCTTTTTCTCGGGACTCCGGAAGCCTCGGGGCTTCCCTCGGGGGCTAGGGGTTTTATCTAGGGCTTAGGGGGGTTTGGGGAGCTAGAGAGAGAAAGAATATAGAGAGAGAAGGAGATTTTGGTGTGAAAATGGAGACAGCCTCGGCCTCCTTTTATAGGTGAGGCCTCGGACGTACGCTGGGTGTAGTCCTCGGCTACGCTGGGCGTAAGGTTCGCTCCGTACGACACGCGTCGCTTTGCTGGTGGTGTATCGTGGCTACTCCTCGGACCAAGTAGAAAGGGTACGCGCAGCGCTCCACCCTCGCACGCGGGGCGTACTTTGTACGCGAGGCACTTCTTGGATACGTTGGGCGTCTGAAGGACATGTGTCAGCATCCGAAGGCGAAGCATGATCAACAAGCAGCGGCTAGGATCCGGACACGTCATCGATCGAATAATAGGCTTCGCAAATTTTACTCTCACCTTCTAAAAATCGTAACTTTCGCATACGGACTCCGTTTTTGACGTTCTTTATATCCACGCGAAGGTGGGAACGTACTCTACAACTTTCGTTTAGACTCCGTCGGCTAATTTTGATTCAATTTTAAATTTTATATTATTAACAGGCGGGGACAGGATTGGTCCGTTAAATCCTCATAACTTCTTCATCCGACATCCGTTTTCACCCATCTTTTTCTCGTTACGCTACTCTTAACGAGATCTTTGAATCTCTTTCAGGTCGTGTCGGCTAAAAATCATTGGATCTAATATTCAAATTTCGGGCTGTACACTGCTAATCCGAAACTTCGAAAAATCATAACTTCTTCATACGAAGTTAGATTTGGGCGTTCTTTTTATCGATGTTCTTAGTTTGACATATTCTACGACTTTTGTTTAGATTGCTAAGGCTAAATCTCTCTCTATCATAAATTCACTATTTACGCTTCCCGGTGCCGTGCCGGTTCTGTCGCGAAACTTCAACGGGTCATAACTTCTTCGTTATAACTCGGATTTCGGCGTTCTTTATATGTACGGAAACCTTGTGACATATTCTAAAACATGGTTAAGATTATTTATTTTAACTAATCTTTTGTCGAAAAGTCGTTTTCGACCCCTATTGCCTCTAATTTGACTAGCCTGGATCTACGCGCGTTACAATTATCTCCCCCTTAGGATGATTACGTCCCGGAATCATCAACGAAACAGGGTCTTATAATGAC
The DNA here is from genome assembly GCF_052625555.1 of Lactuca saligna. Classification (NCBI taxonomy): domain Eukaryota; kingdom Viridiplantae; phylum Streptophyta; class Magnoliopsida; order Asterales; family Asteraceae; genus Lactuca; species Lactuca saligna. The sequence goes on along the minus strand of NC_136421.1, from coordinate 278,884,941 downwards.
TCCATACATCATCTCTTCGTCCTAGGTAATTATAACTTCTGTATTCCTTCAAGTCTATCTCTTAGACTCATTGACTGTAAGCAGTTTTCGATCGTACACCTGCTCTCTACCTCAGGTTAGACTCCAAATTATGATCTTTAAATCACAATCTCGATCCTTACTGGATACGAACTTGAGATAAGTTCTTTTATTACTACTATAGATCTATGTGTCATATTCTAATGACCTATCATCGTATGTTGCAACACTTAAACTTAGGTCTCTTAGAGTTAAATTCTAAAACAAGTTATGCCTTCCTTCATGTTCTAATGTGATATAATCACACTTTAACATTTGGCATTTCTAGCTACCAACTTCTTTAACAATGAGCGTGATATTTCTATTGATCGCTTTGACTTCAATTGTTTGGTTTAAGTCGGACGCTACATCGACCTTTATTTTCTAAACCACATAGCATACTTAGCGTAGTCAGACTCAATTAGATATGACCACTAGGGTCGGATTATCAACAATCTTCTTAGTCATTACCGAAACGATGGTAACAACACACTTGAATAAAACGAAATCAATTACTAGTTTTTTTTGGTAACCTTGTGACTTTCCCTGATCCAAGTGTGAGTCCTGTGCTTCTGGTAGTATAGGCCTCTACTACCATTCACACCTACTCACACTCGTCCCAAGTATTGTCCCGCAGTTTCTCCAAGTCACCATACAAGAAAAAAAACAACTTAACACATCAGATAACAAAACAAAGGTTTCATATTATTTCTTGAAACGATTACATAGGTGTTCAAGTTCACCCTAGACTATGCCTCTAACAGGATACATCATATGATTCTATGGCTACTTTATAACTCGATCCTTGGATGTCAAGCCGTCATTCCTGAATCCTCGCATTGTCATCTGCTTCGTCTAGGATCATATGGAATGCTCTTGCCTTCGGTTTTGGCGGAATGTTTGGTTTTGCCGCCTCTTTCTTTTTTGGGCAATCCTTAGCAACATGCCCTTCTTCACGGCATTCATAACACACCCTTTTGCACTCGTTGGCGTAATGTCCAGTCTTCCCACACTTGTAGCAAGTTACTTCTTCGCTACATTTCCCAAAGTGATTCTTTTTGCACTTCTCGCACCATTTCACTTTGTTTCATCCTCCGCTAGACTCCTTTGAACCAGACTTGATCTTCTTATTGGGCCTTGTAGATTCCTCAAACTTCCTCTTTTCGCCAACCTCAATCTTGTTGGCAGCTCTTCCCTTAGTCATATCTTCCACATACTTGGCAGCCCAGATAGCTGCCTCCAGAGTAGGTGCCTGACGCACTGGCACCGCGTACTCCCATGGAAGTCCCTTTGCGTACTTGTCGATTTTCGTCAGCTCATCCGGAACAAGACACAAGGCAAACTCCATCTTTTCTGTGAAGTTGTTCGTGTATTCATCGATTGACATGCTTCCCTTCTTCAAGGTTAGAAACTGGTTCTCTAGCTCAAGCAGGTCTTGAGCTGAGCAGTACTTTCGTTTGAATTGCACCAGAAATTCTGCCCATGTCAGTTGCAGGGGCTCATTAGGGCTCAGAGTCTTCCCCAAGGTATTCCACCAACGTACAACGCCTCCTCGAAACTGACGCACTGCAAATGTGGTCTGTAGCTTCCCTCTACAACCGCATGTCATGAAGGCTAACTCCATCTCCGAGATCCAATCCATGACCCCGATCGGATCCTCCTTTCCAGTGAAAGTCGATGGCTTGCAAGTCAGAAAATCCTTGTACTTGCATCAATTCCTCTCGACTTCGTCATCTTGGTTGTTTTGTCGAACTATTGGTGGGTTTACTTGACCAACAGTCCCACTGTAGTTTCCTTCCTCAGTCTGCCCTTCGTTCAACTCGGGCTGTTCGATCTGAATAGTGGCTTCCTCACGATTTTGCTGGAGCAAACGTCTAGTTTCCTCCATTTGACGATCCAACATCGCTTTGATCATCGCTTGCACTCCAGCCATCGTTATTGGCTCAACAACGGCTACCACAACTGGTATTTGCTCAATCACTGGGGGCTGGTTTCGGTTCCCATTTGCATTCACGTTTCCGCTACGGGTTCTTGCCATCTTGATCTATACACCGAATAAGGTGAATATAGACCTTTACTTACGATTGACGGTTAAATCATCCTTATCACTCCGAAACGGTTATATGCTAGTTCTAATATCGTAGTTAAACGCTTAGAATCCTAAACACATAAGGTTTCCAGATCCGGTCGGCAACACACCATAGATCCGAACAAATAACAGCATATCAGGCACAAGTATTTAGCACATAAAAGCATTTTAGGCACAATTTCTAAAATAATCTAGTGCTCACACCACACAATCATCGCTTAGCATTCTAAGTTTAAGTCTAGAAATAAATCCATATTCCTAGTTCGCTTAAACAAATGCTCTGATACGAACTGTGACATCCCCAAAATCACGGCCAGAAAAGACTGATTTTGTTTATGCTTTATAAAAATCAGAGTACTTCTTTTCATAAACATGTTGCGGAATTTGTTCCCAGAAAAATACGATAAATATGTTACCAAAACATTTTCGAAGAAACGCATTTTATTTATGTTAAAATGTTTGGGATGTCATCGTCAATACAGAAACATAAGCATAAACAGAACTTAAATTTATTTACACTAGTGGTCTAAATCTCTTTAATCTCTCAGTGTGACTTCATATCAATACCTGTGATGTAAATAAACTGAGTGGGTCAGGTTGGGAAACCTGGTGAGTACATAGGGATTTCCATCCCACAATGTTATACCATATATATAGTTTAAAACTCACAAAATATACAATTTCACCATATATATATATATATATATATATATATATATATATATATATATATATATATATATATATATATATATATATATATATATATATATATATATATATATATATATAAACAACTCTTATCTCACCCCGTCGATCCTCGCAACGAGGCTATCCATACTCTCGGACCTAAGATTAGTCGTTTTACCTACTCCATACTCCCGGATCAGAAATGAACGAATTTATCAAATCCATACTCTCGGACTACGGACGGATGACTAATCCATACTCTCAGATTAATGATGAATGATTATGCCTAATCCATACTCTCGGACTAGGGACAATGACTAATCAATACTCTCGGATTAATGACGAATGATTATGCCTAATCAATACTCTCGGACTAGGGACAATGACTATGTCTAATCCATTCTCCCGGATAAATGACATATACTAAATTCTATTCTCTGAGTTTAACTCACTTGTGCTCGCACGAATATACTACCCAATATTCCTCATATTTAATTTAGGTCTACTCTTTATCCTAAATTATCAAATATAATCAGGTATGTTCTTTAACACGTATTTCAGACAACATCAATTAACCCGCACATAAACACATAATTAATACTTTAATCAATACTTGTATTAAAATCATGTTCATGAAAGGGACTATGCACTCACCTGAGTAGGTGATGACTCAGCACTCGGACAACGCTTCGATACTCTCAAAACGATATTCCTTCGATAAAACCTAGTACCAATACCACTAGGGTTTAGTCTAACGATAACCGCAACAAATTAATTAGTCTGGCTATTAAGCGTTAATAACGCTCAATACAACTCATATTAATAACCCAAATAATTATTTTTAGGACCTAATAACATTCCTATAATTATTTGAAAGATATATTAAAAACTGCGTAAGCGTAGCACACTTACAGTGAATTTTATCGAAAACCGGAACTTAATTGGAGCAGTGTTTTGAAACCGAAAGGCTCTTTTTCTCGGGACTCCGGAAGCCTCGGGGCTTCCCTCGGGGGCTAGGGGTTTTATCTAGGGCTTAGGGGGGTTTGGGGAGCTAGAGAGAGAAAGAATATAGAGAGAGAAGGAGATTTTGGTGTGAAAATGGAGACAACCTCGGCCTCCTTTTATAGGTGAGGCCTCGGATGTACGCTGGGTGTAGTCCTCGGCTACGCTGGGCGTAAGGTTCGCTCCGTACGACACGCGTCGCTTTGCTGGTGGTGTATTGTGGCCACTCCTCGGACCAAGTAGAAAGGGTACGCGCAGCGCTCCACCCTCGCACGCGGGGCGTACTTTGTACGCGAGGCGCTTCTTGGATACGTTGGGCGTCTGAAGGACAGGTGTCAGCATCCGAAGGCGAAGCATGATCAACAAGCAGCGGCTAGGATCCGGACACGTCATCGATCGAATAATAGGCTTCGCAAATTTTACTCTCACCTTCTAAAAATCGTAACTTTCGCATACGGACTCCGTTTTTGACGTTCTTTATATCCACGCGAAGGTGGGAACGTACTCTACAACTTTAGTTTAGACTCCATCGACTAATTTTGATTCAATTTTAAATTTTATATTACTAACAGGCCGGGACAGGATTGGTCCGTTAAATCCTCATAACTTCTTCATCCGACATCCGTTTTCGCCCATCTTTTTCTCGTTACGCTACTCTTAACGAGATCTTCGAATCTCATTCAGGTCGTGTCGGCTAAAAATCATTCGATCTAATATTCGAATTTCGGGCTGTACACTGCTAATCCGAAACTTCGAAAAATCATAACTTCTTCATACGAAGTCAGATTTGGGCGTTCTTTTTATCGATGTTCTTAGTTTGACATATTCTACGACTTTCGTTTAGATTGCTAAGGCTAAATCTTGCTCTATCGTAAATTCACTATTTACGCTTCCCGGTGCCGTGCCGGTTCCGTCACGAAACTTCGACGGGTCATAACTTCTTCGTTATAACTCGGATTTCGGAGTTCTTTATATGTACGGAAACCTTGTGACATATTCTAAAACTTGGTTAAGATTATTTATTATAACTAATCTTTTGTCGAAAATCGTTTTCGACCCCTATTGCCTCTAATGTGACTAGCTCGGATCTACGGGCATTACACCAAACCCAAGAAACTCCTGATCTCCGAGGGAGATTTCAGAACCTTCCACAACATCATCGCCTCAATTTTAGCCGAATCGACCAAAATCTTGTTTTAGTTAAGAGATGTCCCAGGAAGTGGACCTCTCGTAACAAAAACTCACACTTTGAGAACTTAGCATACAACCATTCTTGCCTCAACACTCCCTAAATTTCCTAGAGGTTCTCCTCATGATGCTCTCTGGCTTTGGAATACACCAAGATATCATCAATAAAAACAATAATTGATAAATCGAGCATTGGCCTTCATACCCGATTCATCAAATCCATAAACACCGCAAGCACATTGGTGAGCCCAAATGGCATCACCACAAACTTATAATGACCATAAATATTCTATAATGTTGTCTTCCATGCATCCTCCTCTCTCACCCTCACATGATGAAACTCAGATGTCATATCGATCTTGGAGAACTAATATGCTCCTTGTAACTGATCAAAGAGGTTGTCAATCCATGGAAGGGGATAACAGTTCTTCACCATCAACTTTTTCAACTCCCGATCATCAATGAACATCCGGTGTGAACCATCCTTCTTCTTAACAGACAATATTGATGATCCCCACAATGAATTGATCGGCCTGATGAACTACTTTCCTAACATCTCCAGAAGTTGAGAGGACAACTCCTGCATCTCAAGAAGTGACAATCGGTACGATGCGTTGGCAATCGGAGTCTCACATGGCACTAGATCAATCCTGAACACTACTTGCCTCTCTAGAGGCACACCGGGTAACTCTTTCGAAACACATCAGTAAACCCCCTGAGAATTGGCACATCTGATACTAAGACCTGCTACCCTACTCGAGTATCAACAACATAGGCAACATAACCCATACACCTACGTTCAGTATACTATCGAGCCTAGTCACTAAACAAAACCCTAATCCAACCCTACTCTCCATAGATCACCAGTTCTCCCCCATTTGGGGTTCGAACTGCCACTTGCTGACACTCACAGTCTATCATAACACCAAACTTACTCAGCCAATCTATCCCTACTATCGCGCATACATCCCCGATGGGAATATGAATCAAATCGCTTGCATAAGGTACCCAAAAAATCACCAATACACAACCCTGATACACTCTCGATACATAAATCCCATGTTCGTTAGAGATAAAAAGTCACAACAGAAACTCCAACTTGCTAAGGTCCATGTTAAAATCCCTACTAAAAGACCAAGACACAATTAACCGACTAGCGCCCGAGTTAAATAACACAAGAGCATGTAAAGAATAAACTAAGAATGTACCTATTAGAAACATAAACATAAGCATACCATAAAATAATTGATAGAATGATAAATAGAAAACATACCAATAACGACGTTTGGTGCTGCCTTGGCCTCCTCTATCTTGAGCTGAATAGTGCGACCTTTAGTCCTCGAGAGCTTCGCCCTATCATGGTACCCATTAGTTATCCTTAGAGTATCTGGTGCTGGAGCATGTGTCGGTTTAGCAGTAATCAGATCTTGAACCCCATCAAACACATTGGGCTTCGTATTATTGAAGTCGCAGTAGTGGAAGGCTCTCCCGCGCCAATCCCCACAACAGCGACGGTTATAGCAGCTACAGTAGCAGTAGACTTAGAAAGTACAATATATCGTTCATCAAATAACTCGATCATACTGGTCTTGATAAACCCAAACAACTCTAGTGTTTGGCCCCGGACAATAGAAATAACCTCAACATGAATCATCTCCATAACTTGGTCCTTAGTCAACCGCAGCCTATGCTGGCCACTCAACCTTGCTCCTGATCCGGATCCAGCCTTAAATTGCCTCGTAACAACCATACTGAAAATAAACCAAAAAATATCAAATGATGCGCATTTCATACCATATGAGCTGTCTTAAACAACAAAACCCTAGGGGTTGTGACTTCCCTGCTACGCGTACGGGTCTTGTGCTTTCAGTAGGATGGTCTCATACTACCTTTCGTAGCTACCCATATGTGTCTTAGAATATCATTACAACAAACCTAACATCACACACTAGAACACACATATATCATATTCTCTCTTCCTAGAGAAAGGCTAGACATTCCTTAACTGGCCGGATATCCACACGTAACTCATCCATGAAACTTCCACCAACTTTGTAGCACTTGCACATGCTAATCATACATAACACTGGATCCTATAGGCAGTCGAATACCTGATGCTACCTTAAGCCCTTCATCAAACAACAACATGAAATAAGGCTAAACAAAACATTCTCAGGCTATAGAATTTTTTTATGTACAACTATGACGTATACATTACGAAACTATAGTAATGATATCAATTCCATACAAGAAAGAAACCCTAGGCTGTTAGACATCAAATATCAGGAAATTCTATCGTGCAATTCCTGAATAACCCTAGCCTATCACTAGCATGTTGTTCTATCATAACCATAATAGCAAATAACAATGTGGGTAATGTGATGTATAGTTTCTTGCTCTGGCTGATCGTACACATCGCATCCTTCTTTGATTACTTTTGAAAACAATGTTTTTGGAATATCTATTTTAATATTTTCTGAGTTCTCTAGTGTGAGTCCGAATTCGATCAAATGCTCATCCAATTCACTCAAAATTAGGCTCTGATACCAACTTGTAACACTCAAAAATCTCAAAATTTTAAAATTTTCAAAAAATCAACCATTCATCATCTTTGTTTATAAAATAGTCATTATTTTCAAAGTATTATTTCAAATCAGAGTTTTTCCTCAAGATCCATTGACAAAACAAGAAGCTGTGTACGATCACGCCTTCGCCTTCCCATGATCCTCGAAAGTACCTGAAACCACAAACTAAAATCTGTAAGCCAAATCTTAGTGAGTTCCCCTAAAATACCACCATACAACGTACAATCAAATAGATAATGGGTCCAAAATGTGACAACCGTCAATTTCTGGTCAAGTCAAAGTCGAACAAACTCAGCGAGTCAAATCGGTAAATTCAGTTAGTGCTTGTATGTTAGGACTTACTCTATGTTTACTAATGTACAACTCTCTATCATAATACAAAGTATCAGTCAGAATTTTCACATGTTCAAAAATTCTAAACCCTAACCAAGGTGAGTGATGTAACGACTCTATAAATCACTATTACATACCCTTCGGGGCATAAAACACTCATAACGAGGCATAATGGCATTTACAAACCTTGCATTATGGGGCCAAATACTAACAAAGGTCACAAAAAGAGTCTCTCTCAATCTCTCCCACTTTATCTCTCTTTACCAAATCTTTCCCAAATATCTCTTTATATCTGAAATCTCTCCTAAATCTCTCTCAACTTTTTAGAACATCCGTACTATCCCCAACACCTTCCTTTGTTGAAAACACCTCAAAACCAAAGGATAAAAACCAAAAGGATCCTCTTGGTCTGGAACCCTCTTGAATCAGAATGCCTACTCAAGAACCAGACGAACGCTCCTGAACTCCTGACACTCCTGACTCCGGACGGACGCTCCAGACACTCCTGACTCCGGAAAGACGCTATTGACTCTAGACACTCCTAACTCCGGATGGATGCTATTGACCCTGGACACTTCTGACACTCCTGACTGCGTACGGACGCTCCTGACTCCGGGTAAACACTCCTTTCCTGACTCCGGACAGATACTCCTGACTCCGGATACTCCTGATTTCGAACGGACGCTCCTGACCCGAACACTACTGACATTCCTGACTCCGGATATCCGCTCCTAAAATCCAGACACTCCTGACTCTGATGGATACTCCTGAACGTCGGACACACCTAACTCTGGGCAGACGCTCCTGAACTCCGGACACTCCCGACTCCAGACGGACGCTCCTGACTCCGGATGGACGCTCCTAACTCCGGACACCCCTGACTCCGGACAGACGCTCCTGACCGCGGACACTCCTGACTCCGGATAGACGCTCCTGAACTCTAGACACTCTTGACTCCAGATGGACGCGTCTGACATCTGGAACCCATTCTGAATTTTTGACCATTTGGACCTTTTAGCAATTTATGAGTATTTGATGTTGGGAACACCCTCAAACTCGTACTTCTCATAACAAAACCCCCTTTACTCCTATTTTATGCCAACGTTGAAGAGTTCGAACACATTTTTATGAATAATGTCTAAGACTCATTATTTTATTCATAAGGTAATCACCCACTTTATGTCACTATTCACACATTACCTAGTCAAATCGTTTTTTTTTCAACTCATCCCAACACTCCATCAGAATTCCCTTAATCAAATCCACCCAAGAGATCTTATTCCTCACCTTCAAAGTCTCATTTGCCTCCACCAAAAACACACTTTTCTCTCTCTCCCTCTTTCTCAGTCATGATCTACTTGACAAAAGTATTCTGGAGATTTCTTCCATTCTAGGTAAGTTCCTTCATTCAACTCTTAAATACTCTATACTTCTTCACATGAATCATGAATCATTCACACAAATATTCACATATTTATTCTTAGGATCTTCAAATATTCAAGCATCTTTCAAGTGTCTTGATTTCAAACTCCCCTTCTTCAACTTGCTACCTTAGGGAATCACTCAAGGCGAGTTCATACCCTATCTTTTCATGTTTTCTTCAAGTTTTAAGGGGGAGAATACAAGTTACAACACTAAAATATATTCTAACTCAACCAACAGCCTCCAACCAAAAAGTTAGGGGCTATTCACGAACTGTTTTGACCATTTTAAACTTAATATTATTAAAAACTGTTTAATATACGCATATAGTGTAGATTTATACCTTTCTAATGACTACTTTCACACCTTCATACATTTTTTCTACAATTTATGGCGATTTTTATAAAACTACCTATCATTTCAAAAATGACTTCGGACCAGTCTGTGAATATCGACATTTTCGCACTATTTAGAGATCACTACAAATTATAATAAAAATTATTAACAAACTAGACAAATTTCCTGAACTCTCAGAGTTTATGGATTCAGTTTTTGACTTACAGTGATTTAAGCGCAATTACAGGAAAGTTAAAACTAGTAAAAACAGCTTACAAGTTTGTTAAGACTTTGTAACATGTTTTAGGAAAGTGTGTAGCAATAAATTTCTATGTGTTGAATGTATTTTTTGTTAGGCTAATTTCATGAAATAAAAATAGTCATTCATCATAAGTATTTGTTGGAATAGTGTCTAAGGCTATAACTATATTCGGTGGTGCATGGTCCTTTTGGGTTGCCTTCACCATAGCAACTTGAAGGATGATTTGTTAAGAGAGAGTAAATATTATAAGGAATAATATTTGACTATTTGATTAATATAAGTCATAAATTAATTGGTATTAATTGGTGACTTAAAGAGATTAATTAAATAAGAGGGTATAAACTGTCAATTGTTTGATAGTTAGACTTTAGACTGTAAATCCATTAGGATGGACCTTGGACGGATTCTAAGAGCTTTAGGATAGCTCAAAATCGTCCATAGGGTTATCTATGGAATGGATTTGCATAGCCTTAAGAGAAGATTACCCAATTAGGGTTTAGGGTGAAACCCTTAAGGAGTCTAAAGGTATAAATAGGCCCTTGGGATGGGGAATTCGGGTACAACCTGATACACAACCTTAAGCAAGGATACTCTGGCCAATTCCATCCCCTCTCCTCTCTCCTAAATCATCTTGCTTGCTATTGGTGTTTGTAAGCCATTAGAGGAGTGACAATTGTGACTCTAGAAGCTCCAAGACAAACAAGATCAACAAGGGATTCAAAGGTATGATTCTAGATCTGTTTTAATATCGTTGTTTAACCTAATTAGCCATTAGAAGTCTTGGATTCAAAAGCATGTTTATTAGAAAGCCTAGATCCAAGCAATAGGGTTTTGCATGCGCACATAGGAAAGTTCTTATGGCTAAAACCCAACAGTGGTATCAGAGCCTAGATTGGTTTTCTTTAAATTGTTGCTTGAATAACTGAAACAAACCTGCAAAATTCGATTTTTTGGGTTTTGAGTCACTGACTCGTCGAGTTCGAAGTTGGACTCGTCGAGTAGGCCTGACTCGGCGAGTTCCTTTGTGCACTTGGCGAGTCCATGCGTCAGGAATGGCCAGATTCGGGATTTTTTCATAATTATCTTATGGAAACTTACCTTAATCATATTAGATCAATGTAAATCCGATTTTTTGATAAATATGACTGTTATCTTGATCTAATTAAAGATATTTATCATCTAATAAAATATTTAATTTCCTTATATGATAATAATTAATTATTTTGGTAATTATCTTCAAAGAAATCAAGATAAATGAAATAAAGATAATTAGAAAACTAATTGTTAATTGGAATTATTTGTTATTTGATCCTCTATGTTTTTAAATGTTTAAAACCTACCCTAAAGTTTTGAAATTTATATTTGTGATTAAAAGTTTTAATTTAGACAACTTAAATTTCAAACTCTAGATTTTGAAAAGTTTAAAATGCAACCCTATACTTATATAATATTACTAGAATAATATATATATGTATAACTAAATGCTAGTCTTACCGCTAGTAGGCCTCATTCACGAAGCCGATCTATAAGGTGGGTATAAGGTTGCGGCCTATAAAATGGCGCTTAATGGGTGTACACTCACACCCACCGCTTGCTTGATTGGTGGAGGGTCGTTAGCCGAACGGGTAGGATAGGGCAAACCTCATCCTCTCATTAAAAGTATAATAAGAAATACGAAGTAACTAAACTTTCTTTTAAAATTTCCCAATCTTAGTTACTTTAGGAAAAGTGAATTGATGCAATCCCATGAAATTACACTTTGCACCTTGCTAAGATGTTAGTGGAGCGTGTGTGGTTTACCGGCACACTAATTGGTTCTAAGCGAAGGTGGCAAAGGGTGATTCATTGTTCATCATAGTTCGATGGAGCGTGTGTGGTTTACCGGCACATCGAATAGGTGATCGTTACAATGAAGGCACCATGTGAATTTGCATGGTAATTCACACCCGCTTTGTGATCCTCGGCATCCCAGTCACAAACAAGAAGGGCATATCGAGATTTAAACATGCCATTGAATAGTTCAATGAATCTCATCCAAACCTAGGAATTCTCAAAAAACACTTAGGACTAAAAGTTTAAGTTTTGTGATGGAGAATTAGTGAATCGTCATTCACTTACCTTCAATTTATTTGCATGTTGGATTACGGCATCCCTTTTCTAGTATGTAAATGTTATTGTTGGATCCTAGCCCTAATTTTTCTTATTGGGTGATAATTAGGGATTCTTGTTCTAATCTATCTTTGTCCTTTCTATAGATGTCAAACGCAAACAACGCTGCTGCTAGTTCTTTCACGTTGATGAGCCTTTGCCAAAAGGTCACCTTCGATGGAACGAACTTTGGCGAATGGATAAGATACATTCGCACCATTGCTCGCTATGAGGATAAAGAGTATGTCCTCGATGAGAAGCTCGAGAAAATCAACCCCGAAGTTGCTACTCCCGCCGAAATCACCGCCTTTGAAACTCATGAGCGAGATGCAACGAAGGTACATTGCATCATGATCGCCACCATGAACTCCGAATTCCAAAAGTCCTACGAGGACATGTATCCATACGAGATGCATCAAGACTTGTTGGAGAGGTACCATCAAAACGCGAGACAAGAGCGTTACGAGATCTTCACTAACATGATTTCCGCCAAGATGGGTCATGGAGAATCTCTTACCGTGCACTTGCAAAAGATGCAAAGGTATGTCGACCGCCTTCGCAAGTTAAATGTTGACTTCGGCGAAGACTTGGCGATCGACATGGTGCTTCACTCTTTGCCTCCGATGTACAATCAATTTAGGATGACCTACCACATGAAAAAAGAGGAGGTCACTCTAAGTAAACTCCAAGGTCTCTTGAGGGTTGCTGAGAGCAATTTCAAGGACAAGTCTGTTGCACCAACTCCCAATCCATCCGCTGCTCCTGTCTTGGCTATTGGTCAAGGGAAGGGAAAGAAGAGGAAAGCTTCTTCAAATAACTATCGAAAGGTGAAAGCCCGAGATGGTTCCTCTTCTAGTGGGACCAAAGTTGATCCCTCTAAGCCCTGCTCTAACCCGAAGGAGGCAGAGTGCCACCACTGCCACAAGATAGGACATTGGAAGAGAAGCTACCCGGATTACCTGCAAGCCATCAAGGAAGGAAAGATCAAGCCATCTTTCGCAGGTATATATGCAATCAAATCTAACGATTCTAATCATGCTATTTCTTGGGTTCTTGACACCGGTTGTGGTTATCACATTTGTTCTAATGTGCAGGGACTAAGAAGAAGTAGGGATGTGGAGCAAGGAAGGATCAATCTAATCATGGGGAACAGAAGATCGTCGCCTGTGACCAAGATTGGAGTGTATTCTTTAGTGCTTAAGAATAGTTTAGTTTTGGATTTGAACAATTGTTGCTATTCGCCAGAAATGGCTAGAAACATCATTTCATTTCATGGTTTATATAGACAAGGATTTAGATTTTCTTTTAATAATGAGAATGGTTCTATTTTGGCATATCTAAATGGTGTCTTTTACTTTGAAGCTATACCATGTAATGGAATATATGAAACTGTTATGATTGTTGATAACTTAGGAAATGATGTTTTGAATATTGATTCTTCCACTAGTATGGATAAAGCATCCTTGTGGCATTGTCGTCTTGGACATGTTAACAAGAAACGCATAGCCCAACTCCAAAAGGATGGAGTGTTGGAGTCATTCGACCTTAGGGAAGATGACACATGCGAGTCTTGTTTACTTGGAAAGATGACTAAGTCACCCTTCACGAGTACTTGTGAAAGGGGTGAGGGACTATTAGACCTAATACATACCGATGTATGTGGACCTTTTAGATCAACCACGAAGGATGGGAACCGCTTCTATGTGACCTTTACCGATGATTATAGTAGATATGGGTATATCTATTTAATGAAGCAAAAGTCAGAAACCTTTGAAAAGTTCAAAGAGTTCAAGAATGAAGTGGAGAATCAATTGGGCAGGAAAATCAAGATGCTTCGATCCGATCGAGGAGGAGAGTACCTAAGTCTTGAATTCCACGATTATCTCAAGGAGTGTGGAATAGTTTCGCAATTGACGCCTCCTAGGACACCGCAGTTGAATGGTGTGGCAGGAAGGCGTAATCGAACCTTATTGGATATGGTTCGCTCTATGATGAGTCGTGCTTCACTACCTATCTTCTTTTGGGGGTATGCCTTAGAGACTGCCACCCATATCCTTAACCGAGTCCCTACTAAGAAGGTTGCCAAAACACCTCACGAGATGTGGACGGGGAAACCTCCCTCGTTGGCACATATCAAGGTTTAGGGTTGCGAGGCTTTCGTAAGACGAGATACTCACGACAAGCTTGAACCTCGAAGTGAGCGATGTATTTTCATCGGCTACCCGCAAACTTCCTTTGGATATCTCTTCTATAGACCGAAAGATAATGTTATCTTTGTTGCGAGGAGAGGAGTTTTCCGAGAGCGAGAACTCATAAGCCAAGGAGACAGTGGGAGTCAAATCGAACTTGAAGAGATTCAAGAGTCGATAGATGAAGGAACCTCTACCGCTGGCATTCAACCCGAGGAGGAAACTCCGGTTGAACCGATTGACGAATCCTTACCTCTTAGACGTTCCGATAGAGTTAGAGTTCATCCCCAGTTTTATGGTTTTCATATTACTACCGAAGGGGACACGTATATTAGTGATGGTACACTAGTAAATCTTGATGAACCTAATAGCTATAAGGAAGCCATGGCAGGCCCGGAGTCTGCGAAATGGAAAGAGGCGATGGATAGCGAGATCCAATCCATGTACGATAACCAAGTTTGGAATTTGGTTGATTACGTGCCCGAACGTAAGACCATAGGGTGCAAGTGGATCTTCAAGAAGAAGACCGACGTGGATGGGAACGTACACACATATAAAGCGCGATTGGTTGCGAAGGGCTTTACTCAAACTCCCGGAGTTGACTATGATGAGACCTTCTCACCAGTTGCGAAGATTAAATCTATTAGAGTGATGCTAGCAATTGCCGCATTTCATGATTATGAGATTTGGCAAATGGATGTCAAGACCGCTTTCCTTAACGGAAAGTTGGCTGAGGATGTTTACATGGCTCAGCCAGAGGGGTTTGTGGATCCGAAGCATCCGAATAGAGTGTGTAAGCTTGAGAAGTCCATTTATGGACTTAAGCAAGCGTCTCGCAGATGGAATCTTTGCTTCGATGAGAAAGTCAAAGAGTTTGGATTTGTACGAAGCGAAGACGAATCTTGTGTATATGTCAAAGCCAGTGGGTGTATAGTAAGCTTCCTTGTTCTATATGTCGATGACATATTACTCATAGGAAACGACATCCCGACTCAGCAGGAGGTTAAGTTCTGGCTCGGGAAGTGCTTCGCTATGAAGGACCTCGGAGAGGCTTCTTACATTTTGGGAATAAGGATAGTAAGAGAAAGAAGTAAGAGACTAATTGGACTTAGTCAGAATACTTACTTGGAGAAGGTACTAAAACGTTTTAGTATGGAAAACTCAAAGAAGGGAGAACTACCGATACAAGGAAATGCCAAGTTGAGTAAGACTCAAAGTCCGAGTACCGAAGCTGAGATAACAGAAATGAGCCGAGTACCATACGCTTCCGCAGTTGGCTCAATCATGTACGCTATGACTTGTACTCGCCCTGATGTAGCCTTCGCTTTGAGCATGGTTAGCAGATATCAAGGGAACCCTGGCAAAGAACATTGGATTGCGGTGAAGAACATCCTTAAGTACCTTCGGAGGACGAAAGAATGGTTCTTAGTCCTTGGAGGGAGTGATAACTTGAAGGTGCGAGGGTATAGTGACGCCAGCTTTCAGACCGACAGGGACAACTACCGTTCGCAGTCGGGCTGGGTCTTTACCTTAAATGGAGGAGCAGTGACATGGAAAAGTTCCAAGTAGGAAACCGTAGCTGATTCAACATGCGAATCAGAGTACATCGCAGCAAGCAAAGCGTCGAAGGAGGCAATATGGCTAAAGAACTTAATTGGTGATCTTGGAGTTATACCGGCCATAAAGGAGCCCATGGAGATTTTCTGTGATAACGAAGGTGCGGTTGCCTTGACCAAGGAACCGAGGGATGATGGTAGATCTCGACATATCGATAGAAAATATCACTTCATTAGACATCGTGTAGAAGAAGGACAACTCGTAGTGAAGAGGATATCATCAGAAGATAACCCAGCAGATCCGCTTACGAAGGGACTGAGTAGGGTTAAGCACTTGCAGCATGCTAGGAGTATTGGGCTGAAGGATGATATTAGCATAGATTAGATAGTATTAGAAACGTATAATAGATAAATGTAATTGACATTTGATGATTAAATAAAGAAGTTTTATTTATGAGTAAAGTTACTATCGCATGTTAGTTGTTTAACTATTGTTTCACTTTGCATGTTTTGACTTCCAGAATAATTGAGTTTATTAGGAATAATCGAATTATTCAAATGGTCCACAATCGTTCATATGTTGGGAGTAGATATGAATGAAGATTGTCATGAATTGGTGTGTAGAATGTCTAAATGGTGTTAGACATAGCAAGGGGTGCTGCAACGTTCATGAGTGCTTATGAACTGGTTTTGAGCATTGGAATAAACCCGCGCTTGCTGGAATCACTTTATGGAATACGATATAAAAGGTGATCGCAAGACGATAATATCATATGGTCTTAAAACCTAGATATATGGTTTATTATTTGTTAATTGATTGTGCATTGATAATGCGAAAACGCATCAGTAACTTGATGTTATAAAACGCATTGTTGTGTATAATTAGTTAATGAATAAGTAAATGCATATAAGTCGAAGTTTATCTGTAAATTTTATCCTAAGAGGATAGAAGAGATATCTTGGCCACTCGATGATTTGATTTGACTTATGTGCCGGGCCCGGTCAGAACTGAATTGATGTGTTCGATTAAGTTCTATGTCAAATAAATCGAAGATCAAGAATTCTAAATGCTAGACTAACCATTCCATAGGATTGTCAGCATGATATCTAACAGAGGACTGTACGATCCCTTATCTAAAGGACAAGATTGATTAGATCAGAGTTGACAGCGTCTTTGAGAGCTACGATTGCAAACCGTATTGTACTTGTATAGTTACTAGACTTATTCAAGTGGGAGACTGTTGGAATAGTGTCTAAGGCTATAACTATATTCGGTGGTGCATGGTCCTTTTGGGTTGCCTTCACCATAGCAACTTGAAGGATGATTTGTTAAGAGAGAGTAAATATTATAAGGAATAATATTTGACTATTTGATTAATATAAGTCATAAATTAATTGGTATTAATTGGTGACTTAAAGAGATTAATTAAATAAGAGGGTATAAACTGTCAATTGTTTGATAGTTAGACTTTAGACTGTAAATCCATTAGGATGGACCTTGGACGGATTCTAAGAGCTTTAGGATAGCTCAAAATCGTCCATAGGGTTATCTATGGAATGGATTTGGATAGCCTTAAGAGAAGATTATCCAATTAGGGTTTAGGGTGAAACCCTTAAGGAGTCTAAAGGTATAAATAGGCCCTTGGGATGGGGAATTCGGGTACAACCTGATACACAACCTTAAGCAAGGATACTCTGGCCGATTCCATCCCCTCTCCTCTCTCCTAAATCATCTTGCTTGTTATTGGTGTTTGTAAGCCATTAGAGGAGTGACAATTGTGACTCTAGAAGCTCCAAGACAAACAAGATCAACAAGGGATTCAAAGGTATGATTCTAGATCTGTTTTAATATTGTTGTTTAACCTAATTAGCCATTAGAAGTCTTGGATTCAAAAGCATGTTTATTAGAAAGCCTAGATCCAAGCAATAGGGTTTTGCATGCGCACATAGGAAAGTTCTTATGGCTAAAACCCAACAGGATTTTCATTCATTTCAAACATTTATGAAAAACTATAACATGTATAGTTTATAATCCATTATACTACAATCTCACTATGAGAGGTTCCATTTACACTAGAAAAAGTGTTTTCATTCACTACAGATTATATGGTAAACTATAATAGGTATAGTTTATGGGAAATTAATACTACAAACATACTAAGGAAGGTTCCAATTACACTACAAAAATGGTTTTCATTAACACTACACATAAACTCGTTGAATCAAATTTGTGAGACATTACTTCATTGTATTCTTTAGAGTACTATTAAAGTCATGTATTATAACCATAATATCTTGTAGGGAGAGCGTGATACTTGTATATAGATCTATATTGGGATTGACAATGCCGCACCTTAGCTGCTTACAACAGCTAGACCAGCAGGTCTAGGGTGACAAATGTCAAAACATTCCGACGCCCGAAGTATGTCGTAAAAGTTTACTATGTCAATTGTACCATTATAATAACTCACACAGGGAAACGACAACACATATAGTTTACGGGAATTCATACGTTCAAAAGGGTATTATTTATTTAAAAATGCATATACTATCATAAGTATGGTAAATACTTGTACATTTTGGTCATTGAGTCTTAAGACTACAACTCATTTTTATAAGGAAAATATTGGATTTTTCTTGAACATTCACTACATTTACAAAGAAAGGTTTTCAAATCTATATACAAAAGCGTGTGCACTCACTAACTTAATTGTTGACACTCTTTCAAAAATTACGTGTATTCTCAAGTAATCTATAGAAAAAGGTAACTACCAGCTTTTAAGGATGGAATGTTACGACATTAGACAAACCATTTTGTCATTATATTGTAATCAATTTTTGAAACATGTACTCCTGAAACCATGTGACTTTCTCGATTATATTTATGATAGTTGTATTTACTTTGATCATTATTATACTCGGTTTTATGATGCTATACAAGAAGTCCTCTACCCCCGGACGTTTCCATCATCCTTGGTTTCTGGGTGTGACAGATTGGTAGTAGAGCATTGTTTATAGTGAACTAAGTATATGGAACCACAAAAGATATACAAACTATTAACACAATAGGGAAACAAGTGTATCAACTTACCATCACCAATACACGAATTTCACTATGAACCAAACAAAATGTTTAAAATACTATTGGAGTATTTTATGTTGTTATAGCACCATATTTCTAGATTCATTATGCGCCTCTTACACCCCTATTCTTGCACATACGTGATGGCAGGATTCCACTTACCGGGAGACCCTTACTTGCCGAACCAGAGAAATGAGGGTTGGATAGAAGAGGAAACAGAAGAAGATCCCAATAAAGACCCCAAAGAAGTCGAAGAGGAAGAACCCGAAGAAGAAGAATTTGAAGAGGAACTAGAGGAAGAAGAAGACGAAGAGGATCTGTAGGTCATCAACCCTCCATATGTAGCCATGGTTCCCACAAACCATTTTGGCTACTATGGACCTGTGCCCCGTTGGGTATTAGAAATCGAGAGGTGGAGTTGTCACCAGCGACAACGATCACCATTTGGCAATCAATGAGGTTACTATGACTTCAACCATGGAGGACCAGCTGACAAGGCCCTCCCAGTCTTGATCCAGCAAATCATGAACCTTGGGGATCAGAATAGGGAAATGGAGAATCGAGTTCAAGAGCTTAGTACCACTGTGGAAGTTGCCAACGCGTGCACTGGAAACTTGGAAAGAGACCACTATCCCAGGGACCGACTTATTGAGGACCTTGCCACCACATGGGCGAAGGTAAGGAAGTATCAGGAAAGCCACATGGATCTTGAAGAGAGAGTGACCACAATTGAGTGTCGGTTAGTAGAACTACAGGGCGCCTCGACTTCGTCTCATGGACCGCAGGGGACTGGTCACCATGAGTAGGGTCTACACCACTCACAAATCTTTCTAGATTAGGTTTACAAGTATGCGTTGGTGCTACTATTCTTTGTGTGTATGTTTAATCCTGCGATTAAGTGATTCCACTAATCAAAGGAGGGTAATGCTTTCAAAATTTTCCTTGCATTGATGTGATGTAGACCTGAATCAAGGTCAAAATTTTGCCAAACTCTATGTACTAAAATCATATCAATAAAAGTGGCATGCATATTATATTTCATTGGGAGTGTTACCACTAAATTCATAACCGTATTTGCCTTTGCTTATGGTGGGTCTGCAACTACTTGGTGTAGGCAATAAAGTTGTATGTAATTAAGATTCTATCGGTTTAGAAATGGTGGTATCACTTTCGGTCCCGTTATTTGCTTGGTTGTGGGCTTAGGGAAGGTCCATTAGATTCAACGATCTATTCGATCTTAATTATAGGTAACAAGCATACACTAAGCGGTTGAAGAAGGACCTAGCATGGATCAAGTCACAAGATTTCACTACGACACTACTATCGAATTCATAAGCTCAAAACATTTGAATTACCAACATGAATTTCTTGCAAATACTTTAAAAGTCAAACCATAACACATACAATTTAGTTCAATAATAACCGACTTATCACTACTATTAAAGGCTTACAAACTTTTCAAATTTGTGGCAGAATTATGCCACCGCGGAAAAATCACGGGCCTTCCCACAACGTACCACCACCTCTGCCACCATCTCCACCACCACCTCCACAGTTTGACCCCGCCATCTTCCAAGATGCCGTAACAGCAGTCGAGGTAGCCGCAATGTCACAAATTGGTACAAATGGCACTAGCGGATCGAGAAATGGTACTAAAACCTCTAACCAGGGAGACAGTCATGGACGCTCAAAGGAATGTCCTACAAATATTATACAAATGGAAAACCCAAATCCTTCAATGCAAGAGAGGGCGTCATCACTCTCATGCAATGGTTCGAGAAGACTGAATCTTTGTGCCTGCCCTAAAGCGAGCAAAGTCAAATTTGCAGCTTGCACTTTCACTGACTGAGCCCTTACTTGGTGGAATGGTCATGTAAACTCCTTGACTATCCTGGTAGCGAATGCAATGAGCTGGGATGACTTGAAGACCCTAATGCTAGCAGAATATTGCCCACGGGGAGAAGTTCAGAAATTAGAACAAGAACTTTGGGGCCTCAAAATGACCGGTTCTGGCATTGTATCTTATACAGCCAGGTTCAGCGATTTGGCCCTACAATGTCCCGGGATGGTCACCCCGGAGAGGAAAAAGGTGGAGAAATACATCTGGGGACTAACCCCCCAGATTCAAGTGAACGTGTTGTCTTCAAAACTGACTACGTTTGACAGTGCCAAACAATTGGCACAACAACTCATCGACCAGAGGGACAACCATGGTACTGTGGCAGCCACCTCCGAGCAAGCGAAAGTAGGAAACAACAAAAGGAAATTCTGGAACAACAAGAAGAACCAACTGGCCTAGGATTCCACCAAGAAGCAACAAGTAGTGACGGTTCATGCTGCCATTACTACCGCTCCAACACATGTAAGGCGGTATGTTGGAACCCCCCCCCCCCCCCCCAAATGTAACAAGTGCAGCTTTCACCATATCAGCCCTTGTCGGGAGATGTACTGCAACAGTTGCAACAAGAAAGGACATACTGCCCGCTTCTACAGGGCATCAGCCTAACAAGCCACCCCAGCTGCTAACACCAGTGCAAGTCGAGCCTGCTACGACTGTAGGGAGACCGGACACTGCAAAAGAAACTGCCCAAAGGCAAGATACACAAATGTTGGTGGTGTTGGAAGGGTCTTGGTGCTAGGGCACAGGGAAGTAGTGGAGGATCCCACGGTGGTTACCGATACATTTCTCCTCAACAACTCATATGCATGCATATTATTCAATAGTGGAGAGGAGAGGAGTTTCATTAGCCACCAATTCAAACGTCTACTAAAACAAAATCCCCAATCACTAAAAGATAGATATGTTGTAGAAATGGCAAATGGAAAGGTAGAGCGCACTAACGATATATACACAAGGTGTACCCTCACTCTAGACATCCATTCATTAAAATTTGATCTAATGTCGGTTTCAATAAAAAGCTTTGACATCATCATTGGAATGGATTAGTTAAGTTCTAATCATGCCGACATTCTATGTTACGAAAGGGCCATTTGCCTTAATCTGCCAAGTGGCAAAACTCTCGTCATTTATGGCGACAAACCTAGTACGAACCTACAAATCATCTCTTGCGTTAAAGCCCAAAAGTATCTCTGCAAGGAATACCACACCATCTTATTTCACGTAGTGGATAAGAAGCAAGAGGTGAAAGACATCAAGGACAATCCGGAGGTCTATAATTTCCCGGATGTATTTCCGGAAGACCTTCCCGGAGTTCCACCCGCATGACAAGTCGAATTCCACATTGACCTAATCCTTGGGGCTACCCTCGTAACCAAAGCGCCATACCACCTAGTGTCAACCAAGATGCAAGAATTATCTAGTCAACTGAACGAACTGCTAAGCAAAGGTTTCATCAGACTGAGCTTCTCGACTTGGGGAGCCCCGCTCCTATTTGTGAAAAAGAAGGATGGATCATTCCGCATGTGCATCGACTACCGCGAACTGAATAAGTTACCATCAAAACCGATACCCTCTACTCCGAATCAACGACCTTTTTGACCAAATCCAAGGAGCAACTTACTTCTCAAAAATCGATTTGAGGTCGGGATACCATCAACTACAGGTCCAAGAGGATGATGTTCCTAAAACGACATTCAAGACCCGGTACGGTCGCTATGAGTTTGTAGTGATGCCCTTCGGATTAACAAATGCACCGACGATGTTTATGGATCTAATGAACCAGGTGTGCTGACCATACTTAGACAAGTTTGTGATTGTCTTCATACATGACATTCTGGTCTATTCAAGGAATGAGGAAGAGCGCAACCAACACCTACTATAGGTATTGGAGACGTTAAGGGCGGAGAAATTATATGCAAAATTCTCAAAGTGCAAATTTTTGAAACCAAGAAATGCATTTCCTCTGTCATATGGCTAGCAAGGAAAGGATACATGTTGATCCTTCCAAAATCAAGACGATCAAAATTATTCAGCGCGAAGGACGCCTACATAAATCAGTCAATTCTTAGGCCTTTCCGGCTACTACATGAGGTTCATCCAAAACTTCTCAAAAATCGCCAAACCACTTACCACCCTGACTCAAAAGGTTTAACCTTCAACCGGGGACAAAATCAAGAAACCACATTCCGAACGCTAAAACAGGTTACTGTGCAGTGCTCCAGTTTTTTCCCTACGAGATGGAACAGAAGACTTTGTGGTCTACTACGACGCATCGAACTAGGGTCTTGGATGTGTGTTAATGCAACGAGGAAAGGTCATTTCCTATTCCTCAAGACAGCTAAAAATGCACAAGGTCAACTACGCCACACATGAGCTCGAGCTAGGAGCATTAGTATTCGCCCTAAAGGTCTGGAGGCACTACCTCTACAGATCAAAATGTACTATCTTCACTGATCATAAAACGCTTCAACACATCCTCATTCAAAAGGAGCTCAACATGAGGCAGAGGCAATGGGTAGAACTACTGAATGGTTATGAATGTGAAATTCATTATCACCTAGGCAAAGCCAATATAGTAGGTGACGCCCTCAACTAAAAGGAATACTCGGGCCGCTGAGTAAAGTCATTAACCATGACAATCCATTCACATCTGTCCACACAAATCAAAGAGGCTCAGTTGGAAGCCCTGGAACAATAGAACGTGACAGGTGAAGCTTTAAAAGGAATGGATAGGAACCTAGAAGTTAAGGACGGAGTTCATTATCTCATGAATAGGATCCCGACACTGAAGTTTGGTGGATTCAGAGACGTCGTCATTAGTGAAGCACACAAAACTCGATACTCTGTACATCCGGGTTCAGACAAGATGTATCTAGACCTTAAGAAACTTTATTGGTGGCCGAATATGAAGCCAAAATTGCTACCTTCGTGAGTAAGTGTCTGACTTGCGCCAAAGTCAAGATAGAATACCAAAATCCCTCGGGCCTACTGCAACAACCACAGATACCCGAGTGGAAGTAGGAGTGGATCATAATAGATTTCATAACTAAGTTACCCAAGACAATGGGTGGTATCGATACCATCTAGGAGATTGTTGACAGGCTGACCAAATCCGCACACTTTCTACTAATAAAGGAAACCGACAAAATGGAAAAACTGACCAGGACATACATTAAGGAGATTGTGCGACTGGATGGTGTACCAATATCCATTATCTCTGATAGGGATAGTCGATTTAACTCACGGTTCTGGCAATCACTTCAAAATTCCATGGGAACTAGATTGGATATGAGTACAACCCACCACTCACAAACCGACGGGCAGAGTGAGAGAACTATAGAAACGCTAGAAGACATGCTAAGAGCATGTGTTATAGTTTTGGTAAAGCTTGGGATACCCATTTACCACTTATCGAATTCTCATAAAATAACACCTATCACACTAGCATCCAGGTTGCTCCATTCGAAGAGCTCTATGGCCGTAAGTGCAGATCACGCTGTGTTGGGCTGAAGTGGGTGACACGCAGCTAGCTGAGGGACAAGTCCCTAACAACACTCTCATTGGCCCATAAATCATAAGAGAAAATACCGAGAATATTGTCCAAATCCGAGAACTATTAAAGTATTCTAGAGACAGATAGAAGACTTATGCAGATAATAGATGAAAGCCTTTAGAATTCCAGGTTGGAGACCGGGTGCTGCTAAAGGTCTTACCCTGGAAAGGTTTGATACATTTTGGAAAACGTGGGAAACTAAATCCAAGGTATATCTCTCTCTCCTAAATCTAACCTAAGTATCTCTTTGTATATCAAATCCTTCCCAAACCACTCTCAACTTTTAATAAACATGTGTACTATCCCCAACCCCTTCATTTGTTGAAAACTGCTCAAAACCAAAGGAGAAAAATCAAAAGGAACCTCTTGGTCCTGAACCCTCTTGAATCGGAACATCTTATCAAGAATCGGTCGCACGCTCCTGAACTCCGAACACTACTGACACTCCTAACTCCAGACACTCCTGACCCCGGATGGATGCTCCTGAACCCCGGACACACCTGACACCGGACAAGCGCTCCTGAACTCCAGACACTCCAGACTCTAATAGAATGCTGTTGAACTCCGGACACTCTTGACTCTGGACAGACACTGCTGACTCCGTATACTCTTAACTCCGGACGGATGCTCCTGACCCCGAACAATCCTGTCTCCGGATGGATGCTCCTGACTCCAGACACTCCTGACTTCGAGCGGATGCTCCTGACCTGGACACTCCTAACTCCGGAAGGACGCTCCTGACTCCAGACAATCCTGACTCCAGATGGATGCTCCTGAACTCCGAACACTCCTGAATCCAGACGAACGCTCCTGAACTCCAGACACTCCTGACTCCGAAAACTCCCGACTCCAGACGGACGCACCTAACCCCAGACACTCATAACACTCCTGACTCCAGATGAACACTCCTGACTCTAGACACTCCTGACTCTGGATGGATGCTCCTGACCCTTGACACTCCTGACACTCCTGACTCCAGACGGACGCTCCTGAACTCCGAACACCATTCCATATTTTTGACCATTTCAGACCTTTTAGCAATTTTAGGAGTATTTGATGTTGGGAACACCCTCAAACTCGTATTTCTCTTGACTAAAACCCCCTAAACTCCTATTTTATGCCAACCTTGAAGAGTGAGAACACATTTTTATGAATAATGTCTAAGACTTCATAAGGTAGTCACCCACTTTATGTCGCTATTCACACCTTACCTAGTCAAATTGTTGTCCTTTCTCAAATCATCCCAAAACTCCTCTTTTATGTCGCTATTCACACCTTACCTAGTCAAATTGTTGTCCTTTCTCAAATCATCCCAAAACTCCATCAGAATTTCCTTATCCAAATCCACCCAAGAGATCTTATTCCTTACCTTCAAAGTCTCATTTACCTCCACAAAAAATGTAGTACCTGGTTCCTGGTATGTAAATCTTATTTGAGTATTTTCCATTTTTAGCCTTGGACTCAGTGAGTCATAGGTCTGACTCGCTGAGTAGAGCCGGGTTCCGGGATACGTTTTAAGTTGGCGACTCGGCGAGTCCGTATCCTGGACTCGGCGAGTCTCCGCTGTTGGATGAAACCCTAAGTTTCAGGGGTTTGCACCCTATTTAAACTCTCATTCCGCCCCAATCTCGCCCCCATTCACCCTCAGAGCTCTATACCTTGTTCAAGAGTTGTTTCTTTGTGAGTTTGAAGCATTTGGTGTGCTCTCTTGAAGTTTTGGAGTGGGAAAAAGAGTAGATCAAGAAGAAGAAGAGGAGGTCAAGCGTCTTTGAGCTATCTCAATGTGTTCCCTAAGGTATGACTCGATTTTCCCCTTGTTTTCATGCATATAGTCCCTCATAGCTCCATTAAAGTCTTTCTTGAACCATTTCCAAGCTTGTGTATGTTTGGGGCTTCGTAATAAGCTGAGTAACCTCTAGATCTAGGCATGGTTGAGCTCCACAAGCTCAGATCTACTGCCTTTATGGACCCATGTTGCATGAAGACCTTAGATCTACTCTTTTGGTGTATTTTGAACCCTAAAACCCTCATGGATGGATATTTACACGTAAAGTTGGAAACTTTACATGTTATTCATGCTCTAGGAACCTAGATCTATGAATGGCATGGACTGGATTCGAGCAAAATCACGTTTATGGATCTTGCATGAAGCAGACTCAGCGAGTCGCTCATCTGACTCGGCGAGTCTAGTCGCGAGTCTTCGAGTTGTCCCCTTTTTCGTTGTGTCGAGTTGTGTAGTGAGTCCAGGGTGGACTCGGTGATTTGGAAGCCAAAGCTCACCCATAAGGGAACTCGGCGAGTCGATGCCCAGATTCGGCGAGTTCAAGGGAATCTTCTTAGAATCAAGAACAGACTCGGCGAGTTGTTCATACGACTCGACGAGTCACAATATAAATTGTTCATCGGATGAAGATGAACTCGGCGAGTAGGATGAAGGACTTGAACATCAGTTTGGAAGGAGAACTCGTCGAGTTAACGCCTAACTCGACGAGTAGAAACAGAATCCAAGTCAGTCGATTGGATAGGAACACGGCGAGTTGGTGAGCCAACTCGGCAAGTCGGGTCAACTGAAAGTTGACTCTGACTTTGACTTAGGGCATGATCAGGGGTAAAATGGTCATTTCACCCAAAGGACAGTTAGCAGTATTTGACTAATTGTTTGGTGGGAATTACAGCCGGAGGATTTCCGGAGCAGCAGCAACAGCAGACAGACTATTCCCACATAGATCAGCAGCTACTACGAGGTGAGTTACCTTTCAGTAGCGGTGTCTAAGGCCACAATGCCGGCCCACCGGTAGGAGATGTGTGATTAGATGATTGTCTTTGTGATATTCATCTAGGGTTGCTACTACCTGTGTTATGTTTATGTGTTAGTGACAGTAGGGGGAGATAATCCCCCAGAACACCGGTCGATAGGGCCGAAGGGGCGATCATGCCCAACCATGCTAGATAGACTATGTGATATATGTGTTATGTTGTAGTAGTAGGGGGTGAAATAGTCTCCAGTATCCGGTCGAGAGGACCGAAGGGGAGCCAGCACTAAGATATGCTAGGCAGTATCCGATCGAGAGGACTGAAGGGGAGGCCAGCACCCAGATATGCAAGGCAGTATCCGGTCGAGAGGATCGAAGGGGTAGGTCGGGCACCCAGATATGCTTGACAGTTTATGTATGTTATGTGATTATATGGTATGTGGTACAATGGGGGAACTCACTAAGCTTTGTGCTTACAGTTTACAGTTTTGGTTTCAGGTACCTCTTCATCGAAGGGGAAGGAGCTGGCGCAGTAGCGACACATCATGCACACACACTAGTTTTCGCACCTATTAGATTTCTATGGGATTTATACTATGATATTTTGATTGGTTGTATGATTTGGCTTTTAGACATGGTTTACGTTGTGATGTGGTTTGATCAAACAATGTTTTTAATTATTAACGTTTTCTAAAGTAATGTTTTAAAAACGAAAATTTTGGACGTGAAAATTGGGTCGTTACAAAAAAACACACTAATCTCTCTCTCTCTCTCTCTCTCTCTCTCTCTCTCTCTCTCTCTCTCTCTTTCTCTCTATTTCTTTTTTAATCACGATCTTCATGACAAAAGTATTCATGAGATTTCCTCCATTCTAGGTGAGATCCTTCATGTAACTCCTAAATACTATATATTTCTTCACATGAATCGTGAATCATTCACACAAATATTAACATATTTGTTCTTAGGATGTTTAAATCTTCAAGCATCTTTCAAGTGTCTTGATTTGAAACTACCCTTCTTCAACTTACCACCTAAGGGAATCACTCAAGGTGAGTTCATACCACTATCTTTTCATGTTTTCTTCAAGTTTTAAGGGGGAGAATACAAGTTACAACACTAAAATACATTCTAACTCAACCAACAGCCTTGAACAGAAAAGTTAGGGATATTATTTTTCAAGTTTTAAGGGGGAGAATACAAGTTACAACACTAAAATACATTCACGAACTGTTTTGACCATATTAAACATAATATTTTTCAAAACTGTCTAATATGCATATAGTTCAGGTCTATACCTTTCTAATGAATACTTGCACACGTTCATACGACATTCCTACAATTTATAACAATTTTTACAGAACTGACTATCGTTTCAGAAATGAATTAGGACCAGTATGTGAATATGGACATTTTCGCACTAGTTAGAGACCACTAAAAATCATAATAAAAAATATGAACAAACTAGACATATTTCCTGAACTCCTAGAGTTTACGGATTCAGTGTTTGACTTACAGTGATTTTTCTGTGATTTTTCTAAGCACGGTTACAGGAAAGTTAGAACTAGTAAAACAGCTTACAAGTTTATTAACACTTTGCAACATGTTGAGCAAAGTGTATAACAATAAATTACTATGTGTTGAATTTATTTCTTGTTAGTTTAATTTCTTGAAATAGAAATAGTCATTCATCATAAGGATTTTCATTCACTTCAAACATTTATGATAAACTATAATAGGTATAGTTTATAATCCATTATACTACAATCTCACTATGAGAGGTTCCATTTACACTACAAAAAGGGTTTTCATTCAGCACAAACATTTATGATCAACTATAACAGATATAGTTTATGGGACATTAAAACTACGAAATACTGAGGAAGGTTCCAATTACACTACAAAAATGGTTTTCATTAACACTACACGTAAACTCGTTGAATCAAATTTGTGAGACATTACTTCATTGTATTCTTTAGAGTACTGGTTATGGTCTTGTATTATAACCATAATCTCCTACAAGGAGAGCGTGATACTTGTATATAGATGTATATTGGGACTGAAAATCATGCACCTTAGCTGCTCGCAACAGCTAGACCGACAGGTCTGGGGTGAAAAATGTAAAAACATTCCGACACCCGAAGTACGTCGTAACAGGCTTACTATGTCAATTGTATGGTTATAATAACTCACATAGGGAAACAACGACACATATAGTTTACGGGGATTCATACATTCAAAAGGGTATTATTTATTTAAAATTGCATATACTGTCATAAGTATGGTAAATACTTGTACATTTCGGTCTTTGAGTCTTAAGACTATTGGATTTTTTTTGAACATTCACTACATTTACAAAGAAGTGTTTGCAACTCTATATACAAAAGCTTGTGCACTCACCAACTTAATTATTGACACTCTTTCAAAATTACTTGTATTCTCAGGTAATCAATAGAAATAGGTAACCACCAGCTTTTGAGGATGGAATGGTACAACAGTAGACAAACCGCTTTATCATTATATTGTAATCGGTTTTTGAAACATGTACTCATGAAACCATGTAACTTTCTTGATTATATTTATGATGCTTGTATTTACTTTGATCACTATTATACACGTTGTTATGATACTATACGTGAAGTCCTCCACTCCCGGACGTTTCCGCCACCCTTGGTTTGGGGGTGTGACACACAACATCCTGGTTGGATTACACCTGACCCACACAACCTTTCGGTTGGAATGCCTGACCCACAAGCCTATGGTTGGAATGCCCAATACATAACGGGTCCATAACCTTCTGCTTGGATTACCCCAGGACCATAACCTTTCGGTTGGAATGCCCTGGTCCACAACCTTACGATTGGAATTCCCCGGTTTGTTGACTTACAACACAATGCAGTACAGTCTCAACCCCACGATACAATGTCAATATGCATATAAAATGAACATATAATCAATAATAAATAATCATATAACTAGTTAACAGTCTAGCAGGAAGATCCACAGAGTACTTCTATATAGAAACATACTAGATACCAGGATACATAACCAACAACGTCGGCATTAGTGCCTTCGACCTACAAGAACATTGAGGAAAATTCACCTCATAGTCTAAATAGCTGAACAAGATACTACTACAAAGACCGGATCTACAAGTCACCTAATCAACAGATAGAGACCAAGGCTTAACTATAGCTCAAATACACAAAATACCCTTAAGTCAAATAGGTCAAAATCAACAAGTCAACAAAGTCAACCCATCCGATTCAACCCAACCGAGTCAACTCAGTTGAGTCAATAGAGGGCTTGTATGCAGGGTGTACTCCGAATGTACGCATTGCATATTAGTTGTCTGAGGCATCGGGGCCAAATCTGTATATGCGCAACGTAGCCTTTGGTACGACCTAAATGAAGAAATGGTTAGATCTATGAGGTAGATTGATCAAGTTATGAACTTTTTATCTCATGGAAGTTGCTAGCAAGGTGATAATCTCTAATCTGAATTGCTTCTAAGCTCCAAGCGTTTTTCACCACCTTCTTTTTCTTCAAGAATTCCACAAAACACAAGGATAAGCTTAAAATTCACTCTTCTCACTTAGGGTTAGCTTGGGGGTCATTTTTCTTAGATGGAGGCTGGTGAGGAAATGAGAAATGAGAGATAATGATGCTTAAATATGGATAAAACCCTAAAAATTAGGGTTTTAAGTTTCACCACTTATACCCTGCATATGCGGTGTTCGCCTAACGTACTAAGGTCTGCCGCAGTACAAGTAGCATACACAATATACGCTCGACGTACTACCTCCTGGCCAAAATTACCAAAATGCCACTATGGGCCATTATTGCAATCTTTCTCAAACCCAAGGGTCAAAATGCAATATTCTTTCATACTGAAGGTTAAAATTGAAAATACCTCATCATAGGGATGTTACAATGTCAAAGAGAAACTGGGGGACACCATGGAAGTCTACATTTATGACATGGTGGTTAAGACAAAAAAATCTGAAGACCATCTCTAGGATCTTAAAGAAGCCTTCGACATACTAGACGGGTATAACATGAAGTTGAACCGCTCCAAGTGTTACCTTGAAATGAGATCAAGAATGTTCCTTGGGTACATGGTGAACAAAAGAGGAATTGAAGCAAGTCTTAAGAAAATCGAAGCAATCATTTATCTAAGATCCCCATCTTCGACAAAGGATATTCAAAGATTAACAAGAAGAGAGGCCATTTTAAACAGGGTCATCTCAAGTTCCTAAGAAAGATGCAAACCTTTCTATAACATATTGAAGAAAATAAAAGGTTCGAGTGGACTAAAGTGCATGAAGAGGGTTTCCAGCAACTTAAAAGATATGTAAGTTCAGCACCCCTATTGGTAAAACAATTAGATGGAGAACCACTCCTTCTCTACCTTTCAGTATCCTCGAACGCAGGGAGTGCAGTCTTAGCCAAGGATCTTGAAGAGACCAACATTCCATCTACTATGTAAGTAAAAGTCTCTTGGATCCTGAGACCAAGTACTCTCACCTTGAAAAACTTATACTTGCAATAGCAACTGCTTACACGAAATTAAGACACTACTTTGAAACACATCTTATAAATGTAAGAACTAAATATAACTAGTAAGAATGTTATAAGAAAACCAGAAGTGTTAGGAAGGATGGTTAATTGGTCTGTGAAGCTGATCACATATGATATCAAGTAAGAGCCAAGATCCACGATAAAGTCTCAAGCACTGACGGACTTTATAGCTGACTTCAGTAATGATCTACAAGCTAAAGTAGATATAGAAATTAAATAAATTATTGAAGAAGAAAACACAAGAAGATGGACACTATTCATAGATAGAGCATCAAACCAAAGAGGAACTGGACTAGGGATCATACAAAAGTTGCCACATGGGAACATCCTACCCCAGGAAGTCAGTTATGATTTCTATGCAACCAATAATGAGCTTGAATACAAGGCACTAATCATTGGACTATAGCTAGCCAAGTGTGTTTAGGCATATGTCGACTCCTTATTAATAACTAACCATTCTAATGGATCCTATGCAGTAAAATGAGAATGACTAACACTATACCTCCAGATCCTAAAACATTTAGCCTCTAAACTTGAAGCATTTAGCCTAAACCATGTTCCTAGAGAAGATAACGCTGAAGTGGATGCTTTAGCCAATCTAGGATCCCACTAGAAACCAGGATTTCAATAATCCATGTGAGGATGCCAACAATTGAGGTTCCTACCAAAATACTGAAGGATCTCGATGATGACAAGTAAACAACTAGCCTCGCTACAATCGAAGATCCTAATCCTCAACTTCCTCATCAGGATCCTAACATTAAGGATCCTTCCCCAACCTTAAGATCTTGGATTCAACCCATTCTGGAATATCTCGAAAATGATACCATCCCGAAGGAAGAAAAAAGTGACAAGTCATTCAAAATGAGGGTCTTAAATTTTGTGATGATCCAAGGTAAGCTATACAGGAAATCCATGCCAGGTCCATACCTTAGATGAC
The DNA here is from genome assembly GCF_052625555.1 of Lactuca saligna. NCBI lineage: Eukaryota > Viridiplantae > Streptophyta > Magnoliopsida > Asterales > Asteraceae > Lactuca > Lactuca saligna. The sequence continues at coordinate 278,852,278 of NC_136421.1, read as the reverse complement.
GAGAAGATCATGGAGCTGCGGATGTCCTAAAAGTCATACATATGACAATGGATGCCAAATCATAAGCAAGAGGACTAGGGAATTTTGCACAAGTTAGGGAATCAAAATGATAATGTTCACCCCTGTATACCCTCAAGCCAATGCTCAACCAAAATCTAGCAACAAAATCATAGTAAATAACATGAAGAAAAGGCTAGATGAAAAGAAAAGAAAATAGGCATAAGAACTTCCTTTCCTCCTATGGGCAGATAGGACGACTTCCTAAGTGGCCACAAACCAAACTCCATACTCTTTGGTGTCCAAAGCACAAGAGATGATCCTTACTGAAGTGGTAATCCCAACAACAAGATATCTATCTCAATATCAAGAGAAAAACGATAGGATCCATGACCAGGATGTCACACCCCAAAACCGGAACGGCGGAAACGTTTGGAGGTGGAAGACGTCATGTTTAGTATCACAAGACATGCATCATAGTAATCAAAGTAATAAACAACCATTTCATTTGAAAGAAAGTGTTTAAAAAGTGTGTAGTTCACATCACATAGACAAATAAGTAAATAACAAAACAAGACTTGGAGCTATTATGCTCCATCTTCTGAATTCCCAACGCAAGTATCTGTCTACTAGTTTCCTGAGAATACAAGTTATTTGAAAGAGTTTATCAGAAATTAAGCTAGTGAGTTCATAAGATTTTAGTGATGTAAGTAAGTTGTAAGAAAGTTTAGTAAGTTTCAAGTTCTGTTTAGATCCAGAAAATCCTATATTTCCTGCTTTGATGAAAGATAAGTGAAATAACTCTACAATCCTTTTAATAAGTACTGAATGGATACAGGTTATATAAAATCCCAGAGTAAACAAACAATCGATTGTGTGTATCTGCTCTAAGGCCACAACCAAACAAGGAACAAGGAATGAGGCGGATGACCCACATCCCATTGGTTGGTAGATCATCATTGTATATAAGCCTTATGTATTCACTTGGTACTCATGGAGTTAATTGCAATAGTCTCTTTATATTTGATGAAAAGATCCTTTAAGAAAACCTTTATTTCTTATAGTAAAAATGGTAATAGATAGTTAATTGTATGAATCCGCCCTAAGCCCACAACCAAACAAGGAACATGAAATGATACGGATGGCACACATCTAACTAGCTAGTAGGTATTAATTATATATAACCCTGATGTATAAACTAAGGTATTATAGAATTAAACACCTCAGGTCCTTTAAGTTATATTGGTTTAATAAAATGGATTAAACCCTTTACTGGTAAGTTTCTAGTTTTGAATACCAAGTGTTATGTTTGAAAAGTATGTTTTGTACTAGAAAGATATACATTGAATTAGTGTCCTACGACCTGACCCATACCTAATACTCCTTATGATTACTTGGTGTATATGGAATATATATGTAATTATGATCAAATATATAGTAGTTTGGGTGAATCTTCTCTAAGCCCACAACCAAACAAGGAACAGGAAATGAAGCAGAAAGCACACATCCTATTACCTGTCAGATCCGATTAATATATATCCCTAATGTATACACTAGGGAATCGTAAAGTTGGCATTATAGGCCCATTTCTAATGAATGTGCTAGACCTGACTGTTCTGTTTGTCATTTGAAAAGATATAAGTTTTGCCTAGTTTATAACTATCTTGACTCAAAAATAGTTTGCATTAACTTTCTAGTGGAACTGTCACTTTACGAAAGTAATGGGAAAATGTAAGTACCCCGTTGTCTTTTGAATTTACATCCTAATGTACCACATTACCTTAAAATATGTTTGTTTTATTAAGTTCATAATGTGAAGGCTAGATCCCATACTATATGCTATACCTGTCAAAAGATTCTGGGAACCAAACGTGACTTCAGCAAACCAGTTGCTAGGCCGTGTAACTTCACATTAAAGTTATGTGATCATGTATACCAAATATAACTATCACCTTTTGTTTAGAACAATGAGTTAGTGATTCATTGGTATAATTAGATTTTGTAGTTGTCCCATGCTACAATACCTTATTAAGTTCGTTCTGTTATAGTATCTTAGTATGTTCTCGTTATACTATCTTAGTATCTTCTCTTGTTATAGTATGAAATGAACCCTAAACTATACCCCTTATAGTTTACTAGTAATTTACTTGAACTGTTGTTGAAAAGACTCATTTATCTACTAAGTTATGCTTGTACTTTAAAAACGGGGTTTTGTTAAACTATAAAGTAACATAACTTTAAAAGAGTTTTTGAAATGTTTTGATCACTTATAAAAGACATAATAAATCTTTTGAAAGATGTTTATAACAAACATTTACATAATTATCATTGTGTTCAACTTGTATTCCCCCTTCAAAGCATTTAAAATAGTTTAAAAGGTTGATTACAGGGTGTGAACTCACCTGATGTGGGTGATTCAAACGAATACGTGCATAAGGATGAGAAGCTCCACGAATAAATTCCCGATACACAAATGGGTCCTAAAGGACATATATTGACATATATTGGCATGAATACATTGTTTAGAAGCAACCAAATGCAAGGAAACACTTCACGGGACTAGGAAACACTTTGACCAAGTGTTGGAATCACATGTGATTCACTAAAGGGGAGTGTACAGCCACATGGAGGAGTGTGCGGCCAGGAGTGTACAACCTGGGAGTGTATGGCCGTACACTCATGGTAACAAGTGCACAATATCATTTTCCATGTGTAGAAATGCTTATGGGACAATTACTCATCAAGTCTTGAAGCTAGAAAAGCACTTTGAAGGCCCCTAAGCACCAAACAAAGGGGTGTACGGCCACATGTAGTGTGTGTGGCTTCACACTCCTTGATGAAATTGGTTTGGATGTTTTCTAAGTCTCATATCTAGTAAGTAACAAGCTTAGGGGATGGTACTTACGATATGGAAGCCTTTAGGAGTTTCTTGAGGATGTTTGAGGGTGTTTTGAGGGGTGTACCGCCACACATGGGTGTGCAGCCGCACACACTATCTGATCATGAGTTCTGGGCAATTTGAAGGACTTAAACTAGTGTTCTAACAAGTATTAAGCATTGGGAAAGAGTACTTACGATCCGGAGGCTCAAGAAGGCTTAAAATCACCAAGAACAAGTGTGTGTGTTCTTGGTGTTCTTGGTGAGACATGAAGATTTAGCCAAAATAGATGTTTTCATGGATGAATCAAGAGGTGTTTACAAGACTAGGAAGGATAACAAGAAGGATGGAAGAATCACTTACCACTTTTGAAGATCAAGATGAAAGACGGGATGATAGTTGAGAGAAAATCTCAATGTTCATGACTTGAAAACTGAAGAATGGCTTTGAAATGAAGGGAATACATACTTAGGAAGGCGTGTGTATGGCCCAACATAGGTGTACGGCCGTACACTCCCTCATATGGAGTGTATGGCTGGATTTTGGTGTTTAAACTGTATGCGATCAAATCCTTTACTCCATGCTTGAATGTACTAAGATTTGAACCTTTGAACGGACTCTAAACAAAGCTAAATGATAGCAGGAACGAGTCTGACAATCAGTTGAGTTGACTGGCTGAACTTTCAAAGAAAAAAGTTTTCGGGTTGTCACATCATCCCCACGTTAGACGGAATTTCGTACCGAAATTAGCTTTCTTAGAAGTACTACTGGGGTTGTGCTCCTCTGATTTGCAGAATACCCACTCGTAGATCTCGTAATTTTGCCCTAGCATTCATGATAGGATTCACACTTGGTCCATATATCTTTTCCCCGTGTACACAAGTCGTTTATAATTAAGATTAGTGAGATGGTCAGATGTGCGACTCTGCCCCAGGTCCACAACCAAACAAGGAACAGGAGATAGGGTAGAAACACACATACTAAATCTACGTAATCATAATCATATACCACCCTCGCATATACACTGAATAGTGATAGGTGGGCCATATTCTTCCTTAGCATCTACACTCGAACTCGGTCTACTGGACGTGTTTCGTGATGATCTTTGGAACATACGGCAGCAAGACTTCGGAAGGCATAATACTCTTCGCACGAGTAATTCGGAGTTTAGAATATGAAAGACAAAATTGAGGTTTAGATCGGACTGTCATTACGAATTACGAAGGTTTCGTGAACTTGACGGTCGAGGCAATAAAAACATATGAACTTAGTATGGTGAGAACCACGCCAACTCATGACGTACGATAGTAACAGACTCTTTACTGAACAAAGTTTTGACCGATTTGAATGAAATGTCTATTATACGATGATATACTGCTAGTATGTTTGAAAATGTACTCCTAGTGTGTTTGACAAAGTACCTCTAGTGTGTTCGATAATGTACTCTTTGTAACTGTTCTAGTGTTTTCTGTTTCCTCTTAATGTTACACTTTTACATATCGTACCGTGATGTGCGCATACATACTGAGAAAGTGCTTTGATAACTAGTGTCGATAGTTTGTACTATGATCCTGCTTGGTACCACTACAATCACCTGTCATATACAAGTTATGAATAATTAAGATGAATAAGACAACCAACTGAGGAACTTTACCTCAAATCCACAACCAAACAAGGAACATGAATTAAGGCGAAATAACTCAGTCTTAGTTTGCAACATATTAGCTATGCACAAACTTGATTTACATGCTAAGCCATCATAGCTTCTCTGAATGGATCTTTTAGTTCTCTTGAATATTGTGACTTGTTTCAATAAGTGAGTTATTATAATTACTTTTAAGTGTTTTTCCCAAGTTTTAATCTTAAATAAATATAAATTAATTTTTAAAAGTAATTACTAAGTCGAAAATGTACCACTGCTCGCTAGCGACTCCGAGGTTGATTCTCCAGTGGTGATCATTAGAATTCGTCAATCCGCTCCTGAGTTCTTGGTTATCGGGCGGTCTCTATAGTAGTGTCTAGTCTCACAAGAACCATAACAGGCTTGGCTTTCTGCAACTCCGAGGACTTGGGAGATCGGTTGAGTCGGTGCTCTGCAGCAACGGAATGTGTGTCGCTTTCTGTGGTAGTTTAGACACTGCATTTCCCGGCATACTCCAGTGTGGTAGTAGTTGCACTTACCACACTTCGGGAGGGTTCCAGCATATCGACTAGTAGGTGTTAGAGCAGCAGGTGTTGTAGCGGCGTACATAGTACTCGTTCGGTTCTCTTGCGGGGGTTCCTATGTTGTTCGCTTCTTCTTCCTCTTTTCCCCGACTTCCATTTATAGGCCTCTCCCTTTGATAGCTCGGGGACGGGGACTTCTACAGCATGGCAGACTCCATGGTCAACAAGTCTCTGTCCAAGCATTTCGCACTGTCGAATGTGGCTGGGTGAGAAGACAGTACATCTCCTTGGATCGGGGCAGTTAGACCCCAGATGTACCTTTCTATCTTCTTACTCTCTGTAGTAGCCATCTCAGGGCATAGTTCTACCAGGTCGCAAACCTGTCAGTGTAGGTCATTATGTCTGAGCCAATCATGGTATGCTCCCATAGTTTTTGTTCCAGCTTCTGAACCTCGCCCCTCGGGCAGTATACTTCCAACATTAACTCGTTTAGGTTTTCCCAACCTAGTGAGTTAGCCATCGATAGGGTCAGTGACTTAACATGGCTATTCCACCATGTTAGGGCTCGATCAGAGAAAGTGCAGGAAACAAACTTCACTTTTCTCTCTTCTGGGCATGAACAGATTGTGAAGACCAGGTATATTTTATCGAACCATCACATCAGAGCTATGACTCCACCATTTCCACTAAAGTAGATGGGTTTTCAGTTCATGAAGTCTTTATACGAACACTCCCTTGGGTGCTGTGAGTAGCTCCAGGGTTGGTTAAGTGGGTATCGCTACTAGATCCAAAGGCACCACTTTCATTGAGGTGAGCTAGAGCAGTTGCCACTGCGGAGGATATCGATATATGGAGAGCAACAATATCGAATTGTGGCGGAGGTAGTGGCGTTTGAGTTGGAGTTATCGGAGTAGTGAGTATGTTCGATCTGCGAGGAGTAATCTTTGCTAAAAGAATACAAAGATGAGATGGGATAAGTCTATAGCAGTGGATATTAGCCGAAAGCTGAAAGACAAGGTTATCCTAGTTCTAAGTTTGTTTGGTCCTGACTTCCACAGGGTCCTGGAAAAAATTTATTAAAGAGTTTACACCGAATAAACTTTATGAATAAGAATGACTGTCCTCGAATGAATATTTGTGACCTGAATAACTGTTAGCAATTTCATGTAAAGAAAATAATCCTAACACATAGGGTGAGCAGTGTTTCCACTAACTTATTAAGTTAACCTAGATTATTACTTATTGGTGTGCGCATAAGACGTTTTGGTTACTTCGGTTGATTTTTCTTCGAAAACTTCTTATGAATGTGCTCTTGTTCCTCCTTGACTCTTCTGTTGACCGTTGTGAGGAAGTGGTTACTCAAGGGTTTGAGCATTTTAACACTCCTAAGTGTACATGCAACTTTAAATACCTTGGATCTATGTTTTCTCTATTATACATGAAAATATGAACTTTCCAAGGTATTCATCCTAACTAACATAATAACATTGATTCATATGAATGTATCAAGTAAGAATTACATACCTCTTTGATGTAGAATGTCTTCATGAAGCTTGAGTGCCTAGTGCCCCAAGTGTAACACCTCAAATGGTTCACACAACACCAAATACACTTGGTATAACTTGAGAGAACATACACACTTAATGAAATCGGCTAGCCCTTCATTCTTAACATAGTGGCCGATTTTCTCCATGGAGCATCTTATGGGTTTTAGCCCAACCTGACAATCCATGGAGCATTAGCCCACTATATAAGTATGGATGATTTACACAATCAACCTATATATTTAATTAGTCTTCTTTTGATTAGTTAATTAATTCTAGATTAATTCTTGATCAATACTAATTAAATAATCTTATTAATATATTAGTACTTATAATATATTAACAAACCTTAAGTGTTATTTCTCTCATTTTAGTCTATCCAAATGCATGATGTCATGCAACCCAAATGGACCATGTCGGGTCGGGTCAAGTTTTACCAATTATAGTTGTGGACTTAGACATTAATCCAATAGTCTCCCACTTGGATAAGTCTATAACTATTACTGCGTATGACTTTAAGAACCGACTGGCAGTCGTAGCTCTTAAAAGCTTCTGTCGAACTCTGACCTTATTGATGAACTCTGAACTTTGTCAATGACTTGTCCATTAGATAAGGGATCATATATTCCTCCATTCTGGATATCATATGGACTGAGACATGGATTATAATCATTCTCTCCGTCCATTTGTTGTTTCCTAATTTCCGATTTATGATGACTGACTGATTGAACAAATCAAATCAGTCCTGGCTTGGCCAAGCACTCACATGTATCATCATTAAATCATCGAGGGCCCACAAATATCGTTTTTATCCCAAAGGTAAAAGGAATGGATAAACTTCGACTCATAAGGCTTGTTCTACTACTTGTTGAATCATACGCAAAGGCACGTTTTATAACATCAAGTTACCGAATGTGTGTTCGTGCAATCAATATACAACCAACTCATTGTAACAACTCATATCTCTAGGTTTGAAGAATATAAGATATTATCATTTCATGATCACTCGTGATAAAATCCATGAAGTGATTCCAATGAGCGTGGGTTGAATCGAACACTCAGAACTTATGAGCACTCATGAGTGTTGTCGCACAAGTTTGTCCAACAACTTAGACCTCTACAAGCCAACCCATAACAGTCTTGATTCATATCTACGTTAAACATATGACCGACTGTGGATGGTTTGAATAACTTAGTCATTCCGGAAGAATAACCTAGTTTATTCTGGAAGTCAAAACATGCAAAATGAAACACAAGAATAATTGAATCTAATATGGTATCAAAACCTATGAACATAAATATAACACCTTTTATTTATCACCATATGATTATCCATTATTCATTGCATACTGTTTCAACTATCAACTTTATTCTTGAATTAAATCAATAGTTGTCCCATGCTTCAAGCATGTACACTATGTTTTCTAAACACTAGTCATGCCATACACCAAGTATGCACACTATGTTTGCATATGATCTTTACATTGTGAAATAAACCAATTGAACCATGATTCCAATTTCACACTCCCGAATTCTTATGGCAAACGCAGGAATTCCAAATTCATGCCATTTTACCTAAATCTGTAAGATTCTAAACTTATATGCAATGATTCTCTTGTAATGATTATGCACAAAGTCACAAAGACTTGACAACAAACATTACAAAGCATTCCAAAGGAGATCAACTCCTTGGAAGCATCCTTCTTGCATTAAGTTTCCTAATCTTACACAGATTTATTGAACAACTTCCACCAATGGGATCATTTCCACATTCACCTTTTGACTAACACTTATGAACAAGAGTTGCCTTTTTTCAGAATATGTAAATATGGTCCTTCAACACAATTAACACTATACTTCCAACTATCCCTAAGCAACCAATCTTTGGTAAACCTTAGATTGTCCTCAATAATTGCTTAATCGTTTTAGTCATATCCAGTTCTAGACCTTTTCCGTTCTTAATGCCCTAGGCATTTGGAAAATTTTAGAAAGGATGAATATAGCACATGTAATCGATCCTATATCCGAAGCATATGCGACACGATTCATGATGTCTCACATAAAGACTAAACCAGTCTTTTGCTATAATATTTCCATTTCTATTTTCCAAGTTTTCATAATTCAGATTATGAAAAGGGATGTCGTAATCATAATCAAATTTTAGAACGCAAATAATGAAACCATATATAGAATTTCCTTATGAAATTCATATATATTCTTGACTAAATTTGATTAAAATCTCACGATCTAAGCTTATAGATTTGAGATGAAGTATAATTTCCTCTCCCTTAATTATAGCAAAACAACTTTTTCAACCCCTGCAGCCTCAAGAATTGAAACTTTTGTTTTCTATAATTAACATTGCTAACTTGCAATACTTATCATAATTATCATGCTCCCATTAACATGATGATTATTAGCATAACATTTATGCTCCCACTAGCTTTGACATGTACTCAGAAATCAGCTGGACTTCTAGAAAAACAATACTTTATTGACTTCCTTACCAAAATTCAGATTTCTGATACTAAATTGCTTTGATAAAACTTTATCAATATCATACACCTTATCTTAGATAGCTCATAAGTGTTTCTAAACAATTTAAGAACTATGAAAAGGGATGCTGTAATCATAGTCTCAGTTGTTTAGACCTTTGCCACTTCTCACAAGTCCATGTTAGTGTGTCGGTTAACCACACAAGCTCCACTAACGGCTTTAAGAATGCAAATATCACAATTGCTATTTAGTTAAAATCTACTTAGTGAAAGTTTTTCCTCACCATCATTTTCATGAATCGGAGGGAAACCTTATGACACCTAGATTTAATGGTGTATGTGTTCTTATCCATGTGAATTGTCAAAACCATAGTCACAAGACAAGGATAATGACAAATCCAAACTCATATGGACTGAACTCAATCTTAATTTATTACCATCTGGCAGCTCAAGGGCCTACCATTGGTTCCAAGTTGTTATGCAACCAATTGAGAACTCTAAGAACTCATATGCAATGCCAACTTTAATTGGAATAGGCACAGAATATGTCAACACGATAGGTTATAAACCTCAAGTTGTGTGTTAATGAAGAACTTCAGGTTTTATTCTTGATTAGTTCTTGAGACTTTCAAGACCTTTAAGACTCCCACTGTCCTCTTGACATATTAGTCTTTCTTGTCAGATATTCAAGAGATAGTGTAGATTCTAATCAACACAAACACTTCACATAATTGGCCTTAGTTGGTCTTTGTTTTATCCAAAACATCAAAACTTACCAATTTCAAATGTACAAGAGTAGAAAACTTTTACTCTTACATTTGACAAGTTTTTTAAACCTTCTTTAAGACATGTCACTCAAGTTACAATTTTAGAGAGTAACTCTAAGAATTGTTTTTGGAACGAAGTATGAATCATCTTCTTAACTTAACCATTACAACAATTCATAACTCCTCTTCTTAACTATCAGAATCCACTTAGAGGATGAATTGTGATAAGGTCTCAAAATCATTAAGATGGTCTTAAAACATGATACTAAAGTACTCTCCCATCTTTTCAGATTTGAGAAACTTTTATCTTTTTACCTAAGTTGATTCTTCTTATTCGCTTTGACATACATTGGAACCTTTTCCAATGTATCAGAATTACACTTAAGCTTGTAAGTATAACCATATTTATTGAGCTTTAGTAAATTATGACGAATAATCTTATCGATGTTTTGTGGTGGACTTGACCAGTGCACAAAAATGTGTACTCGATCCCTTAGACCTTCACTTGACTCACACATCCATCTGAACAAGTAATTAGTCTTAATTTTCCAATGCTTGAAAGTTCTCATTCATCATACTATACAACTTGCATGATTCCAAGTTTCGGTCCAATTGAAACTTCGGTGATGAGGATCTTTCCTTATTTGGTAAATTTAGACATTTCCGCAAATGATAGAATCAATTTCATATTTCCACGCTTGCTATTAATGGAATCATATAAGCAACAATTTTTTTTCTCTTTTATCAAATGCCATTGTAAGGATATTTTAAAATAAATAAAATCAAAATTTTTCCTTTTATTTTAAAAACTTTGCGGAAAAAACTATCCTTACGATGCAAAAGTGCATGAAAACTTTGTTGTTATCTATTCCTAAGCAATATATTATAAGTCCTAAGAAGTATCTCAAGAATTCGATCTTCAAACTATGCAATAGAAATCCATCTACGCGATCAGATTCAGCATATTCTTTCTTTAAGTTTCTTCACTTTTATTTGATTCTTAAAAATATCAACATGTGACCCAGTCACATCATGTATCAAGAATCTCAGAATAGAAACTTAGCAGAGTTAGATAGTGGACCTTACCTGAAGTAGGGTCAAACTTATTGACTTTAACATCCTTACATAAAATTGGAAGCTTCACAACTAATGAACCTTCCTTTGGCAATATAAACATATGGACCCTTTGGTAATAATACGCATGACTATCACAGACTTAGCTTTTCTCTTTACCATTTGGTCAACCGAGTTGACTATCGCCGATCCCTTTCCATTGGGATGAGAATGCTTTTTTTGGATTTCCAGTGTCATCATTGTCAATATCCATAAAGTTTTAGGAAGTTGATCTTAGCATATTGATAAGATCATTAAGGTTCTTGTTATAGTCTATTTCATAGGAGTCCCAAAGGAACTCACTATGTGACTTAGAAAGTGATTGAACCACCAACTTTCTCAAGACTTTGACACCTAACTCTCTCGGCTTGTCAATATGTGACCTGATCTCCAAGATGTGATCACACCTAGATCTTGCCTTGCCAATAGGGCTTGAGTGACCTTGAACTTGTGGGATAGGGAGAATAATTGGAGGAGGTGGAGAAAGTAAAGTTCCAAGAGATTTAGGAGGATCATAGATGTCTAAAGTAGACATCTTTTGGGAGACATTCAAGATAGCTGATTAAAAGTCCTTAATATAACACCCAATATGAAATATTAAGGCTAGGACCCAACACAATACTTTTATAACTTAGAAGAGGGATGTCATAATCCAAGCTATAAAATATTTGAAGGTAGGCGAATGACGATTCACCAATTTCCACCATGAAAAAAAAAATTTAATTAGGTTTTACTTGGATTTGAAACTCTTAGATCTTTTAAGATTCATTGAACTGTTCAATGGCATGTTTCAATCTCGAGTGTGCCCTTCAGGTTTTGTGACTGGGATGCCGAGGATCACAAAACAAGATGTGAAGTAACCATGCAAATATACTTGGTACCCTTAATATTTACCCCTTAAACGATGTGTCGGTTAACCACACACGCTCCACCGATACTACGATAAATATTAAGTTACCCTTTCCCCTACCTTGTTAAGTCCTGGCTAGTGTGCCAGTTAACCACACATGCTCCACTAATGGCTTAAACAAAGTGCAAAGTGTAATTTCATGGGTTAGAACCAAATTCACATTTTCCTAAGTAACTAAGATTGGGTATTAATAAGAGTTTAGTTACTTAGTATTTATCATTAATACTTTTAATGAAGGGAGAATTCTAATCCTTGTCCTACCTATTCGGCCAATGACCCTCGACCAGTCAAGGAAGCAGTGGGTGAGAGTGGACATCCATTAAACTGCTATTTTATAGGCAGTAACCTTATACCCCACCTTATAGACCGGCTTCGTGAATGAGGCCTACTAGTGGTAAGACTCACTTCACTCTTATACATACATACATATATATATATATATATATATATATATATATATACATATATATATATATATATATATATATATATATATATATATATATTATTAAATCATAATATTATAAAGTATAAGGGTTGAATTCTAACTTTTAAAATTCTAAGGGCTTAACTTGGAATTAAAGTATTCATAAAAGAAAATTTTTCAAATTCCAAAACTTGAGGGCAAGTTTTGAAACTATTCAAAACTAATTAATTCCATAACTTATGTGTTTAAAGTAGTTTTAATTAAAAAAAAAATCTTCAAGTTCCATAAGTTGAGGACAAGTTATGGAAGACTTTGAACTAATAAAAGAATGTAACTTTTCTTTATTTTGTAACTTATGGATTTAATTAAGGTTACACATTTTATTACTTAATGAAGTGACTCTTGAACCTCCATAACTTGAAGACAAGTTATGGAGTCATAAAACCATTTAATGAGAACAAGACTCTTCATTTTGTAACCTTTGCCATCTTTTATGAGTTTTAGGAAACTTAAATGTGACTTTTCATGTAACTTGAGGACAAGTTACACAAACACATTTTAGAATCATCTCTTAGATTAAAATGGATTGAAAACACATAATCAATTAACTTACGTATTAATCTAAGCAACTCATATGAACAAAGATAATTCACATCAAACTTTTTCATGTAATTAGCATAACATTTAAGCTAATACAAAACATGAATCTATTGACAATTATCTTTAAAATTGGATTATCATGAACATTACCACACCAAAATAGGTTTACAAGTCCAAAAACAGCTTTTGGTAATGTTCCTAGTCCAATTCCAGCCAAAAAACACGAAAGTAAGCTGTCAGGGGTCAAAACTCATCGAGTTCATGCAATAAACCATGAACTCGTCGAGTTTATTGAACAAACTTGTCGAGTTTTCTGTCTGGACAACTTCTTGGCTTCGAAAAATGTATTTGCATCAAGAGAAAGCAAGCCTAGGCTCTGATACCACTGAAGGGTTTTGAGCATTCTAACACTCCTAAGTGTACATGCAACCCTAAATAACTTGGATCTATGTTTTCTCTATTATACATGCAAATATGAACTTTCCAAGGTATTCATCCTAACTAGCATAATAACATTGATTCATATGAATGTATCAAGTTAGAATTACATACCTCTTTGATGTAGAATGTCTTCATGAAGCTTGAGTGCCTAGTGACCCAAGTGTGACACCTCAAATGGTTCACACAACACCTAATACACTAGGAATAAATTGAGAGAACATACACACTTCATGAAATCAGCTAGCCCTTCATTCACACACATAGTGGCTGATTTTCTCCAAGAATAGGATCATTATATAGTTAGGGTTACACCATGTAAACCCTAATTGTCATGGCCTTTCTTTTCCATGATCCATGGGTACAAACACACCATGGAGCATCCATGGAGCATCTTATGGGGTTTAGCCCAACTTGACAATCCATGGAGCATTAGCCTACTATATAAGTATGGATGATTTACACAATCAACCCAGATATTTAATTAGTTTTCTTTTGATCACTTAATTAATTCTAGATTAATTCTTGATCAAAACTAATTAAATAATCTTATTAATATATTAGAACTTATAATATATTAACAAACCTTAAGTCTTATTTTTCTCATTTTAGTCTATCAAAATGCATGATGCCATGCAACCCAAATGGACAATGTCGGGTCGGTTCAAGTCTTACCAAGTATAGTTATGGACTTAGACATTAATCCAACAGTTACATCTATATGGGTTTGTCGAGCGAGAATGGAAGTGTCTAAAGAATCTATGAGCTTAAGGGTATTATTAGCGGGTGATACTTACAGAGTCCTTCTATAATTGTACATTGTATACAAGTTGTATATAATTTAAGATTGCATAGACCTTCGAATAAGTGATCCTACTCCAAAACCACAACCAAACAAGGAATAGGTAGTGAAGCGTAGATCACAAATTCTAAGTCTATAAAATCTCAATTATATAAAACCTTGGGAGTATACATCGCAAGATTATAGACATATTTGTAAGGGTCTTTTAATTTATCACTTAAGTTATTTATATAGTGCCTAAAATACTCCTATAGTATTTTTAATGTAATGTACTTAGTATGTTTCAAACTTTTTATCGTGTTATAGTGTCATAGAATACTCCTATAGTATTCTAACTTTCATGTTCTGATCTGGAAATCCCTTGTATAGATTTAGGTAAGTTTTAACACCGTTGCAACACCACATCACTCCCAAGCACATGTCGATCACATCTCAAATGAATATAGTTGATTAGGCTATATTGATCCCATATACGATTACATAACTGCCCAGGTTTGACCGTAGTTTTCAAGCTTTAAATACTTCTGTTTTGTTCTTCTTGTGATACTTGTTCTAGTATGTGTACAGGTATAAGCAAGTAGGTATACTTTTATAACTTAATGTTATATTCTTAAAATATATTATTATTTAGATCACTTAAGCCTCATTGTATTTATAGTTGTATATCTTTTATCAGTTGATGTAAGTCCCCAAATTGCTTGAGTATAAATCAGATCTGTTTGATGGTGCGGAATCCCAATCAAACGGATGATGGCAAATCAAAATAGAAGAGAAGGAGAAGATGATGATGAATCTTGAATGTATTCATGAATATGAGTGAAGTTCCTTACACAATATTCACTTTCTCTCTGTAGAACACACCTTAAGTTTCACACACTTAAGCTTCTCTCTTCTCTCACTCACATCCACTCCTCACCCCTTACACCTACATTTATAGGAACATGGCCGAACATAAGTTTACGGGCGTGAATGGGTTTACGGCCGTAAACACCCACCTAGTCGTAAACACATAAAATATTACATAAAAATACAATTGCCTAGAAAAGCAAAGTATAAACCATATTTTTGACCCAACAATGTCCCCCTTGGTTTATAGCTTTCTTTTCTTAATTGACCCAACAAGCTCCCCCTAAAAAGTAGCTGGATTTTCTTGTTAATCTTCATTAGGAGCTTGGCTTCAGCATTTATCTTCAAATTCTTCACAACTTCAAGATAAACTTGATGAATCTTCAATGAATGACTTCATCTTGAACAATTGAGATTTTCTTCAAGATTTGACTCTGAACACATCTTGGGTGAGGAGGCTTGATGTACTGATTCTTGAAAGATAGCTCTTTCAGCTTGAGAATCTTCAGAGAGAACAACGGAGAGAAATATTCTTCTTGATCACTTCAGTAGGTTCAAGATAGCAGCAAACTGATTGAGGAGACTTCAATGCAATCTGTCACATAATCCTCAAGAATAGCTTCACCTTGCTTCTAGGGTTAAAGGATTGAATGTTTAAAGAATAATCTTCATTTCTCGTTCCTTCGAATGAGAATTCTTCGATGATCACAGATGAAACTTTGGCTCAGAAATCTTAATATAGTTTCCATGAGTCTCATCTACACCTGAATTCACTTTTAAGACAAAACAAAACTAAAAGAAAACTTAGCACACAAATTAAAGAAGAAACAAAAATATTTTTGGATTTTTGATTTCTCTAAACAGGAAATAAAATTGAAAGTTGTGAGACAGCCTGAACTTGTTTATCAGTACCTTCACCTTCATGAATAGATCTGGTCAATTGCCAGTATTGTGGTCCACTTAAATACGAAAGATATCGAGAAACTTTTCTAAATAAACCATTTAGCTAACAACGACCACATGTATTGTTTTCCACTTAAATTAATCAGCAAGATCTATAGAAAACCTCTAAATGGTTTAATTTTAGTTGCTCTAGAACGTGTTTCCCGCTTCCTGATATACCCTAGTTATCAAGAACTTCCTAAGGACTCCTTACTTTAGGTGAGTAAATACTTATTAAGGAGGAAGTTAGATTTAGAAATAGGTGCATATGTTGTGTCCCAGGTCGGATATATTTCAATCACGCAGAGGGGACAACATATGGATAACTAGGATAGAGGGATTGAGAGGTAGAATGTTGCATATGTTGTGTCCCAGGTCGGATCTTACGATCACGTAGTTGGGACAACATATGGCTAACAGATAGAAATAGTTTCATAGATAAGAAGGTGTGTAGAAATAGAGTTGCATATGTTGCATTCCAGGTCAGATCTTCCGATCACGCAGAGGAAGAAACATATGACTGATAGATAGAAAGCAAGAAAATAATTTCCTACAGACCTACTTTATGAGAACCCCTCAGTTGCCCTATCAGAACCAGAATTAAGGACATAGGTCCGTACATCAAGGAAAAGTTGAACCACTATTCTAGATGCGTATTAATTTAGTGTATCCCTTGGGTTCCCGTGTTTATCTCACTGCTCAATCTACCCGAGCGTCGTATGGTTAGTCCAAACAATCCTAACTAAATCCACACTATCAAATCTTTCGTGCCTACCAGCACATTTGAACACAGAGTCTAGACATTTCAGATTCAAACCTTTAGATATGTTTTAGACTGCCCGTTATCACTTTCTTGATATCACTTCCCAATAATAACTACTAACGAAAAACTATTAAGAAAATGAAAAATTGTCTTTAAAACGAATTAGAGTAAGATAAACTCAGTAGTATAGAGAAGAAAACGCAAACCGTAATTCACCGATTGAATTTGCATCCAGAAGGTTTGAGAACAGCACACATAATCTCAAAACTGATATGAAAATTCTTCATGTCATTAAGCACTAACCCCATTTGTGATCTCTTCCTTTCCTTCTTTCCCGCAAAAGGACACATACTCTCAAACAAAGGTCTGAATGTTGTACAGTTGAGAGATGTTCCATATCATGTGCCTGGAACAGCCACTACTAACAAACCAAAGTCCAATGATATGCCTCCGTAGCTGCTCCGACACAGAGCGGGATCTGTTAGTCTTTGGAACACAGTCCATTTTGAAACTGGGTCGACCTTTTTCATCCTTGCATGATACTCTCTCCCATGACATATCCTGCTTATCAGAAATAGGAAATGTAGAAACGTTAGAGTTGTTAGGTGATTTGGGAGATTGAGCCTTCAGAACCTATTTGTAGTTGGGTTTAACCCATTTCTTTTTTCGATCTGATGGGTGGCTCAGTACTTGCTTTTGATCTTGATGTCGGCCGTTGAAATGACTTTGACCTAAGTAGTCTTTGTTTCACTAGTCTATTTGTTGGAATGGGCTTCTTGGCCGACATTCCCTTATTTCCCTTAGGATTCTGATTCTTGTGGGTTTAACTCTTGGCCTTCTGTGCGTTCCAGACACCATTGTCTGAACGTTACCTTGAGGGGTTTCCGTTGGAGTATCTCCCTCTTGGCGCGTTTTTCCATCCTTGTGCGTAGTAGGGAACGTATGCGCGGTTAGGACAATTTCTGGCAATGTGTCCAAGTGTTCCACAACAAAAACATATCTTTTTCTTTAGTATGAAGTTGTTTCTTCCTGACCTTGGTGGCGTATCCTTGCCTTGTCTCTTATTGTTCCCACAAGCACAATTACAATAGACACTCTGTTTCACTGGAATTGGTGGCCTGTATTTCTCAACAACAGGTTGATCAGAAGCAGCTGAGTTTGAAGCAACAGATTCAGAGTTCATGGAGATGTTGGTTTGTTCAATGGTGTTCTCCTTGGTCTCATTCTCTACTACTTTACCTGCACATGAAATAGAAGCATTAGTATTTTCAACCTGAATACCACCTGACACAAATCCAGCTGGTTTTCCATATTGAAGATGTACCTCACTATCAATTTCTTCATGTGTCATATGGATGGATGTGTAGTTATGATTGAAAGGTGGAGGAACACTATCATACCTTAGACCTTTGTGCTTGTTATTTTTAAATTCCAGACAATGTTCTATCATGTTTGCAACTACTTCGCTTGACACATCAAATTTTTTAAAATCAAAATCTAGAGTTTCAAATTTGATTTTTAATGTCTCAAGCTCAGCAGTTAATTCGACAAGTTGTCTCTTAACATAGTCATAATTTTCACATTTATTACAATAGTCTTCCTGAAGCCTCTTAAAGTCTTTGATTTTTGCTTCTAATTCAGTCTTTAGGGGTTTCTGTCTTTTCCTAAGTTGATATCCTTCGTATTTTAGGTCCTCAACTTCCCTTTTTAGCAAATCATTATGTTAACGAAGAATTTTAATCATATCTTCACATGATTGACAGCATGAAACTTCATTGATCGGGATGTTTGCGGAACTCATTGTTTTTCCACACTTCAAAGCATCAAGTTCTTTAATTACAGCAACAAGACTAAGACGACTGAGATCTTTTGTCTTATTGATGACACCCACGTTCATATCCCATGACTTCGAAAGTGCATTCAACACCTTTTTGTTTATCTCAGATATAGTTAAGAAGATCCCAACTGTATTCATCTCAGTAGTAAGTGTAGTAAATCGCTGCAGCTGAGCTTCCAGGGTTTCTCCAGGGATATAGTTGAACATGTTGAATTTTTGTATTAACAGATCCTGACTCTCTTTCATGTCTTAAAAGTCCAAATTAAAAAGTCAAACCGAAAATCTAAATTTGAAAATTTAAAAGTCAAACGAGAAAATCAAAGATTAAAGTCAAAGGTCAAATTTTTAAAAGTCAAAGTCAAAATTTTAAGAAAAAAATTAAAAATTAAAAACTAAAATTTTTGAAGAAAATGGAATTTAAAAATAAATTGAATTTGAATTTTGGGTAAAAAATGTTAAATTTGCAAAAAATGGGAACTGAGAACGACTGGTTTTGAATTAAATTTCGAAGGAATAGAACAAATGACTTGCTAGTCCAACTGGTTTGATGCGTGTATTGATAACTCAACACACCTGGGTTCGATCCCCGACACCCCTAATTCGTTTCCCCGTTTTTGTTGAACGCTACTGCAGATAAGAGCTTGATATTGTCGAGTCGTCCACCAAGCCGCAATCCACCAAGCCGACTACCGAGCTGCACACGTTCTGAGCTGCAACCGCCGTCGTGCACCACCGGCCGTAAACTCTGGCGACCGTAAACTCTGGCCACAAACTCACCGACCGTAAACTCCGACCGTAAACCCTCACTTGTTCATATGTAGCCGATTTTGGTGGAGAATATGATCCTTATATAGTGTTGACACATCTAGGGTTACACCATGTAAACCCTAATGTGTCATGACTTTTCATTTCCATGACCCATGGGTTTGTAACTCCCATGGAGCATCCTATGGGTAGAACCCAACTTGATAATCCATGGAGTCTCTTAGCCCAGTATACAAGTTATGGATGATTTACATAATCAACCAATATATTTAATTAGTTATCTTTTGATCACTGAATTAATTCTAAATTAATTCTTGATCAAACTAATTAAATAATATTATTAATATATTAGAACTTATAATATATTAATAAACCACAAGTATTATTTCTCTCATTTAGTCTATCCAATTACATGGTGCCATGCAACCCAAAAGGACCATGTCGGGTCAGGTCAAGTACATACCGGAAATAGTTATGGACTTAGACACCTTATCCAACAGTCTCCCACTTGGATAAGTCGAATAACTATAACTGTAATACTTCAGGAACCGAACGGAAATCGTAGATCTTTCAAGGTCTCTCAGAACTGAGAAGATGATGATACGCCATTTAAGATAAGTGATCATATAATCCTTTGTTCGAGATATCAGTCGGACAAATACATGGAACAATATCTTACTTCTTGCCCAGCAGTTTGTTTCCCGATTTCCGATTTGTTTGACAAAGAACTTAATTGAACACATCAACTTAGTTCTGACCGGGCCCGGTACATAGGTCAAAAAAAATCATCGAGGGGCCCAGATATTAGCTTCTAATCCAAGAAGGAGCAGATAAACTTCGACTCATATGTTTGTTCTACCACTCATTGAATTATACACAAGTGCACGTTTTATAACATCGAATTAACAATCCATTTTTGTACAATCAATGCATAATCAACTCATAAGTAACAAATCATATCTCCAGGTTTGAAGACTTATATGATATTAGCGTCTCACGATCACTCAAGATAAATTCCATGAAGTGATTCCAGTGCGCGTGGGTTAAGTCCAATGCTCAGAACTTATGAGCACTCATGATTATTATAGCCATGTCCAACAACTTAGACCTCTGCAACCAATCATGACAGTCTTGATTCATACCTACTTCCGGCATATCACTGACTGTGGAGGTTCGAATAATATGATATACTAAACATAATTATTCTGGAAGTCAAAACATGCAAAAGAAATATATTAAACGATCAACAAGAGATCGCAACACTTTACTCATTAATAAAACACCTTTTATTCATCATCTAATGTCAATTACACTTTACAAATTTCGAGGTTATCTAACTACTAAATCTAATATCATCCTTCAGCCTATGCTCCGAGCATGCTGGAGATGCCTAACCCGAGTCAGTCCTTTCGTGAGGGGATCTGCTAGATTCTCATCCGATAATACCCTCTTTGCCACGAGGAGTCGTTCTTCTATTAGATGTATGATGAAATGGTATTTTCTGTGGATATGTCTGGATCTCCCGTGATCCCTTGGTTCCTTGGCTAAGGCAACTGCACTTTCACTATCGCAGAAAATTTCCATTGTCTCCTTAATAGTTGGTACAAATCCAAGGTCTCCAATAAAGTTCTTCAGCCATATCGCCTCCTTTGCTGCCTCGCTAGCTGCTATATACTCTGATTCCCAAGTTGAATCAGGCATTGTCTCTTGCTTGGAACTCTTCCAAGAAATTTCTCCTTCGTTTAAAGTAAAGACTCAGCCTGACTGAGAGCAGAAATTATCCCTATCAGTCTGAAAGCTAGCATCACTATACCCTACAACTCTCAAGTCATCACTCCCACCGAGGGTAAGGACCCACTCCTTAGTCCTCCGTAGATACTTAAGGATATTCTTTACCGCATTCCAGTGTACCATTCCAGGGTTCCCCTGATACCTGCTAACCATGCTCAAAGCAAAGGCTACATCAGGTCGAGTACACGTCATAACATACATGATCGATCCTACAGCCAACGCATAAGGTATTCGACTCATTTCTGCTATTTCAGCCTCAGTACTAGGGCTTTGTGTCTTACTCAATCTGGCGTTACTCTGGATGGGTAACTCTCCTTTGTTGGACTCCTGCATGTCGAATCTCTTCAGCACCTTATCCAAGTAGGTACTCTGCCTAAGTCCAATTAGTCTTTTACTCCGGTCTCTCAAGATCCTTATCCCTAGAATATAAGCAACTTCTCCTAGGTCCTTCATAGAGAAACACTTCCCAAGCCTGGACTTAACTTCCTATAGAGTTGGGATGTCATTTCCTATGTGTAGTATGTCATCCACATACAAAACCAAAAAGCTAACTTTACTCCTACTAGCTTTGATATACACACAAGATTCATCTTCACTTCTAGAAAATCCAAACTCTTTGACTTTCTCATCAAATCAAAGATTCCATCTGTGAGGTGCTTGCTTTAATCCATAAATGGATTTCTCAGGATTATACACTCTATTAGGGTACTCTGTATTGACAAAACCCTCTAGCCGACTCATCTAAACATCCTTAGCCAACTTTACATTAAGGAAAGCGGTTTTGACATCTATTTTCCATATTTCATAGTCATGAAATGCAGCTATGGCTATCAGAACCCTAATAGACTAAATCTTTGCGACTGGAGAAAAAATCTCATCATAATCGACTCCTGGAGTTTGTGAGAAACCCTTTGCAACCAGTTGTGCCTTATAAGTGTGTACATTACCATCCATGTCGGTCTTCTTCTTGAATATCCATTTGCACCCTACAGTCTTACGATCTTGTACATTCTCAAACAAGTTCCGAACTTGATTGTCATACATGGACTGTATCTCACTGTCCATTGCCTCTTTCCATTTGGATGACTCAGGGCCTGCCATGGCTTCCGCATAACTGTAGGTTCATCTAGACCTATCAGTGTCTCATCACTGATAAGTGTATCACCTTCCACAGTAATATGGAATCAATAGTAATGCTCAGATGCATTCCTAACCCTTGTGGAACACCTCAGAGGTACAGACTTGTCAATTGGCTCAACAGGAGTTTCCTCCTAAAGTTGAGTGCTAGGGTTTGAAGTTCCTTCACCACTTGACTCTTGAATTTCTTCAACGTCAACTTGCCTCCCACTGTTTCCTTGGCTTATGAACTCTCTCTCTCCCTCTCTCTCTTGAAAGACAGCCCTCCTTGCTACAAAGAGCACATTTTCACTAGGTCTGTAGAAGAGGTAACCAAAGGATTGATGTGGGTAGCCGATGAAAATACACCTCTCGCTTCGAGGTTCGAGTTTATCATGAGTCTCGAATCTCATGAAAGCCTCGCAACTCCAAATCTTGATGTGGTCTAGTTTAGGTACTTTACCAGTCCACATTTCATGAGGAGTTTTGGAAACTTTCTTTGTAGGGACCAGATTAAGGATATAGGTGGCAGTCTCTAAGGCACACCCCCAAAATGAGATTGGTAGCAAAGCTCGACTCATCATGGAACGAACTATATACAACAAGGTTCGATTACGCCTCTGAACCACACGATTCAACTACGGTGTCCTAGGAGGTGTCAATTGTGAGACAATCCCACATTCCCTAAGATAGTCGAGGAACTCTGAACTAAGATACTTACCACCTCGATCGGATCGAAGCATCTTAATGTTCCTGTCCAATTGACTCTCGACTTCCTATTTAAACTCTTTAAACCTTTCAAAAGTCTCTGACTTATGCTTGATTAAGTAGACATATCCATATTTACTGTAATCATCAGTAAAACTCAAATAATAACGATTAGCATCCCTTGTGGCATGTTTGAATGGTCCATACACATCCGTGTGTACGAGATCCAACAAACCTTCACCCCTCTCACAGGAACATGTGAAGTGTGACTTTTTCATTTTTCCAAGTAAGCATGATTCGCAACTATCATCTGACCTTAGGTAAAATGACTCCAACACTCCACCCTTTTTGAGTTGGCCTATGCGTTTCTTGCTTATATGTCCAAGACGACAAGGCCATAATGACGCTTTATCCAAGTTATTATCATTAACAGAATCAATACACAATACATTATTTCCTAAGTTATCAACCACAGATACAGTTTCATACACACCATCACAAGGTAATTCTTTAAAATAAAGAACATTATTAAAGAAAGCATTAATCGAACCAACTTCATTATCACATGAAAAGGTAAAACATTTTTTATACAATGCATGAAAGGAAATAATATTTCTTGCCATTTCTGGCGAATAACAACATTTATTCAAATCTAAATTAAACCCACTACTTAGCGATAAAGTATAAACTCCAATCTTGGTGACAGGTAAAGCTTTCCTATTCCCCATGATTAAGTTTATTCTTCCATGCTCCACATTCTCACTACTTCTTAGTCCCTGCAAATCAAAATAGATATGAAACCCACAACCGGTATCAAGGACCCAATAGTTAGAATGGGGTGAGTTATTAGATAAGATAGTGTAAATACTTGCATGGTTGGGTTTAACTTTCCCATCCTTCACATCTTGCTGGTACTTTGGGTAGTTCCACTTCCAATGATACTTTTCATGACAATAAAAGCATTCAGCCTCTTTTGGGTCAGAAGAAGGAGTGACGAAACCTTTCTTGGTTCCACTTGAAGAAGAGCCATCAAGGGTCCTAGCCTTGGTACCCTTCGAAGAGCTCTTTCTCTTCTTCCCTCTACCTTTCCCGATTGCCAAGACAAGGGAGGAGTTTGGAGTAGGAGTGTTAACAACTAACTTACCTTTAAGAGCTGTTTTTGCGGTCTTGAGGAGTCCCTGAAGTTTGCTGAGTGTGACCTCTTCCTTATTCATGTGATATGTCATGCGGAATTTATCATAACACGATGGTGAGGAGTGCAAAATGATATCTATTGCAAGCTCCTCAAGGAAGTTCACATTAAGCTTCAGCAACCGATCCACATACCTTTTCGTTTTCTGCATGTGGCTCGTGACAGATTCCCCGTCCTTCATCATGGTTGTTATCATGGAGCAAATGATTTCATACCTCTCTTGTCGTGCACTTTGATGGTATCTTTCCATCAGATCTTGGTGCATTTCAAAAGGGTAGAAGTCCTCATAGGACTTTTGGATTTCCGTTGTCATGGTGGCCAATATGATGCATGCCACTTTTGTAGCATCCCTTTCATGTGCCCGGAAGTCAGCGTTCTCCTGGGGAGTTGCGGTGGTCTCATCAATCTCCTTAAGCTCCTTGTCAAATACATATTCTTTGTCCTCGTAGCGGGTAATCATCCTGATGTTTCTGATGCATTCATTGAAGTTGGATCCATCAAAAGTGACTTTCCAACACAAGTTCATAAGGGTAAAGGGGCCATTAGGATTAGAGCCAGAAGCAGCATTGTTTGAAGACATCTGAAAGAAGAGAAAAAGATTAGTTTAGATATTAAGAGAGTCCTTAATAAAACACCCAAATGTAATATGAAGGGGAGGATCTAATCACAATATATTATAACTTAGAAGAGTTATGTCGTAATCCAAGATATAACATATTTGAAAGGTAGGTGAATGACGATTCACCAATTTCCACCATAAAAAACGAACTATTATTATTAGGTTTTTAATTGGTTCTTAGAAATTCCTAGATTCCTTTGAGATTCAATGAACTTTTAAAAGGCATGTTTCAATCTCGACTATGACCTCCAAGTTTTGTGACTGGGATACCGAGGATCACAAAACGAGGTGTGAAGTAACCATGCAAATCACTTGGTAACCTTAAATTTTATCACTCAATCGATGTATCGGTAAAACAACACACACTCCACCGATACTATGATAAACCTTAAGTCACCCTTTACCTACCTTGTTAAGTCCAAGTTAGTGTGACGGTTAACCACACATGCTCCACCAACGACTTAAAAAAACTGTAAAGTGTAATTTCATTGATTAGCAACTTATTCACATTTTTCCTAAAGTAACTAAGATTCGATATTTAATAAAAGCATTTAGTTACTTTATAATTGTGATAACTGTCAATTTCTGGTCAAGTCAAAGTCAAATAAAGTCAACAAGTCAAACCGGTCAACTCAACTAACCATTGTGTACTAGGGCTTATGTTAGGTAAATACTATACAACTCCCTATTCTAATGAGAAGTCATAAATTGAAAAGTACGTACATCTAGATTTCCTTAACCTAAAATTGTGGTAAGTAACGAACCAAACCGATAAAACAATGTTGCATACTCATCGGGAGTGTTTAAGATCCTTAAACATGGCTTAACGGGGTTTACGGACCTTTCATTGCGAAGCCGGACACTCACAAATGTCACACACGAAACCTCTATCAATCATTTTCACTCTATCTCTCTCTATTTTGGAATCTCTCCCAAATCTCTCCACGAATGTGAAATCTCTCCCAAATCTCTCTAAGTATGTGAAATCTCTCCCAAATCACTCTAAGTATGTGAAATCTCTTCCAAATCTCTCTTTGTATGAGAAATCTCTCCAAGAATGTGAAATCTCTCCCAATCTCTCTAAGTATGTGAAATCTCTCCCAAATCTATCTTTGTATGAGAAATCTCTCCAAGAATGTGAAATCTCTCCCAAATCTCTCTAAATACGTGAAATCTCTCCCAAATCTCTCTCAAAAGTTCCTTAAACTTTTTATAGTGTTTCGGGCCATCCCGACCCTTAACCTGGTCAAAAACGGCTTAAAACGGGGTAAAAGCGAGTAAAATAGGCTTAAGGACCCAAAACCCCTCTTAAAGAGTCGAACCCTCTTAGGAAGCGAACTTGTCAGAAGCGAAGGCATCAGAAGCAAAATACACCCTCTCGTACCGAAGCTCAACAGACCAAACCCGAACCTTCCCTTTCGGACCGAGCCTCGCATGATGAACTGAACCTCACACAAGGAACCGAAGCTACCTTTGGCCCATTTCGCCTCTTACCCTCTTTCGCCTCATTTCACCTTCGACCCATGACCAGAAGGGACCGAACCTCGGCCAGAACCGAGAGGTCTCGTAGAAAAGCCCATTTCTTCCCGGTTTTCAATTCCGACTTCGTTTTCGCTTCGTTTTTCATCGTTTTAACACGGGATTTTCACCCAAAAATTTCTTTTAACATTTAGGGACCCATATCTACTAATTAACCACGTTTTTGGGGATAAAACCTTATCCATGAAGAGTGGGTGAAGTACAAAGTTTGAGTGTTGACTTTTCTTTATTCTATAACACAAGAAACCACTCACATACCCACTCCATGTCACTATTCACCATCAGCCCATACCTAGTCATTTCATGGTACTTTTCCCACCATTTTTCAGCCACACACTTGGTCAAGGGTTAGAAAACCCTCCTCTCTCCTCACCCTTCATTCATTCTCTCATTTCCACCAAAAGATCAAACACTTTTCTCTCAAACTTTTTCTCTCTATTTCGAGACTCCAAGGTTGATCATCAAGCTTTATTATACTCCTTGTAAGTATAATTCATCCTCCTTGTGATTATTACACTTCATTCTACCCCAATCATCGATTGCTTACACAAACTCCATCACTTTGATGTTAGATTCTCGAAAATCTTCAAGGCATCTTCAAGTGTTCTTGAGTTGAACACTTCCTTTCTCCAACATTCATGTACTGAAATCATATAAGGTGAGTTCATACCCCTGTATTTTCATGTTTTCTTAAGTTTTAAGGGGGATACAAGTTAAAACACCAAGAACATAACTAAACTTTGCTAAAAATTTTCATCAGAAAAGTTGGACTCCATTCACGGACTGTTTTGGACAACTTAAACATTTTAGTTTTCAAAACTGTATTAGGTGCAAATATTTCAAGTTCTTAGCTTTAAAATGAATACTTGTAAATCTCCATACGGTTTTTCTACAATTTATGGTGATTTTACAAAACTGCATATCATTTCAAGCATCAATCCAAACCGGTCTGTGATTATGGACGTTTTCACACAAGTTTGAGATCATTAAAATTAATAATAAAATTTATGAACAAACTACACTCATTTCCCAAACTCTTAGAATTTACGGATTCTGATTTGGACCTTTGATGATTTTTCTATAAATTTTCTAAGAACAGTAAAAGAAAATGTTAACAACTAGAAAATTACTATCAATTTCATTTCACCTTATAACATGTTGAGCAAGGTGTATATCTTTATGTGATATTTATTTTTGCAAATAAATGACAATTTTCCTTAGTTTATAGTAATACATCAGAAAACAAATGGATGTTCATTTTACCTACAAAAGTATGGTAATTAATTAGTTGTTATATTGCATGTTGCTTCACTTTAGCAAAAGTGTACATACATATCGGTAAACAAAAGGGCTTTTACCTTCACAAATACAGTAGTTAACCATAATAATCAAAGTTATAACTATTACATTTAAACATTTTGATAAACAATAATAGGTATGGCTTATGTTTCCATTAACACAACAAACACATTTCAGAAGGTTTTATTCCCACAGAAAAAGGTTTTACACTCATGCACACTACACGTAAACTTGTTAACTTAAATGGTGAGATATTCATCTTAGTACTCTTAGAGTACGGTTTAAAATTCCTGGTAGTCATAACCAGAGTCTCTTGTAGGGAGAAAGTGATAGTTGTGTATAGATCTATATTGGGTTTGACACCCCACACCTTACTGCTAGCTACAGTAGGACTTGCAGGTCTACGGGTGAGAAATGTCATAACAGTTTTCGATGCCTGAGAAACGTCGTGGCAGGTTCATTCAGTCATAGTATGGTTATAGCGACTCACATAGGGAGTTAACAACACATAAAGTTTACTGGGATTTAAATAAATCAAAAGGGGTTTTATGTCAATTTAAAATCACTTTTTATATCAATAATTACAAATATTATTGTATACTTTCAGCCTTGGTATTTAAGACTACACACCATTCATTACTGGATTTTTCTCAAATCATAAAGGGTTTTACGCCAATTTAAAATCACTTTTATATCTTTAAGTATGAAAAATACTTGTTCATTGTCTGTCCCGGCATTTAGGACCACATAACTTTTATAAGGAAAATATTGGATTTTTCTTGGTAACTGTAACAACCCGAAATTTGTTCATCGCCAAAACCCGTTCTACCCGGAAAAAGTCGCCGTTATCGGATTCGTTCCGATTTCTCTTTGGAATTTATTTGTATAATTTATATGTTTATTTCATCCTAATGAGTGTCTAAATCACTCAGGAACTTATGTTATTTGCCCAAAATCATTATTTAATAAGTTTTAAAAATGTTCCCGTCGGGTGACGGAAACTCAATCGGGTGCGACCAAAAGTCGCGTTTAGCGTCGGTATCGGGTAGAATTCCACCGCGTGCAAATTTTGGGAACTATATAAACGAGTTTCAGCTTTCATTTGAAGCTTTTTCCTTCTCTCACTACTCTCTCTCTAACCTCTCTCCAAAATCCAAAGATTTAGTGTCCAAAACTCAATTTTAAGGCTTCAAATCCTTAAGGTAACTCCCTAGCTTTAATCTATAGCATCTTTAGCCTTCAAATTCGAGATTAAACATGAAATTGGACAATGTATGTGAGTTTACGGCCTAAGAAGGTGCTTAGGCCGTAAACACCAAAAATGAAGGGTTTTGAGCCCTTAAACCCCTCCTTGACTAGTTTGGACTTTAGATATGGCTATGAGACTTTAATATATGTAATCTAAACATGTAAAACTTGCATTTTGTGATGTTTGGAGGAGTTTACGGCCAAGGATCATTCTTGGGCCGTAAACTCACATAATGAGGGTTTTTATGCCCTTAAACCCTTCCAAATCACCCCTATAGCTTAGATATGAATTATAGGACTTTGATTCTTGCATTTGGACACTAGAAACATTAATTTTGAGGGACTTAGATGAGTTTACGGCCAAGGAGAGTTCTTGGGCCGTAAACTCCACAAAACTTGGCATAAATCTCATTCTAAGGTGTTAGAAAGCCATCCAACACCACCAAAAGCCTTGGAATAAATCAAGGGACCAACCAAAAATACTTTGAGGGCCTAAAACACATCATTTGTGGGATTTCTAAGAGTTTACGGCCAAGGCTTGTTCTTGGGCCGTAAACTCCAAAAATTTTGGTGTTAGAATGCAAACTACACACCCCTAAGGCCCTTAGATGAATTTTAGAAGTCCTTTCATGCAAGTTTTAGACCTTGAAACACCTTGGAACACCATATACTAGAGTTTACGGCCATGAAAGGGGTTTCATGGGCCGTAAACTCCATAAACACCTCAAAAATCACATGCAAACTCATGTTAGGCCTTGGATTAATTCTACCAATCACATGTGATTTGTTTTGGAACCATTTAACATCATTTTCTTGGACAAACAAGTGTTTACAGACTTGGAGCCTTGCTAGGCCGTAAACTCCCTTAAAAGAGGGTCAAATTGATGTTTTAAATCATTCCAAGTCCTTAAACCAAGTCTAGAAATTATCCCCTAAGTGTTGGAAGTCCAAAAGGCACCATAAACCACCCATCATGAGTTTACAGCCGTAAACTCATGGGGAAGGGTGTTTTGGCCGTAAACTCCCTTAAAGGGAGTGTTCCTTTGATGTCCCAACTCATTTCCCAAGTCCCTTGTGTCATTCATGTCCCTAAACGCCACCCGGGTCCCACCAAACACTTGTATCGGAGTGTTATCACGACCTGAAGCATTGGTCCCTATCCGACAATCAATCTAAGTCCTAATTAGATACAAATGTGTATCTTTACTTCATAATTAGGAACCTCGTGCGTTTACAAGTCTCGGCTCAGCTTTTAGCATCCAAACCGTCTCGTACCTCGTCCGGTGAGTTCATACCCCTACGGCTTTTTCACTGTTTTCAATGTTTTCAGGGGGGGGAATACAAGCAAACTAAAACTATTTTCCAATCACAACATTGATGTGTTTCAAACAATCTTTAACAAACTTATAAACTCTTTTACTCCTTATGTATTATGTTGAGCATAAGGAATGACTACTCGATTTCAACTAAATGGATTTTAGTTAAGGAAACAATCAAACTAATCAAATTATTATGGGAATAATTTGGGGGTCTTTACTGTTCTTTCTATCGTATACTGATATCTATACTAAGATATTAGATAAACTATGTCTGTTTCAGTTTATCTCCGTATCATTTGAATGTATTATCCGATAATTTCATGTATGTATCTATACTTTACAGTACTATGTTTCATAATCTTCTGTATGTCGATATCTTACAAGAACCCTGTGAATAGTTTAGTACTAGTTTGTGAGATAGTCACTACCCTTTATGGATGATCAGTAAATCCTCCCCGGAAGTGTAACCAGAGTCTCCTGGAGGGAGAGCGCGGAATTTGTGAATAGATCTATTCGGGACTGACAATCCCACACCTTAACTGCTAGCTACAGTTAGGCGGGCACGCCTAGGGTGACAAATTTCTGGATATCGTTCGACGTCTGACAAACATCAAGGAGGTCACGTTGTCGTATTAGTATGGTTACCCGTCTCACAATATGTATTAATATAAGCTTATTTACAGTTTGGGTTCAGAATCTTTATCTCGTTCGGAATTGTAATCCCATGGTATTGTTTCTATGTCTCTTTCGAGATAGTGATCCCATGGTATTATCAAACTATTATATATCTATGTCCTATACGGGATAATGATCCCATGGTTTATTCTTATATCTCTTTCGGGATAGTGATCCCATGGTATTAACTAAACTATTTGGTATCTAGTTCGGGATAGTGATCCCATGGTTTTATGTCTACAACATGTACGGGATGTTTTTCCCCATGGTCTTTAACTATACTTTATACGGGATAATGATCCCATGGTTTCGTATCTATAACTTATACGGGATAATGATCCCATGGTTTTCTAAATCTATATCTTATACGGGATAGTGATCCCATGGTTTCTAAAAATTGTATCTTATTCGGGATAGTGATCCCATGGTTCCAATCTATATTTACATATATACATTAACTTATCTAGTGTCTAGTCCGGAATGATAGTCCCATGATCTTAAACCTGTACTTTCGGATGTGTCAAGTTATCTTATATATGTCTTTCGGGATAGTGATCCCAAGATTTTCATTATATAGTTTCGGATGTTAAACTATACTTTGTGTTATACAACCGATCTTACAATTAGGAAAATATGGGATTTTCCTGGGGAAAAATACAATACATAATCGAATTGGTAACAAATGATAACTTAACCAACTTCACATAAGAAAATATGGGATTTTCTTGGATAACAAATCTTTTCGGAAACTAAAGGAAACCGATACATTTTCACAAAACAAAACCGCTTATGAACTCACCAGCTTTATGCTGATTTTCAAACCGCTTGTATTCTCATGTCCAAGTTAGACAGGTACCCGATGATCTCTTTTGATGAAGACGGAGTGCGTGAAAGACTCATCTCAACTTTTGTTAATATGATGCATATGTATATCTTGTATAACTTTACTTTTGAAACAAATGTAAACTTTCATATATATGTAATGTAATGTTTGTTTACTGTGATTACTATGTACATTGGAATTGATACACAACATGGTAGTCAACCCCGGAGACGTTTCCGCCTTTGGTTTTCGGGGTGTGACAGATTGGTATCAGAGCCCTTGTTTATAGTGAACAGAGTATACCAAACCTTACATGGTATAAAACTATAAACACTAAAGGGCCTCAGTGCTTTGAATTAAAAGTATCTTCAAAACTATAAGTATTTTCAAAAGTATACAAGTATACCGAACCGTCGGAATCCGTAACTTCAAGTAGAACAAAACATAAGTAAATGGGTGTTGTACACTGCGGTTAAACCTGGGCAGTTATGTAGTCGTGTCTAGGGTCAATATAGCCTGGCCAACTATATTCATTCGAGACACGGCCAACATGTGCTTGGGAGTGACTGTGGTACGCAGCATGCCTAAAACTTACCTAACATTCCAAACAACGAATCGTCGCTGCAACGCAACCATGAAATACTATGGGAGTATTTCTCGAGCCAATCCTTCGTAGAAAATCCTCGTATACGCGATGTTACTTGATCATTCCACTAGCGATAAAATGTTCTGTTTTGATAACTCCTTCCTGCTTTATCGCTTAGTATGATGCCATATCTGTCTTGATGAGATATCCCCTGCTCCATATCTCTTGATTCAATTCAGAGGACTTATAATCCTCTCTTTCCTGATCTTTTAGATCAAGATGCCTCCGAGAAAGAGACCCAGCTCGAAGAACAACAATAATCCTCCTCCGCCAACATCTTCTCCTCAATTTGATCTCGCATCACTTCAAACAGTTCTGACTGCTGCAATGGTGGCAGCTATGTCTCAAATGAATCCTGATGGCTCCGGTGGTGGTCCCCAAAACCAAAACCCAGAAGGCAGCCAGGAACACCGAAGAGGGGGTTCCTACAAAGACTTCATGAACGCGAAACCCACGACCTTTGATGGCACTAGAGGTGTCATTTCCTTGACTCGATGGTTCGAGAAAATCGAGTCAATCTTCGAAATATGTGCCTGTTCGGAGTCTGACAAAGTCAAGTTTGCCGCCTGCACCTTCCTTGATAAAGCCCTGACTTGGTGGAACGGCCGAGTCAAATCCTTAACTCTACCTGTAGCAAACGCCATGGGTTGGGAAGCTATGAAGGAGCTTCTACTTGCAGAATACTGCCCTCGGGGCGAAATTCAGAAACTGGAACACGAACTCTGGAACCTTAAGATGAAGGGTTCCAACATAGCTGCTTATACTTCAAGATTCGATGACCTAGCTTTACTCTGTCCGGGAATGGTTACCCCGGAGAGTAAAAAGATCGAAAGATTCATCTGGGGATTAACCCAGCCAACCAAGGGGAATGCCTTGGCTGCGAATCCAGACACGTACGACAGCGCTAAATGCCTTGCGAAAATCTTGATCGATCACGAAGACAATTATGATGAGGAAACTACCACTCCTGAGTCGGACACAAGTGGAGGTGAAAGTAAAAAGAAATCTCGGAACAAGCGAAAGGCCCAGAGTACGAGGGGGTCTTCCAAGAAACAGCAAACGGTAGCAATCCATGCTGCTACTACCCCTATTGCTGTCTCAGCTGTTGGATCTACAGCCCAAACTCCCACCAGTGGATACACTGGCAGTCTTCCTTGGTGTGGTAAGTGCAACTACCATCACCGCATCCCTGATCCACGTTGCGAAAGGATCTGCGACAACTGTGGCAAGAAGGGCCATCTGTCTCGAACCTGTAGAAAGCCAGTCAAACCAACGAACAATTCATCGGGGGCAGGAATCAGTCCGGCCTGCTACAATTGTGGTGAAGCAGGGCACTTCAAAAGGAATTGCCCCAAAGCAACTACCACCACTGATCCCTCGGTCGCCGCAGGTATACCTCTCTTTGATAACTCTTATACCTGCAACTCTTTTCGATTCCCGTGTTTGGAAGGAAACCTGTTATCCATCTATTCAAATGTTCTCTAAACTCAATCCTTTGTATGTGATCAAAATGTGTATCCTCGAGACGACTAACCAATGAGATTGAGAACACTAACTTCGTACATATAGATTGAATCCTCGGTCCAGAGGACTATTCTGTTCCATTCGATTAATGGGAAACCTTTTGCGAAAATACGTTGATGCTACGTATAACATGGAATGATGGAGTCCCATTCATGTTGTCATCTTGGTTTTGAGAGGGTCGCTTGACTATATCTTTTCCTCAACCTAACTCTCATGATCTTCGGCATCAACTTTCGTATTGTGTCATGCTTTAAAATCCAAAAGTTTTCCTGGTACGAATTACCACGTTCCTTGTTTCTGTGATCATTTGAGAAACGAGAAGTTAGTAGTTCTTTCTACTAAATGACTGTCCCGAAGTGTTTCCGGGAATTTCATTCGAACATCTAAAGTTTAATTCCATATCGTATGTTTCGAAACCTTCGTAGAGACCCGATTCCACTTGAGAAAGTGATGATCCAAAATATCGAATCCATTCAAGTTTCATTTCAAACTCATGATCTATATCCTATTCTTTGAATTTCGGGACGAAATTCCCTCTAACGGGGGGATAATGTAACAACCCGAAATTTGTTCATCGCCAAAACCCGTTCTACCCGGAAAAAGTCGCCGTTATCGGATTCGTTCCGATTTCTCTTTGGAATTTATTTGTATAATTTATATGTTTATTTCATCCTAATGAGTGTCTAAATCACTCAGGAACTTATGTTATTTGCCCAAAATCATTATTTAATAAGTTTTAAAAATGTTCCCGTCGGGTGACGGAAACTCAATCGGGTGCGACCAAAAGTCGCGTTTAGCGTCGGTATCGGGTAGAATTCCACCGCGTGCAAATTTTGGGAACTATATAAACGAGTTTCAGCTTTCATTTGAAGCTTTTTCCTTCTCTCACTACTCTCTCTCTAACCTCTCTCCAAAATCCAAAGATTTAGTGTCCAAAACTCAATTTTAAGGCTTCAAATCCTTAAGGTAACTCCCTAGCTTTAATCTATAGCATCTTTAGCCTTCAAATTCGAGATTTAAACATGAAATTGGACAATGTATGTGAGTTTACGGCCTAAGAAGGTGCTTAGGCCGTAAACACCAAAAATGAAGGGTTTTGAGCCCTTAAACCCCTCCTTGACTAGTTTGGACTTTAAATATGGCTATGAGACTTTAATATATGTAATCTAAACATGTAAAACTTGCATTTTGTGATGTTTGGAGGAGTTTATAGCCAAGGATCATTCTTGGGCCGTAAACTCACATAATGAGGGTTTTTATGCCCTTAAACCCTTCCAAATCACCCCTATAGCTTAGATATGAATTATAGGACTTTGATTCTTGCATTTGGACACTTGAAACATTAATTTTGAGGGACTTAGATGAGTTTACGGCCAAGGAGAGTTCTTGGGCCGTAAACTCCACAAAACTTGGCATAAATCTCATTCTAAGGTGTTAGAAAGCCATCCAACACCACCAAAAGCCTTGGAATAAATCAAGGGACCAACCAAAAATACTTTGAGGGCCTAAAACACATCATTTGTGGGATTTCTAAGAGTTTACGGCCAAGGCTTGTTCTTGGGCCGTAAACTCCAAAAATTTTGGTGTTAGAATGCAAACTACACACCCCTAAGGCCCTTAGATGAATTTTAGAAGTCCTTTCATGCAAGTTTTAGACCTTGAAACACCTTGGAACACCATATACTAGAGTTTACGGCCATGAAAGGGGTTTCATGGGCCGTAAACTCCATAAACACCTCAAAAATCACATGCAAACTCATGTTAGGCCTTGGATTAATTCTACCAATCACATGTGATTTGTTTTGGAACCATTTAACATCATTTTCTTGGACAAACAAGTGTTTACGGACTTGGAGCCTTGCTAGGCCGTAAACTCCCTTAAAAGAGGGTCAAATTGATGTTTTAAATCATTCCAAGTCCTTAAACCAAGTCTAGAAATTATCCCCTAAGTGTTGGAAGTCCAAAAGGCACCATAAACCACCCATCATGAGTTTACGGCCATAAACTCATGGGGAAGGGTGTTTTGGCCGTAAAATCCCTTAAAGGGAGTGTTCCTTTGATGTCCCAACTCATTTCCCAAGTCCCTTGTGTCATTCATGTCCCTAAACGCCACCCGGGTCCCACCAAACACTTTTATCGGAGTGTTATCGCGACCTGAAGCATTGGTCCCTATCCGACAATCAATCTAAGTCCTAATTAGATACAAATGTGTATCTTTACTTCATAATTAGGAACCTCGTGCGTTTACAAGTCTCGGCTCAACTTTTAGCATCCAAACCGTCTCGTACCTCGTCCGGTGAGTTCATACCCCTACGGCTTTTTCACTGTTTTCAATGTTTTCAGGGGGGGAATACAAGCAAACTAAAACTGTTTTCCAATCACAACATTGATGTGTTTCAAACAATCTTTGACAAACTTATAAACTCTTTTACTCCTTATGTATTATGCTGAGCATAAGGAATGACTACTCAATTTCAACTAAATGGATTTTAGTTAAGGAAACAATCAAACTAATCAAATTATTATGGGAATAATTTGGGGGTCTTTACTGTTCTTTCTATCGTATACTGATATCTATACTAAGTTATTAGATAAACTATGTCTGTTTCAGTTTATCTCCGTATCATTTGAATGTATTATCCGATAATTTCATGTATGTATCTATACTTTACAGTACTATGTTTCATAATCTTCTGTATGTCGATATCTTACAAGAACCCTGTGAATAGTTTAGTACTAGTTTGTGAGATAGTCACTACCCTTTATGGATGATCAGTAAATCCTCCCCGGAAGTGTAACCAGAGTCTCCTGGAGGGAGAGCGCGGAATTTGTGAATAGATCTATTCGGGACTGACAATCCCACACCTTAACTGCTAGCTACAGTTAGGCGGGCACGCCTAGGGTGACAAATTTCTGGATATCGTTCGACGTCTGACAAACGTCAAGGAGGTCACGTTGTCATATTAGTATGGTTACCCGTCTCACAATATGCATTAATATCAGCTTATTCACAGTTTGGGTTCAGAATCTTTATCTCGTTCGGAATTGTAATCCCATGGTATTGTTTCTATGTCTCTTTCGGGATAGTGATCCCATGGTATTATCAAACTATTATATATCTATGTCCTATACGGGATAATGATCCCATGGTTTATTCTTATATCTCTTTCGGGATAGTGATCCCATGGTATTAACTAAACTATTTGGTATCTAGTTCGGGATAGTGATCCCATGGTTTTATGTCTACAACTTGTACGGGATGTTTTTCCCCATGGTCTTTAACTATACTTTATACGGGATAATGATCCCATGGTTTCGTATCTATAACTTATACGGGATAATGATCCCATGGTTTTCTAAATCTATATCTTATACGGGATAGTGATCCCATGGTTTCTAAAAATTGTATCTTATTCGGGATAGTGATCCCATGGTTCCAATCTATATTTACATATATACATTAACTTATCTAGTGTCTAGTCCGGAATGATAGTCCCATGATCTTAAACCTGTACTTTCGGATGTGTCAAGTTATCTTATATATGTCTTTCGGGATAGGGATCCCAAGATTTTCATTATATAGTTTCGGATGTTAAACTATACTTTGTGT
Source organism: Lactuca saligna (assembly GCF_052625555.1). Classification (NCBI taxonomy): domain Eukaryota; kingdom Viridiplantae; phylum Streptophyta; class Magnoliopsida; order Asterales; family Asteraceae; genus Lactuca; species Lactuca saligna. Next base: position 278,814,879 of record NC_136421.1, on the reverse strand, counting down.
TATACAACCGATCTTACAATTAGGAAAATATGGGATTTTCCTGGGGAAAAATACAATACATAATCGAATTGGTAACAAATGATAACTTAACCAACTTCACATAAGAAAATATGGGATTTTCTTGGATAACAAATCTTTTCGGAAACTAAAGGAAACCAATACATTTTCACAAACCAAAACCGCTTATGAACTCACCAGCTTTATGCTGATTTTCAAACCGCTTGTATTCTCAGGTCCAAGTTAGACAGGTACCCGGTGATCTCTTTTGATGAAGACGGAGTGCGTGAAAGACTCGTCTCAACTTTTGTTAATATGATGCATATGTATATCTTGTATAACTTTACTTTTGAAACAAATGTAAACTTTCATATATATGTAATGTAATGTTTGTTTACTGTGATTACTATGTACATTGGAATTGATACACAACATGGTAGTCAACCCCGGAGACGTTTTCGCCTTTGGTTTTCGGGGTGTGACAGTAACACACCACACATTACAAAGAACGGTTTCCAAACTCTTTCTCTAAAAAGCTTATGAACTTACCAACTTAATTGTTGACACTTTTTAAAAATTACTTGTATTCTCAGGAAATCAACGAAACCAAGTAACCACAAGCTTTTGAGGATGGAACGCTACGACGTTGAACAACTATTTTTATATCATGTTGTGATCAATCATTGAAATATGTAATACTTGAAACCAAGTAATTCTTTTCTGATTATATTTATGATTGGTTGTATTTACTTTGAGCACTATTATACTCGTTGTTGTGATACTATACATGAAGTCCTCCGCCCCCAGACGTTTCCGCCATCCTAGGGGTGTGACAATAATATTCTTCATACTTTTAATGACAATTTATAAGTCCTTGTCCTACCCGTTCGGCTAACGAGCCTCCACTAATCAAGGAAGTGGTGGGTGAGAGTGGACACCCATTAAGTTGCCATTTTATAGGCAACAACCTTATACCCCCCCTTATAGACTGGCTTTGTGAGTGAGGCGTACTAGCGGTAAGATAACTTGATCTTATACATATATATATATATATATATATATATATATATATATATATATATATATATATATATATATATATATATATATATATTATTAACTTATAATATTAAAAAGTATAAGGGTTGAATTTTAACTTTTAAAATTCTAACGGTTGGAACTAAAGTTTTAATCAAGACTTTACTTGTTCCAAAACTTGAGGGCAAGTTTTGTAAACTTTCAAAACTTTTCATTTCTTATAACTTAAGAATTAATTGAGTAATAAAAATGAAGACTCTTCATTTTTTATAACTCTTGTGTTCTTTTAATGACTTTAATAAAAGTGTGACTTTTGGTTTTCCATAACGTGAGGACAAGTTATGGACTCCATTAAAACACATTATGATCATGAATTAAACTACCATGAAGGTTACAAGTAATTCCTATGATCATCTAATCTTTATAAGTTCAAGAACATGAATATGAACACTTTCAAGAATCAAAAATTACACTTAAAAACTTGTAATTTTGATAATTGCCATTGTAAATGGACTAGCATAAACATTACACCATCTAAAACTAGTTTTTAAAACACCAAAATAGTTTAGGGTAATGTTTCTATTCCATTTCCAGCAACAAATGTCGAAATCTGAAACCTGCATCCTCTACTCTTTGAGTGCAAAAACATACTCGACGAGTAGCTTGCAATTGTTCATGGACTCGTCGAGTCCCCCATGGACTTGATGAGTTCATACGAGCAGAAAACAGAAAAACGATTTTCTTCAAGCAGTTTGCATAAAAATTCAACAAACAAGCCTAGGCTCTGATACCACTGATGGGTTTGGAGCATTCTAACACTTCCTAAGTGTACATGCAACCCTAATAACCTTTGATCTATGTTTTTCTAATTATCATGCAAAGTTGAATTCCAAGGTTATATTCCTATCTAGCATACATGGGGAACATTTTTAACTTGAATCAAAGATAGAATAACTTACCTTGTTGTTGATTATGATCCTTGAAACCTTGTGAGCCTAGCACCCCAAGTGTGATGCCTCAAATACTTCACACAACACCAAATGCAAAAGAGGAAACTTTGAGAGAATCTTACACTTGCAAAATCAGCTCTAGCCCTCTTGTTTCTTACTGTCACCGATTTTAGTGGAGGAGATGGTCTTTATATAGTGTGACCCATGGGTTTGTAACTCCCATGGAACATCCATGGAGCATCCTATGGGTTTAACCCAACTTGATAATCTATGGAGCCTCTTATCCCACTATACAAGTTACGGATGATTTACAAAATGAACCCATATATTTAATTAGTTATCTTTTGATCACTTAATTAATTCTAAATTAATTCTTGATCAAACTAATTAAATAATACTATTAATATGTTAGAACTTATAATATATTAATAAACCACAAGTGTTATTTCTCTCATTTAGTCTATCCCATTGCATGGTGCCACGCAACCCAAATGGACCATGCCGGGTCGGATCAAGTACATACCAGAAATAGTTATGGACTTAGACACCTTATCCAATAGTTTGATCATCGTTGTATATAACCCTTGTGTATTCACTTGGTACTCACGGAGTTAATTGAATAGTTTCTTTATATTTGATGAAAAGATCCTTTAAGAAAACCCTTATTTCTTATAGTAAAAATGGTAAGCACAGTGGTTCCTCCTATAATCTCTTAGGTTATACAAGCTATATATAATCTAATACCGAATAGATAGTTAATTGTATGAATCTGCCATAAGCCCACAACTAAACAAGGAACAGGAAATGACGCGGTTGACACACATCTAACTAGCTATTGGGTATTAATTATATATAACCTAGATGTATAAACTAAGGTATTGTAGAATTAAACACCTAAGGTCCTTTAAGTTATACTGGTTTAATAAAATGGATTAAACCATTTGCTGGTAAGTTTCTAGTTTTGAATACCAAGTGTTTTGTTTGAAAAGTATGTTTTGTACTAGAAAGTTGTGCATTGAATTAGTGTCCTATGACCTGACCCATACCTGATACTATTTATGATTACTTGGTCTATACGAAATATATATGTACTTAAAATCAGATAGATAGTAGGTTGGGTGAATATGCTCTAAGCCCACAACCAAACAAGGAACAGGAAATGAAGCGGACAGCACACATCCTATTACCTGTCGGATCCGATTAATATATATCCCTAATGTAGACACTAAGGAATCATAAAGTTAGCATTATTGGACCATTTCTACTGAATGTGCTAGACCCGACTGTTCTGTTTGTCGTTTGAAAAGATGTAAGTTTTCCCTAGTTTATAACTATCTTGACTCGAAAATAGTTTGAATTAACTTTCTAGTGGAACTGTCACTTTACGAAAGTAATGGGAAAATGTAAGTACCCAGTTGTCTTTTGAATTGACATCCTGACGTACCAAATTACCTTAAAATATGTTTGTTTTATTAAGGTCATAATGTGAAGGCTAGATCCCATACTTTACGCTCTCCCTGTCAAAAGCTTATGCGAACCAAACGCGACTTCAGCAAACCAGTTGCTAGGCCGTGTAACTTCAAATTAAAGTTATGTGATCATGTATACCCAATATAACTATCACCTTTTGTTTAGAACAATGAGTTAGAGATTCATTGTTATAATTAGATCATGTAGTTGTCCCATGCTGCATCACCTTATGAAGTTCATTCTGTTATAGTATCTTAGTATGTTCTCGTTATAGTATCTTAGTATATTCTCTTGTTATAGTATGAACTGACCCCTAAACTATACCCCTTATAGTTTATTAGTAACTTACTTGAACTGTTTTTGAAAAGACTCATTTATCTACTAAGCTATGTTTGTACTTTAAAAACGGAGTTTTGTTAAACTATATAGCAACATAACTTTAAAAGATTTTTTGAAATGTTTTGATCACTTATAAAAGACATAAGTAATCTTTTGAAAGATGTTTATAACAAACATTTACACAATTATCATTGTGTTCAAATTGTATTCCCCCCCCCCCCCCCTAAAAGCATTTAAAACAATTTAAAAGGTTGATTACGGGGTGTGAACTCACCTGATGTGGGTGATTCAAACAAATACGCGCGTAAGGATGAGAAGCTCCACAAATGAATTCCTGAGACACAAACGGTTCCTAAATGACATATATTGGCATGAATACAGTGTTTAGAAGCAACCAAATGCAAGGAAATACTTCACGGGACTAGGAAACACTTTGACCAAGTGTTGGAATCACATGTGATTCACTAAAGGGGAGTGTAGGGCCACATGGAGGAGTGTGCGGCCAGGAGTGTATGGTAGGGGAGTGTACGCCCGTACACTCATGGTAACAAGTGCACAATATCATTTTCTAGGGGTAGGAATGCTTGTGGGACAATTGCTCATGAACTCTTGAAGCTAGAAAGGCACTTTGGAGGCCCTTAAGCACCAAACAAAGGGGTGTACGGCCACATGGAGTGTGTGCAGCCGCACACTCCTTGATGAACTTGGTTTGGACGTTTTCTAAGGCTCATATCTAGTAAGTAACAAGCTTAGGGGATGGTACTTACAATATGGAAGCCTTTATGAGTGTTTTAAGGGGTGTACGGCCGCACACACCATATGATCATGAGTTCTGGGCAATTTCAAGGACTTAAACTAGTGTTCTAACAAGTATTAAGCATTAGGAAAGAGTACTTACGATCTGGAGGCTCAAGAAGGCTCAAAATCACCAAGAACAAGTGTGTGTGTTCTTGAGGTTCTTGGTGAGACTTGAAGATCTAGCCAAAATAGATGTTTTCATGCATGAATCAAGAGGTGATTAAAAGACTAGGAAGGATAACAAGAAGGATGGAATAATCACTTACCACTTTTGAAGATCAAGATGAAAGACGGGATGATAGTTGAGAGAAAAACTCGATGTTCTTGACTTAAAAACTGAAGAATGGCTTAGAAATGAAGGGAATACATACTTAGGGAGGGGTGTGTATGGCCCAACATGGGTGTATGGCCATACAGTCATGTGTATGGTCGTACACTCCCTCATATGGAGTGTATGGTTGGATTTTGGTGTTTAAAGTGTACGCGATCTAATCCTTTACTCAATGCTTGAATGTAGTGAGCTTTTAACCTTTGAACGGACTCTAAAAAAGGCTAAATGATAGCAGGAACGAGTCTGACACTTAGTTGAGCTGACTGGTTGAACTTTCAAAGCAAAAAATTATCGGGTTGTCACACAGGATCTTGATACTATCAATGAACTCAAGGATCTTGCCAAGATCTGCATCGGTGCCCATCAACAAAGGATCACCAAAACAAACAACAAGAATATCAAAGTCAAAAGATTCCACATAAGAGAATTATTCTTGAGGAAAGCATTCCAAATTACCAAGGATCCTAATACAGGTAAATTGGCACCTAAATGAGAAGGACATTAAAAGCTTGGAAAACAACACCATCGGAAAAAGCTCCAACTGATTTCAACGACTCGATATCATCGTCATCAAATGAACATATTTTGTTATAAGACAAGATCTTTTTATCAACAAAATCATCCTCAGAAGGAGCAAGAATGTTCTTTCGAGATAGAGTCATTTGCTTGTCTGTGTTCCAAGAAATGAAAATTAAGGAGAAAAAGTGAGAAGTATACCTTCTGAGATGAATGATAAACCATGGATGAAAGCTAAAGGGTGTGAAGAAGAACAACTCGGACCATTCACCTATATTATTTTTGGTAACAGAGGATAGAGAAGTTGATTTGATAGGGCAATGGTGGTTTTGGAATGGATAAATTCCATCTGTTAGGGTTTAAAATTCAAATTTTTTTTATCTCTTTCATTTATTAATTTTAAATTATACATTTAAATACAGAAAAACTAACCTCAATATTTCACAGGTATAATTTGGGGGCCATTGTTAGGGTAAGGATTCTTAATCATATTCAGGATCCTCGAATACTTCTGAAACCTCAGGATCCTTAAATATTTCCCAGGATCCTCACTATTACCACTAATATTTCTAACACTTGTAATAGTTATTTTTTATTTATTTTTCTCACATGTGCAGAACGAGTCAACACAATACCCATTCTCAAAAGAGAGTCATCTCAACTAGGCAAAAGACCCGAAATACCAAGTCAAATATTGTTCATAGGCTGATTCTAGAGGATCTCGGAATTATCAGACTTCTTGTTATGTTAGACTATAAATAGCACATTTAACTAGCACACTAAGCACACATTTAGCTTATATACGACAATTGTACTTGCATTCATACATTTATCTTTGTATTCAACATTTTATATCAATAAGATCATCAAGATAGGTGACCATTATCACCTCCCATGGTTTATGTCGGAGATCCTATCAAAGATCATGGGTTTTCCTTGTAACTCACTTGTACCATTTCGATAATTATTTCACATTGGATTTAGTAAGAACATCATAGCCTCTCATACAATTTTGTTGAATTCTACTTCATCATTTTTTGACTAAAATAAGAAGTTTAACCTTATTGACCCTCTTGAGAGTAATACGATTGGCATGTCTTCTGATGGTTAGGTTTCTATTCGATTTTAATCAGATAATCTAGGTGTGTGGTTCTTGAATTATCACTTGGAAATGCATACATATGAATATGTGTTAGTATGTTAGAACTGAAAATGAGGGAACACCACTCACCTGCGATTACAATACCAGGGAAAGGGAAAACTAATCTAGGGCTACGAGAGAGAGAGAGAGAGAGAGAGAGAGAGAGAGAGAGGGAGAGAGAGAGAGAGAGAGAGAGAGAGAGAGATGGGGATAAAAAAATTAAATTGAAACTCTAGATTCAAATGTGGAGTGTGTGTGTGTGTGTAACTGTGTGTTTGATCTTTAAAGAACATAAATATGGTTTTTGGCTGGGTAGTTTTTTTTAAGAACCTGGTTTGTAGGGTCTCATTGTACGTGTAATCTAATAGCAAAGTAGCAAAATTTTAGAATTTTTTCCTAATTTGCAGATGATCAATGAGGAAGAAGAGAGAGATAGAGAGAGAGAGAGAGAGAGAGAGAGAGAGAGAGAAAGAGTAACAAAGAGAGGGATAGAGAGAGAGAGAGTACGACGGTGGTAGGGTGGGATTTTTTTAAAAATTAAAATAACATTAAAATAATTATAGAAAATAGGAAAAAAGAAATTAAAAAAGCATAACCGTCTTTTCAAGTTTTTTTGGAACAAAATTATAGAAAATTCTTGACTTTAGACATTTCATACAAGTTAGAAAGTTTTTGGATCCTATGTATTGTTTTTTGAACACCATAGGAACCAAATTTATAGTTTTGTCTTTTTAGTTTAACAAGAACATTTATGTAGACTTGAAAACAAGTAATTACTAGACTTGAAAACAGATAAGTACATGTATGCTCCAAGAAGAGGACACGTAAACATTTCTATGTTTTCAATCTTCTAAATATCAAATAGTCTACAAAAGAAATGTATATGTGTTATATATGTGATGCAGACAAACAATATAATGAAACTCTTATTGAAAATATAAACATTAGAAAAACTTAGCCCTCAATTGGATCATTGCTTCTTGTGCCACATACTAAGAAACGATGTGGTCGTAACACTGGAGATGGTGTGCACGACCGTGGCAATTTGCCGTCTCACCAGAAGTGGTGCGCACGATAGTAACAATCTGCTATCTAAGCCACAAGACGGTTCCATGAAAACCATATCATTAGGCCTTAAAACACTTTTAACAACTTGTTTTATAAAACCAATTACAATCCTATATTTTAATTGATTTAGGCCCTACCTCCTCTTGCCCGCCCCTTTCATCCCTCTGTCCAACTATATGACTATACGAGTGACCCCTCCACCTCCTATTGTATTCTCCACCATCATTTTCACTCCATCGTTAGCATTACCATACAAAAAAGCTAAGCGGCGCATCTTGTTGCCCGTTTATCATCTCATTTTATTGTACGATGATAATTAAATGGATTTGGATTTGGTTAACAAACAATCTATGCAAGTGGTACACAACCAACCAATCAGGTATTATAAATGTAATTTACTTAAGGTATAATCAGTAAATTAACTGTAAAATATGAGAGTTCGCATTTTTTATAACTAACTTTGCAAAAATGATAAACATGTCCGAAATTGATCTAATATTCCACAAAAATCATATATTATATCAAACGTACTTCTTTTCATAAAAATTAATTTTATTTTGGATTTTGGGTTTTTCGGTCTAAGCATGTCGTACTAACTTTATGTTATATCAAACATATTTTTTTTTTATTTTTTCAATTGATTTTGTCTTTATTTTTAATCCAACTTTTTTTTTTAATTTAAACTAATGTAATTATATAGTATTTATATAAAAAAAATTAAAAACGAAAAAGAAACAAATAAAATAAATAAAAGACGAATACCGTCATTAAAAATGTTCAATCTCCTATTTAACGTGGAAGAGCTTTAAAAAATTGCAATTAAACATAAAACAAAGGCACATGAACACAAAATTACAACACAATCAAAAGTTATACTAGATTAGTGTTTCCACACTCCGAAGCTACCAAATTTGTAAGGAAGCACACACGAATGTTGGGTACGGAAGTAAACAAGAATATAAGGACAACTGGAAACATGAACCGTACAAGTCGACATCAACCCTCGCTGGGGGACTCCATGCACTTCACTTCTTTTAACTAATTTATATTTTCCAAGATTCCACCCCACGCCCAATTTTTTATACTTTTGTCATCTTATTTTATTTTAAAGAAATCTTCAATAAATTTTTTAATATGTTGAATGAGTTTACGGTTTACTTCAAGTTAATGTTTGTTTATTAAAAAAAAAACATTTTATCGGCTAAAACTTCGAAATGACATTTCGTGACTGGTTTCACAAATTTAATCAATATTACGTATTTTTTTGTTAATTATCAAAATTTTAGACTTTTTTTACCTTATTCATAAAAGTTGTGAGGCTTTTTCGTTATTTTTTACCAATAACTAAGAGGTGTAAACGTGAGTTTGCTTTCTAGGAAGGTAAGCATCTTGATTTAGCAGATTATCTTAGACAAAATTCATACTAGATTTAATTTGTCGTCTAAGGTTATTGACATTCAGTTTATTATGTGCCCTATCTGTGATAACTGATAAGCATGTTGAACAACTTTCACATCTTTTTGTTAAATGTGAAGTTGTTGCGAGAATTTGGGATGAAGGTTTTCTTTGGCTAGAGTTGGATCGTGTGGATCTTAATTCTATCAACGATTTGATTACTCTAATTAATAATCTTCCGTGCAACTCTAGAAAGAAAGTGATTGTTGATGCCATTGTGTGTGATATAATTTGGTACATTTGGAAATTCAAAAATAATGTGGTGTTTCAACCTGGGAAGATTCGTAAAAGAGATATCATAGATTCCATAAAAGATCTTTCTTTTTTGTGGTTCGTTAATAGAAATTATCAGGTTTCTTTAGATTTGATTATGTGGTTAAGAAACCTTTTAACTTTTTGTAATGTTTTTCTAGCTTCTTGCTAGTTCTTTTTATATAATTGCTGTTGTTTAAAAAAACTAAAAAGTAATTTATATTATAGACAAAATTGCAAATTTGGTCCCTGTGGTATGTCCAAACTAGCATGTTTGGTCCAAAATGGGTTTGGCTTGCAAAGATGGTCCAATAGTTTCTATTTGTTGCGAGTTTAGTCCAATGGCTTAACAGCCGTTACCAAGCTCCCATTAATTTACCCATGCCCCTCTCACTTAAGGGTATTTTAGTCCATTAATCCCAGTAACCGTTCCCGCTAAAGCTCAATAAAAGCAGTTCGTTTCCTCCTCAATAAAGTAGACCGTCGTTCTTTACCAAGATCAATAAAATCCCTAGACACAAAATCAGTTATGTTAGTTAAGCTGCGATTTGTAGAGATTATCGGTGGATGAACATAACAATGTGGCACGTAAGGTTGTTAAACACACCCTTCAACCCCAAGGTTGTTTATGGTACCTAATTTGCCCTTTTTCATCTTTTGATTTCTTGATTTTTTTTAAGTAAGTCCAACTGAGGTGTTTTTTTTCTTGTTTTGAAGATGGACACCCAACATTGTTTACCATTAAGTTGTACCATGGAGGTGAGTTCACCAAGTACCCTGATGTTCGTTACATTGATGGAACTGTAAACTATGTTGACATGGTAGACATAGATGAGTTTTCAGTTCATGAGCTCGATGCAATCATGAAGGGTTTTAGATATGGGTTTCCTCCTGTCATATACTACCATTTTCTTGTGCCTGGTGGAGACTTCCACTTTGGTCTTCGCCCTTTAGGAAATGATCAAGATGTTGCAAACTTTTCTCAATATGCCAGTGAGCACAAAGTGATGAAGGTATACACAGAGTGTAACGTCCGGGTTTCTGGGCTAAGCATTTTGTCAATGTAATAGTCTAGGTCAACTCTTGTAACTCTTTTTGAAGTAATAAAGATGAAATATTTGAGTATTAAGTGAATTATGTGTGTTTATGTGTTTTATTTAATTATAAATATATAATTAATAAAGAATAAAAATGAGCGTCAAAATTAAAGTGTGAGATAATCCCGATATCTCTACATAAAGTTGTAGAATATGTCTCAAGGTTTCCGTGCATATAAGGAACACCGAAATCCGAGTTATAACGAAGAAGTTATGACCCGTTGAAGTTTCACGACAAAACCGGCACAATACCGGGAAGCGTGAATAGTGAATTTACGATAGAGCAAGATTTAGCCTTAGTGATCTAAACGAAAGTCGTAGAATATGTTAAACTAAGAACATCGATAAAAAGAACGCCCAAATCTGACTTCGTATGAAGAAGTTATGAGATTTTAAACAGACCAATCCAGTCCCGGCCTGTTAAAAATATAACTTTAAAAATAAAGTCAAAATTAGCCGACGGAGTCTAAACGAAAGTTGTAGAGTACGTCTCCACCTACGCGTGGATATAAAGAACATCAAAAACGGAGTTCGTATGAACGAGTTACAAATTATAATAGCATATTTACGTATTAAAATAAAGTATAAATCATGTATACGTACACATACACACACACACACACACACACATATATATATATATATATATATACATATGTATATATCATTAGAAAGGTATCGACGATGCGGTCATTATAAGACTAATGTTGAGTTCTTTCGACATTAGTTTAGTACAGATATCATTAAATCCATTTAAAATAGTATTATAGAGGGGTGTTTAGTTATTTATATAACTAAAAGGTCATTAAGTAATTATAGATGGTAGTTTTTGAAAATTCAATTAGTATAAATAAGAGCCTTGGGCTCTCATATTTCTTGCACCATTCTCTTGATTCAAGAGTCTTTCTCTCCTTATCCCCCGAGCATTTCGGTCCCTCGTGATTCGACTTCTATTTCTGTAGTTTAGTATAGTAAGGTGAGCGCTGAAGCGCTGCACGAATCTTTCTTAGAAAGATTCAGCGACGAAGTTCTGCCCCTGCAGAGCCCGACTCCTACCTAAAACCCCCTTGCAAGTAAGTTATGCTTACCTTATTTTAATATAGCTTATATTTAAAATTAGTATTGTCATTATGAACTTATAATAAATACTTGGACTATTAATATGGGTTATATAAGTATTTTTTTTAACGCTTATATAATAATAGTAATAGCTAGACCATTAATTAGTCTCGGCGAATAATAGACTAAACTCTAGTGGTAATAATACTAGGTTTCATCGAAGAAAATTCTATTTATGAAGCGAAGCACTGTCTGAGTTCGGAATCACCACCTTTTCAAGTGAGTGCATAGTTACTTTCATCTTACACATAGATATGAAGTATTTTATATATTACGTGCTATGTGTGCATATTATCTGTATACTTGTTATCTATGCTGGATGAATGTTTTTATACAAGTTTTAAATGATTTAAACTGTATATATGTATTTTATATCTACAAAAATGTTGGGGTAAAACATGGGTAGATGTAATAAGACGATGTGTGATAAAATGATGAGAGGCCTCGATGTTGTTGTTGTTGATCCAGTCATCTAGCGGAGTATAGATGACGACCACGGACTCTTCTAGACAGTCCAGTGGAACACTAGCAGGCTCGCAACCTGTAGGTGTTGTGAACGATGTGTTCACTGGTGTAGTCCATCCCCCACATGGTTGCCTATTAGGACATTTATTGCTGAGGAATCCCCTTAGCAGTAGTGTCCATCCCGATGATGATCCTTAGGCTAGGTCCCTTATGATAGGTGTTTAGGGACGTAAAGTGAGGATAACGGGAACGGGTAAGCGGGTTATTGTTGATTGATGAAATTAATAAACTTATTTATTGTGGGTTGAAAATCCTATGTGCTCACCAGGCTCCCAAGCCTGACCCACTTAGTTTTATGTATTACAGGTAATGGCGCATGAGCATAGGTGTGATGTTTTGGACGAGGGATTACGGATATAGGCCTGTACATATGAAATAATGTAGTAAGGCTTATATTGTACTGTTTATACTTTCGATCTGTACGAACATGACATCCCGAGTCTTTTAATGAAATACATTTCTATGGAAATGCTTTTGATAAATCTTTATCATATTATTGTTTTGGGACAAATTCCGCAACCCTTTTATTAAAAGATAACTATGATTTTGAAATAAAGTATAAACAAAACCGGTATTTTCTGGCCGTGATTTTGGGGATGTCACAGTTGGTATCAGAGCATTAGTTTAAGCGAACTAGGAATTTGTAGGATTTCTAGACTTAAACTTAGAATGCTAAGCGATGATTGTGAGGTGTGAGTACTAGCTTATTTTAGGAATTGTGCCTAAAATGCTTTTATGTGCTAAATGCTTTATGCATGATATGCTGTTATTTTGTTCGGATCTATGGTCTGTTGCCGACCGGATCTGGAAACCTTATGTGTTTAGGATTCTAAACGTACGACTACGATATTAGAACTAGCATGTAAACATTTCGGAGTGATAAGGACGATTTAAACGTCTATCCTAAATAAAGATCTAAATTCACCTTATTCGGTGTATAGATCAAGATGGCAAGGACCCGTAGTGGAAACGTGAACGCGAATGGAGGTAGGAACCAACCCCTATTGATCGAGAAAATACCAGTTGTGGAAGCTGCTGCCGGACCAATAACGATGGCCGGAGTGCAAGCGATGATCCAGGCAATGTTGGATCGTCAAATGGAGGAAACCAGGCGTTTGCTCCATCAAAATCGAGAGGAAGTGACTATTCAGATCGAACAGCCCGAGTTGAACGAAGGGCAGACTGAAGAAGGAAACTACAGTGGGACTATTGGTCAAGCCAACCCACCGATAGTTAGGCAAAACCACCAGGATGGAGGAAATGATGGACGTGGATGCAAATACAAGGATTTCATGGCATCCAAGCCACTGAGTCTATCTGGAAGCCCGACGCCGGTGGAAGTCATGAACTGGATCTCTGAGATGGAGACAGTGTTTGAGAGTTGCGAGTGTAGCAATAGGCAGAAGACCGCTCTCGCAGTGCCTCTATTGAAATCTGGAGTACTAAGCTGGTGGAAGCTATTAGCTGATTCGATGCCCAAAGGTGAAGCAAGCAAAATGTCGTGGGAGGATTTTATGGTACAGTTGAAGATGCAATACTGCTCTGAGCAGGATCTTCTGGAGATCAACAACGAATTCCAGAATCTGAAGAAGGGAAGAATGAGCGTTACTGAATACACTGCAAGCTTTACTGAGAAAATGAAGCTTTTTCCTCACCCCGTCCCAACTGAACTCTCCAAGGTTAACAAATTTGCCCTCGGATTACCAGCGGACTTCGGTCCAATGGTCAAGCAAACTACCACTTTGAAAGACGCCATCTGGGCTGCTAAGAATGTGGAGACCCAGATACGAGAAAAGGGTCTGGAGAGAGCGGAAGTGGAAGAGAAAAGGAAATTTGACGGATCCTCGAGGTCCGGTAAGAAAGGTAAATTCTCGAAGTCTGGTTCGAGAGGAGGAGGATCAGAAGCAAAGTGGTGTGACAAGTGCAAGAAGAAGCACTTTGGGAAGTGTGATGGAGGAGTCACATGTTACAAATGCGGAAAGCCTGGGCACTATGCCAATGAATGCACCCTCAACCAGAAGGCCTGTTATGGGTGTAATGAAGAAGGGCACATTTTGAAGGACTGCCCAAAGAAGAATGAGGCAGGAAGACCCAACATACCACCAAAGCCGAAGGCGAGAGCCTTCCAGATGACGCTCGAGGCTGCAAAGGAGGCAGCAGACGTCGCTTCAGGTACCTTTCTTGTAAATGGTTTGCCTGCAAATATACTATTTCATTCCGGAGCCAATTACTCCTTTGTGTCACATAAATTTAGTGCGAAATTAGCATTACATGTAGAAAAACTTGATAACACCCTAATTGTAGAAGTTGCCAGTGGCAAATTCGTACCTGTTAGTAATCGTATTAGGAACATCGTCATTGACCTAAACGGAAACGAATTCAATGAGGAACTATTACCCATAGAGTTAAACGGTTTTGACATCGTTTTGGGTATGGATTGGCTTAGCGCCAACGATGCTGAGATATTATGCCGAAAGAAGATAGTTAGGATAAACCCACTCGGAAAGGAATCATTTATGTTGTACGGGGACAGACGCAGAGTGAATTCTGGAATCATCTCCCTGATGAAAGCCAAGAAATGTTTGTCCAAAGGATGTGCATCATACTTGGCATTCGTAATCGATGCTAAGAAGGAAAAGAAAGAGGTGCATAATATACCGGTTGTGTGCGATTATCCGGAAGTCTTTCCCGAAGATCTTCCCGGATTACCACCTGATAGGCAAGTGGAGTTTCATATAGACTTGTTACCAGGAACAACACCGATAGCAAAGGCACCTTACCGATTAGCACCGACGGAGATGAAGGAGCTCATGACGCAACTTTAGGAGCTGTTGGACAACGGTTTCATTCGACCTAGTTCATCACCCTGGGGAGCTCCGGTGTTATTCGTAAAGAAGAAGGATGGAAGCATGAGGATGTGGATAGACTACCGAGAGCTGAATAAGGCAACGGTGAAGAACAAGTATCCATTGCCGAGGATTGATGATCTATTCGATCAGCTGCAAGGTTCGAGCTACTTCTCAAAGATCGATCTTAGGTCAGGATATCATCAGCTGAAGGTGAGAGAGCAGGATATTGAGAAGACTGCATTCAGAACAAGATATGGACACTACAAGTTCTTGGTTATGTCATTCGGACTAACCAATGCTCCCGCAGCATTCATGGATTTGATGAATAGGGTTTGTAAACCATTCCTCGATAAATCTGTGATAGTGTTCATCGACGACATTCTCATTTACTCGAAAAGCCAGGAAGAGCATAGCAAGCATCTACGAGAAGTGTTGGAGGTGTTAAAGAAGGTGAAGCTTTTTGCAAAGTTCTCCAAATGCGACTTTTGGATACGGGAAGTCCAATTCTTGGGTCATGTTGTTAACCAGGAGGGAATAATGGTTGACCCTGCCAAGATTGAGGCTGTAATGAAGTGGGAACGTCCGAAGAGTCCCACGGAGATTCGAAGCTTTCTAGGATTAGTTGGATATTACCGACGATTTATCCGAGGCTTTTCTTCGATAGCAGCTCCATTAACAGCTTTGACCCATAAAGGTGCTACGTATACATGGAGTGAGAAATATGATGAGGCATTCGAGAAGCTAAAGAAGAAGTTATGTGAAGCACCAATACTTTCTCTACCCGATGGAGTCGAAAATTTCGCGGTTTATAATGATGCATCTGGAGTCGGGTTGTGTTGCGTTCTGATCCAAAGAGAAAAGGTGATAGCATACGCATCTCGACAAATGAAAGAGCACGAAAAGAACTACCCCACTCATGATCTGGAGTTGACAGCGGTAGTATCTGCCTTAAAGATATGGAGGCATTACCTCTACGGCACGAAGTGCAAGCTCTTCACTGATCATAAGAGTCTCCAGTATCTCTTTAATCAGAAGGAGTTGAACATGAGGCAACGACGTTGGCTAGAACTTCTCAAGGACTACGATTGTGAGATACTTTACCACCCGGGTAAAGCAAATATTGTTGTTGATGCTCTCAGTTGGAAAGTCAATCTTGAAAGGAAAAGGCCAAGAGAGTTAAGAATTGAAGTCGTCTCGACGATTGTGGAAAGTATCAGGAAAGCTCAAGAAGAAGCTTTAGAGAAGAATGACCGAAAGGAAGAACGTTTGGGAAAAACATTAGTATTCGGAACAAACAGTCGAGGACTGAAGGTATTCCAAGATCGAATCTGGGTACCTAAGACGGGATGAATAAGAGATCTTCTAATGGAAGAAGCACACAAGACCATGTACTCAATTCATCCCGGTAGCACTAAAATGTATAGGGACCTAAAACCCTACTACTGGTGGCCGACGATGAAGCTCGATGTTGCGAAGTATGTGGCCGAGTGCGTAACATGTGCAAGGGTTAAGGCACAACATCAAAAACCGTATGGGAGTTTAGAACCCTTACCTGTACCCATGGGTAAATGGGAAGACATCAACATGGATTTTGTGACTAAACTGCCCAGAACGAAGAACGTACACGACATGATTTGGGTAGTCGTGGATCGTTTCACCAAGAGTGCACACTTCATAACCGCCAACGAGAAGTGGTCTATGGATAAGCTCGCAAATGCTTACGTGAAGGAAATTGTAAGACTTCATGGTGTCCCTCTTACGATTGTATCAGATCGTGATAGTCATTTCACATCGAGGTTTTGGAGGAGTCTACAAGAGGAGTTGGGTACAAAGTTGTGTTTGAGTACTGCTTACCATCCGCAAACCGATGGCCGGAGCGAAAGAACGATTCAAACACTGGAAGATATGTTGAGAGCATGTACCCTCGAATTCCAAGGGAATTGGGACGAGCACTTACCTCTGGTAGAATTTTCCTACAACAATAGTTTCCACTCGAGCATCAAGATTGCACCTTATCAAGCCTTGTATGGATAGAAGTGTCGTACGCTGTCTTGTTGGCTTGAAGCTGGAGAGAAGCAGTTTATGGGCCCTGAGATAATCCATGAGACTGCTGAGAAGTTGAAAATGATTAGGGAAAGGATGTTAGCAGCTCAGGATCGTCAGAAGAGCTATGCCGACAAGAAAAGACGACCAATGACTTTCAAAGTTGTGGATTCCGTTTTGCTTAAAGTCTCACCATGGAAGGGACTTATACGATTTGGGAAACGAGGAAAGTTGAGTCCAAGGTTTATTGGACCGTTCAAAGTTCTTCAGAAGATTGGGAACCAAGCTTACAAGCTGGAATTGCCCGAAGAACTCAATGGTATTCATAACACCGTCCATGTGTGTTATTTGAGGAAATTCACGGGAGATGTTCCCGACATAATTCCAATCTCAGAGTTAAGGATGGATGAAAGTAAAAGGCTGATCGAAGAGTCTGAGGCAAATGTTGACCGTAAGACTAAGAAGTTACAATGCAAGATGGTCGACTTGGTGCTAGTCCGATGGAAACATTCGAATGGGCCGAATCTCACTTGGGAAACAGAGCATGACATGATGAGTCGCTATCCACATCTAATTGCTGATGCATGATTCCGGGACGGAATCATCCTAAGGGGGAGAGAATTGTAACGCCCGGGTTTCAAGGCTAAGCATTTTTTCAATGTAATAGTCTAGGTCAACTCTTGTAACTCTTTTTAAAGTAATAAAGATGAAATATTTGAGTATTAAGTGAATTATGTGTGTTTATGTGTTTATTACTTAATTATAAATGTATAATTAATAAAGAATAAAAATGAGCGTCAAAATTAAAGTGTGAGATAATCCCGATATCTCTACATAAAGTTGTAGAATATGTCTCAAGGTTTCCGTGCATATAAGGAACACCAAAATCCGAGTTATAACGAAGAAGTTATGACCCGTCGAAGTTTCATGACAAAATCGGCACGATACCGGGAAGCGTGAATAGTGAATTTACGATAGAGCGAGATTTAGCCTTAGCGATCTAAACGAAAGTCGTAGAATATGTTAAACTAAGAACATTGATAAAAAGAACGCCCAAATCTGACTTCGTATGAAGAAGTTATGAGATTTTAAACAGACCAATCCTATCCCGGCCTGTTAAAAATATAACTTTAAAAATAAAGTCAAAACTAGCCGACGAAGTCTAAACGAAAGTTGTAGAGTACGTCTCCACCTACGCGTGCATATAAAGAACATCAAAAACGGAGTTCGTATGAACGAGTTACAAATTATAATAGCATATTTACGTATTAAAATAAAGTATAAATCATGTATACGTACACATATATATACATATGTATATATCATTAGAAAGGTATCGACGATGCGGTCATTATAAGACTAATGTTGAGTTCTTTCGACATTAGTTTAGTACAAATATCATTAAATCCATTTAAAATAGTATTATAGAGGGGTGTTTAGTTATTTATATAACTAAAAGGTCATTAAGTAATTATGGATGGTAGTTTTTGAAAATTCAATTAGTATAAATAAGAGCCTTGGGCTCTCATATTTCTTGCACCATTCTCTTGATTCAAGAGTCTTTCTCTCCTTATCCCCCGAGTATTTCGGTCCCTCGTGATTCGACTTCTATTTCTGTAGTTTAGTATAGTAAGGTGAGCGCTGAAGCGCTGCACGAATCTTTCTTAGAAAGATTCAGCGACGAAGTTCTGCCCCTGCAGAGCCCGACTCCTACCTAAAACCCCCTTGCAAGTAAGTTATGCTTACCTTATTTTAATATAGCTTATATTTAAAATTAGTATTGTCATTATGAACTTATAATAAATACTTGGACTATTATTATGGGTTATATAAGTATTTTTTTTAACGCTTATATAATAATAGTAATAGCTAGACCATTAATTAGTCTCGGCAAATAATAGACTAAACTCTAGTGGTAATAATACTAGGTTTCATCGAAGAAAATTCTATTTATGAAGCGAAGCGCTGTTTGAGTTCGGAATCACCACCTTTTCAAGTGAGTGCATAGTTACTTTCATCTTACACATAGATATGAAGTATTTTATATATTACGTGCTATGTGTGCATATTATCTGTATACTTGTTATCTATGCTGGATGAATGTTTTTATACAAGTTTTAAATGATTTAAACTGTATATATGTATTTTATATCTACAAAAATGTTGGGGTAAAACATGGGTAGATGTAATAAGACAATGTGTGATAAAATGATGAGAGGCCTCGATGTTGTTGTTGTTGATCCAGTCATCTAGCGGAGTATAGATGACGACCACGGACTCTTCTAGACAGTCTAGTGGAACACTAGCAGGCTCGCAACCTGTAGGTGTTGTGAACGATGTGTTCACCGGTGTACTCCATCCCCCACATGGTTGCCTATTAGGATATTTATTGCTGAGGAATCCCCTTAGCAGTAGTGTCCGTCCCGATGATGATCCTTAGGCTAGGTCCCTTATGATAGGTGTTTAGGGACGTAAAGTGAGGATAACGGGAACGGGTAAGCGGGTTATTGTTGATTGATGAAATTAATAAACTTATTTATTGTGGGTTGAAAATCGTATGTGCTCACCAGGCTCCCAAGCCTGACCCACTCAGTTTTATGTATTACAGGTAGTGGCGCATGAGCATAGGTGTGATGTTTTGGACGAGGGATTACGGATATAGGCCTGTACATATGAAATAATGTAGTAAGGCTTATATTGTACTGTTTATACTTTCGATCTGTACGAACATGACATCCCGAGTCTTTTAATGAAATACATTTCTATGGAAATGCTTTTGATAAATCTTTATCATATTATTGTTTTGGGACAAATTCCGCAACCCTTTTATTAAAAGATAACTATGATTTTGAAATAAAGTATAAACAAAACCGGTCTTTTCTGGCCGTGATTTTGGGGATGTCACAGTTGGTATCAGAGCATTAGTTTAAGCGAACTAGGAATTTGTAGGATTTCTAGACTTAAACTTAGAATGCTAAGCGATGATTGTGAGGTGTGAGTACTAGCTTATTTTAGGAATTGTGCCTAAAATGCTTTTATGTGCTAAATGCTTTATGCATGATATGCTGTTATTTTGTTCGGATCTATGGTCTGTTGCCGACCGGATCTGGAAACCTTATGTGTTTAGGATTCTAAACGTACGACTACGATATTAGAACTAGCATGTAAACGTTTCGGAGTGATAAGGACGATTTAAACGTCTATCCTAAATAAAGATCTAAATTCACCTTATTCGGTGTATAGATCAAGATGGCAAGGACCCGTAGTGGAAACGTGAACGCGAATGGAGGTAGGAACCAACCCCTATTGATCGAGCAAATACCAGTTGTGGAAGCCGCTGCCGGACCAATAACGATGGCCGGAGTGCAAGCGATGATCCAGGCAATGTTGGATCGTCAAATGGAGGAAACCAGGCGTTTGCTCCATCAAAATCGAGAGGAAGTGACTATTCAGATCGAACAGCCCAAGTTGAACGAAGGGCAGACTGAAGAAGGAAACTACAGTGGGACTATTGGTCAAGCCAACCCACCGATAGTTAGGCAAAACCACCAGGATGGAGGAAATGATGGACGTGGATGCAAATACAAGGATTTCATGGCATCCAAGCCACTGAGTCTATCTGGAAGCCCGACGCCGGTGGAAGTCATGAACTGGATCTCTGAGATGGAGACAGTGTTTGAAAGTTGCGAGTGTAGCAATAGGCAGAAGACCGCTCTCGCAGTTCCTCTATTGAAATCTGGAGTACTAAGCTGGTGGAAGCTATTAGCTGATTCGATGCCCAAAGGTGAAGCAAGCAAAATGTCGTGGGAGGATTTTATGGTACAGTTGAAGATGCAATACTGCTCTGAGCAGGATCTTCTGGAGATCAACAACGAATTCCAGAATCTGAAGAAGGGAAGAATGAGCGTTACTGAATACACTACAAGCTTTACTGAGAAAATGAAGCTTTTTCCTCACCCCGTCCCAACTAAACTCTCCAAGGATAACAAATTTGCCCTCGGATTACCAGCGGACTTCGGTCCAATGGTCAAGCAAACTACCACTTTGAAAGCCGCCATCTGGGCTGCTAAGAATGTGGAGACCCAGATACGAGAAAAGGGTCTGGAGAGAGCGGAAGTGGAAGAGAAAAGGAAATTTGACGGATCCTCGAGGTCCGGTAAGAAAGGTAAATTCTCGAAGTCTGGTTCGAGAGGAGGAGGATCAGAAGCAAAGTGGTGTGACAAGTGCAAGAAGAAGCACTTTGGGAAGTGTGATGGAGGAGTCACATGTTACAAATGCGGAAAGCCTGGGCACTATGCCAATGAATGCACCCTCAACCAGAAGGCCTGTTATGGGTGTAATGAAGAAGGGCACATTTTGAAGGACTGCCCAAAGAAGAAAGAGGCAGGAAGACCCAACATACCACCAAAGCCGAAGGCGAGAGCCTTCCAGATGACGCTCGAGGCTGCAAAGGAGGCAGCAGACGTCGCTTCAGGTACCTTTCTTGTAAATGGTTTGCCTGCAAATATACTATTTCATTCCGGAGCCAACTACTCCTTTGTGTCACATAAATTTAGTGCGAAATTAGCATTACATGTAGAAAAACTTGATAACACCCTAATTGTAGAAGTTGCCAGTGGCAAATTCGTACCTGTTAGTAATCATATTAGGAACATCGTCATTGACCTAAACGGAAACGAATTCTATGAGGAACTATTACCCATAGAGTTAAACGGTTTCGACATCGTTTTGGGTATGGATTGGATTAGCGCCAACGATGCTGAGATATTATGCCGAAAAAAGATAGTTAGGATAAACCCACTCGGAAAGGAATCATTTATGGTGTACGGGGACAGACGCAGAGTGAATTCTGGAATCATCTCCCTGATGAAAGCCAAGAAATGTTTGTCCAAAGGATGTGCATCATACTTGGCATTCGTAATCGATGCTAAGAAGGAAAAGAAAGAGGTGCATAATATACCGGTTGTGTGCGATTATCCGGAAGTCTTTCCCGAAGATCTTCCCAGATTACCACCTGATAGGCAAGTGGAGTTTCGTATAGACTTGTTACCAGGAACAACACCGATAGCAAAGGCACCTTACCGATTAGCACCGACGGAGATGAAGGAGCTCATGACGCAACTTTAGGAGCTGTTGGACAACGGTTTCATTCGACCTAGTTCATCACCCTGGGGAGCTCCGGTGTTATTCGTAAAGAAGAAGGATGGAAGCATGAGGATGTGGATAGACTACCGAGAGCTGAATAAGGCAACGGTGAAGAACAAGTATCCATTGCCGAGGATTGATGATCTATTTGATCAGCTGCAAGGTTCGAGCTACTTCTCAAAGATCGATCTTAGGTCAGGATATCATCAGCTGAAGGTGAGAGAGCAGGATATTGAGAAGACTGCATTCAGAACAAGATATGGACACTACAAGTTCTTGGTTATGTCATTCGGACTTACCAATGCTCCCGCAGCATTCATGGATTTGATGAATAGGGTTTGTAAACCATTCTTCGATAAATCTGTGATAGTGTTCATCGACGACATTCTCATTTACTCGAAAAGCCAGGAAGAGCATGGCAAGCATCTACGAGAAGTGTTGGAGGTGTTAAAGAAGGTGAAGCTTTTTGCAAAGTTCTCTAAATGCAACTTTTGGATACGGGAAGTCCAATTCTTGGGTCATGTTTTTAACCAGGAGGGAATAATGGTTGACCCTGCCAAGATTGAGGCTGTAATGAAGTGGGAACGTCCGAAGAGTCCCACGGAGATTCGAAGCTTTCTAGGATTAGTCGGATATTACCGACGATTTATCCGAGGCTTTTCTTCGATAGCTGCTCCATTAACAGCTTTGACCCATAAAGGTGCTACGTATACATGGAGTGAGAAACACGATGAGGCATTCGAGAAGCTAAAGAAGAAGTTATGTGAAGCACCAATACTTTCTCTACCCGATGGAGTCGAAAATTTCGCGGTTTATAATGATGCATCTGGAGTCGGGTTGGGTTGCGTTCTGATCCAAAGAGAAAAGGTGATAGCATATGCATCTCGACAAATGAAAGAGCACGAAAAGAACTACCCCACTCATGATCTGGAGTTGACAGCGGTAGTATCTGCCTTAAAGATATGGAGGCATTACCTCTACGGCACAAAGTGCAAGCTCTTCACTGATCATAAGAGTGTCCAGTATCTCTTTAATCAGAAGGAGTTGAACATGAGGCAACGACGTTGGCTAGAACTTCTCAAGCACTACGACTGTGAGATACTTTACCACCCGGGTAAAGCAAATATTGTTGTTGATGCTCTCAGTCGGAAAGTCAATCTTGAAAGGAAAAGGCCAAGAGAGTTAAGAATTGAAGTCGTCTCGACGATTGTGGAAAGTATCAGGAAAGCTCAAGAAGAAGCTTTAGAGAAGAATGACCGAAAGGAAGAACGTTTGGGAAAAACGTTAGTATTCGGAACAAACAGTCGAGGACTGAAGGTATTCCAAGATCGAATCTGGGTACCTAAGACGAGATGAATAAGAGATCTTCTAATGGAAGAAGCACACAAGACCATGTACTCAATTCATCCCGGTAGCACTAAAATGTATAGGGACCTAAAACCCTACTACTGGTGGCCGACGATGAAGCTCGATGTTGCGAAGTATGTGGCCGAGTGCGTAACATGTGCAAGGGTTAAGGCACAACATCAAAAACCGTATGGGAGTTTAGAACCCTACCTGTACCCATGGGTAAATGGGAAGACATCAACATGGATTTTGTGACTAAACTGCCCAGAACGAAGAACGTACACGACATGATTTGGGTAGTCGTGGATCGTTTCACCAAGAGTTCACACTTCATAACCGCCAACGAGAAGTGGTCTATGGATAAGCTCGCAAGTGCTTACGTGAAGGAAATTGTAAGACTTCATGGTGTCCCTCTTACGATTGTATCAGATCGTGATAGTCATTTCACATCGAGGTTTTGGAGGAGTCTACAAGAGGAGTTGGGTACAAAGTTGTGTTTGAGTACTGCTTACCATCCGCAAACAGATGGCCAGAGCGAAAGAACGATTCAAACACTGGAAGATATGTTGAGAGCACGTACCCTCGAATTCCAAGGGAATTGGGACGAGCACTTACCTCTGGTAGAATTTTCCTACAACAATAGTTTCCACTCGAGCATCAAGATTGCACCTTATCAAGCCTTGTATGGATAGAAGTGTCGTACGCTGTCTTGTTGGCTTGAAGCTGGAGAGAAGCAGTTGATGGGCCCTGAGATAATCCATGAGACTGCTGAGAAGTTGAAAGTGATTAGGGAAAGGATGTTAGCAGCTCAGGATCGTCAGAAGAGCTATGCCGACAAGAAAAGACGACCAATGACTTTCAAAGTTGGGGATTCCGATTTGCTTAAAGTCTCACCATGGAAGGAACTTATACGATTTGGGAAACGAGGAAAGTTGAGTCCAAGGTTTATTGGACCGTTCAAAGTTCTTCAGAAGATTGGGAACCAAGCTTACAAGCTGGAATTGCCCGAAGAACTCAATGGTATTCATAACACCGTCCATGTGTGTTATTTGAGGAAATTCACAGGAGATGTTCCCGACATAATTCCAATCTCAGAGTTAAGGATGGATGAAAGTAAAAGGCTGATCGAAGAGCCTGAGGCAAATGTTGACCGTAAGACTAACAAGTTACAATGCAAGATGGTCGACTTGGTGCTAGTCCGATGGAAACATTCGAATGGGCCGAATCTCACTTGGGAAACAGAGCATAACATGATGAGTCGCTATCCACATCTATTTGCTGATGCATGATTCCGGGACGGAATCATCCTAAGGGGGAGAGAATTGTAACGCCCGGGTTTCAGGGCTAAGCATTTTTTCAATGTAATAGTCTAGGTCAACTCTTGTAACTCTTTTTGAAGTAATAAAGATGAAATATTTGAGTATTAAGTGAATTATGTGTGTTTATGTGTTTATTACTTAATTATAAATGTATAATTAATAAAGAATAAAAATGAGCGTCAAAATTAAAGTGTGAGATAATCCTGATATCTCTACATAAAGTTGTAGAATATGTCTCAAGGTTTCCGTGCATATAAGGAACACCAAAATCCGAGTTATAACGAAGAAGTTATGACCCGTCGAAGTTTCATGACAAAATCGGCACGATACCGGGAAGCGTGAATAGTGAATTTACGATAGAGCGAGATTTAGCCTTAGCGATCTAAACGAAAGTCGTAGAATATGTTAAACTAAGAACATCAATAAAAAGAACGCCCAAATCTGACTTCGTATGAAGAAGTTATGAGATTTTAAACAGACCAATCCTATCCCGGCCTGTTAAAAATATAACTTTAAAAATAAAGTCAAAATTAGCCGACGGAGTCTAAACGAAAGTTGTAGAGTACGTCTCCACCTACGCGTGCATATAAAGAACATCAAAAACGGAGTTCGTATGAACGAGTTACAAATTATAATAGCATATTTACGTATTAAAATAAAGTATAAATCATGTATACGTACACATATATATACATATGTATATATCATTAGAAAGGTATCGACGATGCGGTCATTATAAGACTAATGTTGAGTTCTTTCGACATTAGTTTAGTACAAATATCATTAAATCCATTTAAAATAGTATTATAGAGGGGTGTTTAGTTATTTATATAACTAAAAGGTCATTAAGTAATTATGGATGGTAGTTTTTGAAAATTCAATTAGTATAAATAAGAGCCTTGGGCTCTCATATTTCTTGCACCATTCTCTTGATTCAAGAGTCTTTCTCTCCTTATCCCCCGAGCATTTCGGTCCCTCGTAATTCGACTTCTATTTCTGTAGTTTAGTATAGTAAGGTGAGCGCTGAAGCGCTGCACGAATCTTTCTTAGAAAGATTCAGCGACGAAGTTCTGCCCCTGCAGAGCCCGACTCCTAGCTAAAACCCCCTTGTAAGTAAGTTATGCTTACCTTATTTTAATATAGCTTATATTTAAAATTAGTATTGTTATTATGAACTTATAATAAATACTTGGACTATTATTATGGGTTATATAAGTATTTTTTTTAACGCTTATATAATAATTGTAATAGCTAGACCATTAATTAGTCTCGGCAAATAATAGACTAAACTCTAGTGGTAATAATACTAGGTTTCATCGAAGAAAATTCTATTTATGAAGCGAAGCGCTGTCTGAGTTCGAAATCACCACCTTTTCAAGTGAGTGCATAGTTACTTTCATCTTACACATAGATATGAAGTATTTTATATATTACGTGCTATGTGTGCATATTATCTGTATACTTGTTATCTATGTTGGATGAATGTTTTTATACAAGTTTTAAATGATTTAAACTGTATATATGTATTTTATATCTACAAAAATGTTGGGGTAAAACATGGGTAGATGTAATAAGACGATGTGTGATAAAATGATGAGAGGCCTCGATGTTGTTGTTGTTGATCCAGTCATCTAGCGGAGTATAGATGACGACCACGGACTCTTCTAGACAGTCCAGTGGAACACTAGCAGGCTCGCAACCTGTAGGTGTTGTGAACGATGTGTTCACCGGTGTACTCCATGCCCCACATGGTTGCCTATTAGGACATTTATTGCTGAGGAATCCCCTTAGCAGTAGTGTCCGTCCCGATGATGATCCTTAGGCTAGGTCCCTTATGATAGGTGTTTAGGGATGTAAAGTGAGGATAACGGGAACGGGTAAGCGGGTTATTGTTGATTGATGAAATTTATAAACTTATTTATTGTGGGTTGAAAATCCTATGTGCTCACCAGGCTCCCAAGCCTGACCCACTCAGTTTTATGTATTACAGGTAGTGGTGCATGAGCATAGGTGTGATGTTTTGGACGAGGGATTACGGATATAGGCCTGTACATATGAAATAATGTAGTAAGGCTTATATTGTACTGTTTATACTTTCGATCTGTACGAACATGACATCCCGAGTCTTTTAATGAAATACATTTCTATGGAAATGCTTTTGATAAATCTTTATCATATTATTGTTTTGGGACAAATTCCGCAACCCTTTTATTAAAAGATAACTCTGATTTTGAAATAAAGTATAAACAAAACCGGTCTTTTCTGGCCGTGATTTTGGGGATGTCACACAGAGCATGGTGAAACAAGACTACTCACCTATTTCTTGAATCCTAAGCCTGTTACCAAGGTTACCCTTGTACAGTTAGATGAACCACATGAGGATGTGCAACACATTGATGAAGCTCCTGATGACCAATCAAAGGAAACACCTGTGATGACTACACCTACTGATAATTTAGTTGATGTGGTGCCCATTCAAGCAAACCAACCTGAAATCCAAGTTAATGAAATAGTTCAAGTCGTGTCCTTATCACCTGGATATAATAGGAGAAGGGGTATGAGCAAGGATGGAGTGATGGCATCTTGCAGTAAGAAAATATACTTTGATGATATTGGTGAGACTGAACAGATAGCCAAAGACTTTGTTGAGGCAGCTACTGATTTTGATATTGGACTCTACCAACAAATACTACAAAGCAATGTTGATGGAGTCAATGGCACTGACATGCATGATGTCAATGAACCTCAGATGGATGAAGAAATCCAACCTCAAATGGATGAAGAAAACCAAGCTCAGATGGATGAAGAAAACCAACCTCAAATGAATGACTTTTGGGATTTTAACTATCAAACAGATGCTTTTGTCCAAGATGGAAGTGAAAACCAACCTCAGTCTAACATGGATAGTAGTGGAAAAGAAAATGTAAGTGAGGTTGAAAGTAAAGAAAGAAGTGAAACAGAGCAGGAAGATGATAGTGATGATAGTGATTATTGGGTGGATGAAGATAATGTAATTGAAGATATTGAAGTTGATATGAGGGATTTTAACATGAGCATTGATACAGAAGTAGAGTTCTTAGGTAAAAGGGTTAGGAATCCTAGACAACATGAGAGTGATTAAGAAGCAGATGAGTTAGATGTCATTGACAATGATGCTTTTGATTCCATGGATGAGGATTCTAACCAGGACAGGAAGAGAAGAGCAGTTTTGAAACAACTAAGTAAGGAAAAAAGTTGTTCTTTAGGTGAGGTTCATAAGTGTCATTTTAAAATAGGTCAAAAGTATAACAGTAAGCAGGAGTTAAAAGAGAAAATCAAAATGCATGCATTGGAAACAAAAAAGAATATTGCATTTAAAAAAAAATGACAAATCCAGATTGAGGGCCATATGTAATGGAATTGTGGCATTTACTAATGATGGAGTTGGTGGACCTACCCAAGCTGAAAAAAGTAAAGGGAAAATTAAAGGGAAAAGTAAAAGGAAAAGTAAAGAAAAGGACAAACAAGGTGGTACAAGTCAGGAAAAAGCAGATTCTTCTTGTCCTTGGATGTTACATGCCTCGAGGTCTACAGATGCAAGCAGCTGGTACATTAAAACATATGAAGACAAACACACTTGTATGAATACAAGGAAGGTGAGAGCTGCAACAACGAAGTTTATGTCCAAACAAATCATGGATCAAGTAGAATCCAACCCTACTATCCTAGTTAAAGCTCTCCAAGAACAATTACAGAAGAAGTATGGAGTGGGCTTCTCAATCCATAAAGTTTTTAGAGCTAAAGCAGATGCAAAAAAGATTGTAGTGGGTGATTACAAAAAACAGTATGAAGTTCTGAGAGACTATATCCTTGAGTTGCAGTCAACCAATCCTGATACCACAGTCAAATTAGAACTTGGAGATGTTTCAAAATCTAATTTGGTGAATTGAACTTCAAGATGTTTCAAAAGAATTTATGTTTGTCTATGGGGGATGAAGAAGGGATTCAAAGCTTGTTTAAGAGATTTTTTAGGGCTAGATGGGGCTCATATGAAAGGCCCTTATCCAGGCCAGATCTTAACTGCAGTTGGATTAGATTCCAATAATGGCATATACCCACTTGCATATGCCATCGTAGAGATTGAAAACTGCGAATCTTGGAAGTGGTTCCTTGAATGTCTTGGTGATGACTTGGATCTACATGCTATGTCTAATTTCACTTTTGTTAGTGACAGACAAAAGGTAATGGTTGTTTATTTATTATTTTTAATGTTTATTTTGTTAATCATGTGTAATTTGTTGCCAGGGTTTGCTACAAGCAGTTAGTCAACTGTTCCCATGTGCTGAGCATAGGTTTTGTCTTAGACATATACATGAGAACATGAAGAAACAATGGAGAACTAAGGAATATAAAGATCGCCTTTGGGATTGTGCCACAGCTACAACAGTGCCAGAGTTTAACCATTTCATGCACCAATTCAGTTTATATGACAAATCAGCATATGAATGGTTGAAGTCAATACCACCACAACATTGGGCAAAAAGCCATTTCACAGGTAAGCTATTATGACCCTTTTACCCTTTTACCATTTTACCCTTCACATAACATTATGACACTTTTACCCTTTTCTATACAGGGAGAGCAACCACAGACATGCTGTTAAACAACCTTTGTGAGGTGTTTAATGGCAAGCTAGTTGATGGGAGAGACAAACCAGTTATTAGCTGCTTGGAGTTTATTAGGGAATATATGATGAAGAGGATATGCAATGTCCTCAAGGTGCAACAAAAGTGTTTAGGCCCACTCACCCCAACAACAACAAAGATCATGGAGAAGAATGAAGCAGCTGCTACTCAGTACATTGTAGAATGGTGTGGTGATGAAAAATACCAAGTCAAAGGCCCATGGAATGATCAACATGTTGTTGATATGGATGAAAGGGTATGCAGCTGCAGGAAATGGGAATTAACAGGTATCCCTTACAGATATGTGATTTCTGTGTTGTATAACAAAGCAGATCATGGTGAGTGTGTACAAGAGCTCCATACTTATGTCCACAAGGTGCACTGGCTACAAACTTGGAAAACTGCATATGGGTACAAGGTGGAACCAATTAAAGGTCGGGCACTGTGGCCTAGAAGTGAGTGTCCAATGCAGATCACACCTCCCCCACACCGTAATCAACCTGGGAGACCCAAGAGGAATAGAAGGCAATCCATGGAGGAGAAAAGTCAAAGCAAGAGTCAAAGTCAGAGTCAAAGGTCAGATGTTGGTCCCAGTGAGATTCATGGTCATGGTCCACATGGTAGTGGGAAACTAACAAGAAAGTTTGTTAGTGTGACTTGTAGTAAGTGTGGAAACAAGGGCACAACTCCAGGACATGCAAAGGTCAGGGAGGGACTTGATGGTCTATGTTGGTTTTATCTTTTGGTTTGACTGTATTGAAAAACTTTGGTTTGATTCCTAGATGCAGGATGTCTTTTGTTGCAATAACTTTGTTTTCAATTAACTTATGACATGTATTTTGAAGATGGTAATAGGTATTATGTCTTTAGTATGCTTTTGTGTTAACTACATATGGATGCATTATATGTTATCTTTAGAAGGTTATGTATGAACAATAGAACAAATCCATAATTGGTTAATAGATACCAAATTTTCATTAACCATTACTTTGCATTACAACAATGTTCCACATTAGCAAAAAAATACTTAAACCAGACACATATACCCCTATCCTATTACAAAAGATAACCACAATCAACCTGTGGACTTACAACAAGAACAGCAACACAACAACAAAAAAAATCCAACTATAGACTAGGTAATACTTCAACATAGTTGCTTGTTCTTTGATCTTCTCCATTGCTTTTTCATGATTGCTTGCTTGTTCTTTTATATCATCCATTGCTTTTCGTAGCTTATTGATTGTCCTAAGTAGCCCTAGTATTATAACTTTGGAACGAGCACACATGGGTTCATCATACCACCCAATAAACCCACATGATGAATTCTTGAAAAAAAGAAGAAAGAAACATTAGATCATCAGGGAGTAGTCTTCAAAATAAAGTTTAACACACTTACCGGGTCAGGACATCCCCAAAATCGGCGCCCTGGGTTTTTATCTATCCACGATGTCCGAACTATCGCCCACTTTCTGCAGACGCACATCACCATTGTCAATGGAGAAGATGAAATCACAGGGGGGTGATCGATGGAGAAGATGAAATCAGAGAGGGAGTGATAGTTAGGGCTTGTTGCTGGAGACGAGAATAGAGACGTTGTAGTCTCTTTATGGACTAAATAATAATAAAATAATAAAGGGGCTAGATGAATGGACTAAAATACCCTTAAGTGAGAGGGGCATGGGTAAATTAACGGGAGCTTGGTAACGGCTGTTAAGCCATTGGACTAAACTCGCAACAAATAGAAACTATTGGACCATCTTTGCAAGCCAAACCCATTTTGGACCAAACATGCTAGTTTAGACATACCACTGGGACCAAATTTGCAATTTTGTCTATATTATATGATCTAAGTTAATACGTGTCATTCCCCATATTTTTTCTTGCGTTCTTTTTAGTCTCACAGTATGTTTTCATCGTCGTCGTCGAACCCACCAATAAAAAGCTCACTCAGAAGAATCATTAAGTCCATCGATTTTCGGAAATCGTCCATTAACAACTTTGCGATCATCTTTCAGTCTCCAAATAACCAAAGGAGAAAATCCTTGCTAATCACATGGATGTTTCTATTACCTTACCATGGTTCCAACACTTAGATGTTCCTATTACCTAACCATGACTTGAAGCATGGTTCGAACCCATATACTAATGATGTTGGCCATGCTATTGTTAACAATAGAAGACGAATCCTACATGGTTCAAACATTAATACATTGACTCGGGTCTTACTAAACCCTTGTTTCCCAACAAAAGTGATAGAAAACAATGAAGAACGAACCATCGAGCTTAAAAACCTCAATATAGGTAAAAAACAATATTTCTCATTTCTCCATATGGAGACTGAAAGATGATCATAGAGTTATAATGGATGATTTTGGAAAATTGATAGAGTTGACGATTCTTGTGAGTGAGCTTTTTCTTGTTGGATCACGAAGACGGTGAAAACACATGGTGTGATCAATTTAACAAAAAAGCCCCTGATACCAGCTAAACCTATTAAAACAACCACGAAGGGTTATGCCGAAGTTTTAGCTGGTAGTCTATATTTTTCCGTAAACAAAATTTAATTTGAGATTAAACTGTAAACTGACCTAAAATATTGGGACTTTATTGGAGATTTTTTTTAACATTAGAGAGAGAGAGAGAGTGTGTGTGTATATATATATATATATAATAGTGTTGCAGAAATCAACTTTAGCGGCTGATTAATCGTTGATTAATCGCTTGGCGGTCTGCAATCGATTACTATTGGGGGTGCTTGGCGGAAATTGGTTAATATTGGTCAAACTCGACCTAGGTGGTTATCAGCACTCCTTGACGATCCTTGGTGCTCCTAGGCGAGAAAATTTGTAATAAAATAAAGATCTTAAGATTCAACCTAAGTCATATATTTCTCATTTGTTGCTCTAATGCTCCAACGTAGTAGCGGCGATAGGGTATGTCTAGTCATAAATAATTATTTGGCAGAGAAGTATAATCATATATGTCTATTCAGAAAGTGCTTAATAATATATGATTATGGTGGTTAATGGGGGAGAAGGTTGCCGCAAAGGTGGCGTGGTATAGTTGGCGGAGGTGGTAGTAGTATGGTTAGTTGGTGGCGGGTTGGTGGTGGTGGTGGTGGCGATGGTTATGATGGTGGGGAA
Organism: Lactuca saligna; assembly: GCF_052625555.1. NCBI lineage: Eukaryota > Viridiplantae > Streptophyta > Magnoliopsida > Asterales > Asteraceae > Lactuca > Lactuca saligna. The sequence continues at coordinate 278,782,270 of NC_136421.1, read as the reverse complement.
GGCGGTAGAGGAAAAAGGAATGGATGACGTTGTATAATCGTTTATGATTTTAAACTCTTCCGTGGTGTCAGTATGCAGGAAGGTTAGAGTGGCAAATGAGAAGTATGCGATCGATGTGGAATCTCAAAATATCTATTTTTTCATAATCTCAACGGAACCTATCTCTCTCTCTCTCTCTCTCTCTATATATATATATATATATATATATATATATATATATATATATATATATATATATATAAGATGATCGTTGTGGTTGTCAGAAAATATGTGGTATTGGTCTAAAAATATTTGGAGTTGCATCATTTGCCCAATTTTGAATATCTTATTTGGTTTTGCTCCATACCCCACTAGGAATTATGAATATACTCTTAAGTATTTCTTTTAACTGTTTTTTATTAGTTTAATTAAAAAATACAAAAAGGGAAAATCCCACCCACCCACCTCCAACTAATAGTTTTCGGACAATCACCTCTTGGACCACTACTGCCAGTTGGGCACTAGTACCTGTCATACCACCACCGTACTCATACCAGTACCACAACCTATCGAATCTACATGACTAAAAAATATCCCACCCAACCCACCCTAATTATCTCCCCAACTTATCTTTATGTATCTCTCTTTTGGATTTGTTAAATTAAGGAACATTATCGGTGACAACAATTATTCAACCTCTTCTTGTTGGCAAGCATCTTCGATCACTTCTACCCACGAACCACCTTATCATACCACTTTTCACGTTTCATCTTTAATGACCACAAAATTTTATCCATACATCAAACTAAAATTTAATAAAAAATCACACCAAACCAAATTCAAGAACAAACTTGCGACCTGCAACCAATATCAAAACTTGCAAATCTTTTCAGGTCCAAAAATCATCCCCTCTAAATCCAAAATTTAGAAATGGTTTGAAATGGTTTATAAATCGATTCCCCTATAGAAACCAAATTTTGTAGATGATGAATCAGCGAAGAAGACAATGAAATAACTTACCATGATAGTGAATCAATTTTTCTTCATGATTTCAAATCCACCACCATTAACCTTTAGCATTGAGTTCAGATTGGCAAAGAAGATGGAGAATTAGTTTTCCACGATAGCAAGTCTACACTCTTCGATGACGTTGGGAAAAAGCATCAATATGTTAAAGGAAAATGGTGTGGTGGTCGGGAGATTGACTATATCACCCAGTTTTGAAAGTACTCTGTTGTGGTCTCAAAGGCCAAGAGCATAGGCGATTCGGACTTTTGTGGGTCTAGGGTCTTATTCGGAAGTTTTTAGGCTTTGTGGTGTGAGTAGGAGTGTAGGGCTTCCCCCCACCTTTTCATGGATATAAATTTCATCAGAAACAGACTTAGAATGAAGAAGTTATAGCACTTTGAAGTTATTGGCATTATTGGTCCGCAATGGAGAAAGATGGCAAGAAAGGATCATGCATGCAAGGTGGTAGGCGCGTAAGTACGCCCAACGTAAGCTGAGGGTACGCCCATCATAGAGAAGTAAGTGAACGCGGGTGTGGGAGGAGTACGCCCAACATACAAAAAGTACGCCAAGCGTACGCTCAGAGTTCCTAAACCCTAATTTTGGGGCTAAGCACTATATAAAGAACATAATGCTCTAGATATCAGCCTCTCTCTCTCTCTCTCTCTCTCTCATTCTTAGATAGCCACCATGAAACCCTAATCCTTCCTTGAGTGTTCTTGAATATTAGGAGGCCATTAAAGAGCATTTTGGTGTTGTGAAGCCATCTTCCAAGCAAGTGAAGATCATAATAAGGTGGTGGATCAAAGGATAAGCAGTAGATCCGAGGTTGTGGTTTCATTTCAGATCACCTTGAGGTATAAAGCCTTGAACCTTCCTCAAGTATGCTTAGTTCTAGTGTAGTGTGGTTTTGGAGTCTTGTTGGTCCCAAGAATAGATCCTTATGGTTGAAAACCGATTCCTAGGCTTAGAGTTGCCCCTCTTAGTTCTAAATGAGTCCCTAAGGTAGAAAGTTGCCATCTTGGATGTCTTAATGGGTTCATACATTAGTTAAGATCATCTTTATGAGTATAGAATGCCATTTCGGAGTTTGGGATTATTAGGGTCATGTAAAGTCACCAAGTTAGTGACTTTATTGATTAACATGTTGAAGAGGACTTGGATCTGTGTTTATAGCCGTTGGAATAGAATATTAAGTGCTTAATGGAAAAGTCATTTAAAAGAGAAGTACACTGTGTGTACATGCAAGTACGCACAACGTACACACCATGCAGCTTGTACGCTTAGCGTATAGAGGAGTACGCCATCAGAAGTCACATAATTTGGGCGAAGAAAATGTTTGGGCTTAGGGTAAGGCCCTTTAGAGGAGTTGGGCCCAATTTAGCAAATTAGGCGATTAGTTTGCCACTAGTGGACTTTGGAAGCCTACCTAGTGTTGGGCATTTATATTATGGTTTTGGGCCTTAGATATGGACCAAAATAGTCATTTTACCCTAAGGAGAATTATTGGTTTGGACTAATTGTTATTTTGGGTAATAGTAGCTCGGGGATTTGAGAGATCAGCAGTTCAGGGATTTGCCAGCTAGCAGCGAGGGTTATTCGCAGGATTCTAAATTAAGCTTGCGAGGTGAGTTTTCTCCAGTAAGAGCGAGTCGAAGACACCAATGTCGGCCCGTTTATGTATGTTAGTATATACCAGATTTAGATCCTATGTTGGGGTTAGCCCGATGTAGTTTATATGTTCCGGATTTCGGTCCGATGATGGTCAAGGCCCGAGGGAGGTTTATATGTATGTTACCGAACTACAGTTTGATGTCGGGTGGTACCCGAGGAAGGAATGCATACGTAGTTATACTTGCTGTCTTTGCGATACTTGTATACGCCTGTTAAGGAGATGAGTGTGGGCGGGGGCCCATATCTTATTACTAGTTAAGTGTGGACGGGGTTCCATATGTAACAACCCGAAATTGTTCGTCGCCAAAACCCGTTCTACCCGAAAAATTCGTCGTTATTAAATTTGTTCCGTTTTCACTTTGGGTTAAAATATTTAAACTAATATGTTTATTATAATTTAATGAGTGTCTAAACCACTCAGTAACTCATGTAATTAGCCTAAAATATTTATTTCATAAGTTTTAGAAACGTCCCCGCCGGGTGACGGAAACCTAATCGGGTGCGACCAAAAGCCGTGTTTAACGTCAGTATCGGGTAGAATTCCACCGCGTCCAAGTTTTAGGACGTATATAAACGTGTTTTAGCACCCATTTGAAGCTTTTTCCTTCTCTCTCTACTCTCTCTCTCTCTCTAACCTCTCTCCTAAATCCAAAGTTTAAGGGTCCAAAACTCAATTTTAAGGCCTCAAATCCCTAAGGTACCTTCCTAACCTTAATGTATAGCATCTTTAACCTTCAAATTCGAGATTGAATCATGATTTAAGGCCTTGTATATGAGTTTACGGCCATGGAATATGCTTAGGCCGTAAACTCATAATAAGTGGGTTTTTAAGCCCTAAAACCCCTCCTAAGGACTATTAGACTTTAGACATGGCTTAATGGCTTAATGGAAAGGACTTATAACATTTAAAACATAGTTTTTGATGGATTTGAAGGAGTTTACGGCCAAGGCACATGCTTGGTCTGTAAACTCATATATATGGGGTTTTCATGCCCTTAAACCCTTCCAAATCACAAACAAGGCTTAGATATGACTTGAAGAATAATGGTTTTAGCATTTGGACACTTTAAACATGATTTTTGGGGGACAAACAAGAGTTTACAGCCAAGGCATGTGCTTGGGTCGTAAACTCCTCTAAAAGGGGGATTAAGTGCCTTTAAACATGTCCAAATGCCTTGAAACTCAACCAATGACCTTGTGGTAAATCCTAGAATCATCTAAAAATGGTTTGGAGACCTTAAACACATCAAACACACTACATATAGGAGTTTACGGCCTACGCACATAGCCTTTGGCTGTAAACTCATAAACACATGTCAAAATGTCCTTAAACCACCCCTAAAGCCTTGGAATGAATTTTAGAAGTCCTTACAAACAAGTTTTTGGCATTAAAACACATGGAATTACTCTTTATGAGAGTTTACGGCCATGAGAGGGGTCTCATTGGCCGTAAACTCCAAAAACCACTTCAAAATTTCATACAAATGCATGTAAGGTCTTGAAGCAATTTTAGCAATCACATGTGATTTGTTTTAGCACCAATTAACCCCAATTTCATGAGTATTAAGGAGTTTACGGCCAGGAGCCAATGCTAGGCCGTAAACTCCCATAAATGTGTCACTTTTATGTTAAAAATCCATTCCAAGACTTTGAACCAAACCTAGAAAAATTCCCGTAAGTGTTTGAAGTCATTTTTGCCCATAATTGACCCCACCATGAGTTTATGGCCGTAAACTCTTGGGGAATGGGTCTTGTGGCCGTAAACTCCCTAAGGAGTGTCCCTTTGATGTCCCAATTCAATATCCTAACTATATGTGTCCCTAAATCTCACCCGGGTCCCTCCAAACACTTGTATTGGGGTGTTTTCGCGACTAGAAACAATTGTCCCTATCCAACAATCAATCTAAGTCCTAATTAGATACAAATGTGTATCTTTACATCATAATTAGGAACCTCATGTGTTTACAAGCCCCAGATCAACTCTTAGCATCCAAATCGTCACATTTCTCGTCCGGTGAGTTCATACCCCTACGCCCTTTTCACTGTTTTCAATGTTTTCAGGGGGAATACAAGCAAACTATAACCATTTTCAAATCATAACATTGATATGTTCCAAATATATCAGACAAACTTATAAACTATTTTACTCCTTATGTATTATGCTGAGCATAAGGAATGACTTATCAACTACAACTAAATGAATTTTAGTTAAGGAAACAACTAAACTAATCAAATTATTATGGGAATAATTTGGGGGTCTTTACTGTTCTTTCTATCATGTACTGATATCTATATAAAGTTATTAGATAAACTATGTCTGATTCAGTTTATCTCTGTATCATTTGAATGTATTGTCAGATAATTTCATTGTATGTAGCTATATTCACTGTACTATGCTTCATAATCTTATGTATGTCGATATCGTATGGAAACCCTATGAATAGTTTAGTACTAGTTTGTGAGATAGTCACTACCCTTTATGGATGATCAGTAAATCCTCCCCGGAAGTGTAACCAGAGTCTCCTGGAGGGAGAGCGCGGAATTTGTGAATAGATCTATTCGGGACTGACAATCCCACGCCTTAACTGCTAGCTACAGTTAGGCGGGCACGCCTGGGGTGAAAAATTTCTGGATATCGTTTCGACGTCAGACAAACGTCAAGGAGGTCTCCTTGTCGTATTAGCATGGTTACCCGGCCCACAACATGTATTGATATTAATTTATTCACAGTTTGGGTTTTAGAATCTATATCTCTTTCGGGATAGTGATCCCATGGTATTATCAAACTATTTTGTATCTAGTCCGGGATAGTGATCCCATGGTTTTATACCTATAACTTGTACGGGATGTTTTTCCCCATGGTCTTTAACTATATCTTATACGGGATAGTGATCCCATGGTTTTATATCTATAACTTGTACGGGATGTTTTTACCCATGGTTTTGTATCTATATCTTATACGAGATAGTGATCCCATGGTTTTGTATCTATAACTTGTACGGGATGTTTTTCCCCATGGGCTTTAACTATATCTATTACGGGATAGTAATCCCATGAATTCAATCTATATTAAGTACGGGATGATAATCCCATGGTCTAAATCTATATCTTGTCCGGGATAGTGATCCCATGGTTTTCAATCTATATTTCCATATATATCAAATTATCTCGTGTCTAGTCCGGGATGGTAGTCCCATGATCTTAAATCTGTACTTTCATATGTGTCAAACTATCTTATATCTCTTTCGGGATAGTGATCCCAAGATTTTCATCATATAGTTTTGTGTATTAAACTATACTTTGTGATATACAACTGATCTTACAATTAGGAAAATATGGGATTTTCCTGGGGTAAAACGCAACATGTAATCGAATTGGTAACAAATGATAACTAAACCAACTTCACATAAGAAAATATGGGATTTTCTTGGATAACAAACCTTTTCGGAAACTAAAGGAAACCGATACATTTTCATAAAACAAAACCGCTTATGAACTCACCAGCTTTATGCTGATTTTCAAACCGCTTGTATTCTCAGGTCCAAGTTAGACAGGTACCCGGTGATCTCTTTTTGGTGTTGTACACTGCGGTTAAACCTGGGCAGTTATGTAGTCGTGTATAGGGTCAATATAGCCTGGCCAACTATATTCATTCGAGAAACGGCCAACATGTGCTTGGGAGTGACTGTAGTACGCAGCATGCCTAAAACTTACCTAATATCCCAAACAACGAATCGTCGCTGCAGCGAACCATGAAATACTATGGGAGTATTTGTCGAGCCAATCCTTCGTAGAAAATCCTCGTATACGCGATGTTACTTGACCATTCCTCTAGGGATAAAATTGTTCTCTCTTGATAACTCTTTCCTGCTTTATCGCTTAGTATAATGCTATATCTTTCTTGATGAGATATCCCTTGTTCCATATCTCTTGATTCAATTTAGAGGACTCATAATCCTCTCTTTCCTGATCTTTTTAGATCAAGATGCCTCCGAGAAAGAGACCCAGCTCGAAGAACAACGACAATCCTCCTCCGCCACCACCTTCTCCTCAATTTGATCTCGCATCACTTCAAACAGTTCTGACTGCTGCAATGATGGCAGCTACGTCACAAATGAATCCCGGTGGCTCCGGATGTGGTCCCCAACCCCAAAATCCAGAAGACAGCCAGGAACACCGAAGAGGGGGTTCCTACAAAGACTTCATGAACGCGAAGCCCACAACCTTTTATGGCACTGGAGGTGTCATTTCCCTAACTCGATGGTTCGAGAAAATCGAATCAATCTTCGAAATATGTGCCTGTTCGGAGTCTGACAAAGTAAAGTTCGCCGCCTGCACTTTCCTTGACAAAGCCCTGACTTGGTGGAACGGCCGAGTCAAATCTTTAACTTTACCTGTAGCAAATGCCATGGGTTGGGAAGCTATGAAGGGGCTTCTGCTTGCAGAATACTGCCCTCGGGGCGAAATACATAAGCTAGAACACGAACTCTGGTACCTTAAGATGAAGGGTTCCAACATAGCCGCTTATACCTCGAGATTCGATGACCTGGCATTACTCTGTCCGGGAATGGTTACCCCGGAGAGTAAAAAGATCGAGAGATTCATCTAGGGATTGACCCAGCCAACCAAAGGGAATGTCTTGGCTGCGAAGCCAGACACCTACGACGGTGCTTAATGTCTTGCGAAAATCTTGATCGATCACGAAGACAACTTTGATGAGGAAGCTACCACTCCTGAGTCAGACACAAGTGGAGGTGAAAGTAAAAAGAAATCTCGGAACAAGCGGAAGGCCCCGAGTACGAAAGGGTCTTCTAAGAAACAGCAAACAGTAGTAATCCATGCTGCTACTGCCCCTGTTGCTGCCTCAGCTGTTGGATCCACAACCCAAACTCCTACCAGTGGATACACTGGTACCCTTCCTTGGTGTGGTAAGTGTAACTACCATCACCGCATTCCTAGTCCATGTCGTGAAAGGATCTGTGATAACTGTGGCAAGAAGGGCCATCTGGCTCGAACCTGTAGAAAACCAGCCAAATCAACGAACCAATCATCCGGAGCGGGAATCAGTCCATCCTGCTACAATTGTGGCGAAGCAGGGCACTTCAAAAGGAATTGCCCCAAAGCAGCCACAACCACTGATCCCTCTGTCGCCGCAGGTATACTTCTCTTTGATAATTCTTCTACCTGCAACTCTTTTCGATTCTAGTACAAAGGGGGAAACCTGTTATCTATCTATTCGAACGTTTTCTAAGCTCAATCCTTCGTATGTAATCGAAATGTGTATCATCGAGACGACTAACCAATGGGATAGAGAACACTAACTTCATACCTATAGATTAAATCCTCAGTCCGGAGGACTATTCTGTTCCATTCGATTTAAAAGGGAAAACACTTTTCACGAAAATAATTTGATGCTACGTTTGACATGAAATGACTGAGTCTCGTTCATGTTGTTATCTTAGTTTTGAGAGGGTCGCCTGTCTATATCTTTTCCTCGACCTGACTCTCATGATCTTCGGCATCAAACCTTCGTATTGTTTCATGCTTTAAAACTCGAAAGTTTTCCTTATACGATTTACCACACATCCCTCGTTTCTGTAATCATTGGGAAACGGGAAGTTAGTAGCTCTTTCTACTAAATGTCTGTTCCGAAGAGTTTCCGGGAATTTCATTCGAACGTCTAAAGTTTAGTCCCACCTCAGACTTTTCGAGATCTTCGTAGAGATTGATTCTGCAATCTTCAGGGTTCAGATGCTCTTAGAGCTTGTTAACATCTATCCAATACATCATGTCTCGAATCCTTAGAAGCTTCTACCCAACGAAACCCTAGTGATTCCTTGAGGAAACCGAAGTCATCCAGGGTTGGAAATTGTATAAGAAAACCGATTGATATCATAGATTGAGAGAGAGTCAAGGTACGAAACAAGGACACGTCCCAATAGTGAGAATTCACTAGAACGCCCAGTAGAGACCCGATTCCACTTGAGAAAGTGAAGATCCGAAGTAACAAACCCATTTGTGTCTCATTTCAAACTCATGATCTATATCTTATTCTTTGAATTTCATGACGAAATTCCCTCTAACGGGGGGATAATGTAACAACCCGAAATTGTTCGTCGCCAAAACCCGTTCTACCCGAAAAATTCGTCGTTATTAAATTTGTTCCGTTTTCACTTTGGGTTAAAATATTTAAACTAATATGTTTATTATAATTTAATGAGTGTCTAAACCACTCAGTAACTCATGTAATTAGCCTAAAATATTTATTTCATAAGTTTTAGAAACGTCCCCGCCGGGTGACGGAAACCTAATCGGGTGCGACCAAAAGCTGTGTTTAACGTCAGTATCGGGTAGAATTCCACCGCGTCCAAGTTTTAGGACGTATATAAACGTGTTTTAGCACCCATTTGAAGCTTTTTCCTTCTCTCTCTACTCTCTCTCTAACCTCTCTCCTAAATCCAAAGTTTAAGGGTCCAAAACTCAATTTTAAGGCCTCAAATCCCTAAGGTACCTTCCTAACCTTAATGTATAGCATCTTTAACCTTCAAATTCGAGATTGAATCATGATTTAAGGCCTTGTATATGAGTTTACGGCCATGGAATATGCTTAGGCCGTAAACTCATAATAAGTGGGTTTTTAAGCCCTAAAACCCCTCCTAAGGACTATTAGACTTTAGACATGGCTTAATGGCTTAATGGAAAGGACTTATAACATTTAAAACATAGTTTTTGATGGATTTGAAGGAGTTTACGGCCAAGGCACATGCTTGGTCTGTAAACTCATATATATGGGGTTTTCATGCCCTTAAACCCTTCCAAATCACAAACAAGGCTTAGATATGACTTGAAGAATAATGGTTTTAGCATTTGGACACTTTAAACATGATTTTTGGGGGACAAACAAGAGTTTACAGCCAAGGCATGTGCTTGGGTCGTAAACTCCTCTAAAAGGGGGATTAAGTGCCTTTAAACATGTCCAAATGCCTTGAAACTCAACCAATGACCTTGTGGTAAATCCTAGAATCATCTAAAAATGGTTTCGAGACCTTAAACACATCAAACACACTACATATAGGAGTTTACGGCCTACGCACATAGCCTTTGGCTGTAAACTCATAAACACATGTCAAAATGTCCTTAAACCACCCCTAAAGCCTTGGAATGAATTTTAGAAGTCCTTACAAACAAGTTTTTGGCATTAAAACACATGGAATTACTCTTTATGAGAGTTTACGGCCATGAGAGGGGTCTCATTGGCCGTAAAATCCAAAAACCACTTCAAAATTTCATACAAATGCATGTAAGGTCTTGAAGCAATTTTAGCAATCACATGTGATTTGTTTTAGCACCAATTAACACCAATTTAATGAGTATTAAGGAGTTTACGGCTAGGAGCCTATGCTAGGCCGTAAACTCCCATAAATGTGTCACTTGTATGTTAAAAATCCATTCCAAGACTTTGAACCAAACCTAGAAAAATTCCCCTAAGTGTTTGAAGTCATTTTTGCCCATAATTGACCCCACCATGAGTTTACGGCTGTAAACTCATGGGGAATGGGTCTTGTGGCTGTAAACTCCCTAAGGAGTGTCCCTTTGATGTCCCAATTCAATATCCTAACTATATGTGTCCCTAAATGTCACATGGGTCCCTATCCAACAATCAATCTAAGTCCTAATTAGATACAAAAGTGTATCTTTACATCATAATTAGGAACCTCGTGTGTTTACAAGCCCCAGATCAACTCTTAGCATCCAAATCGTCACATTTCTCGTCCGGTGAGTTCATACCGCTACGCCTTTTTCACTGTTTTCAATGTTTTCAGGGGGGAATACAAGCAAACTATAACCGTTTTCAAATCATAACATTGATATGTTCCAAATATATCAGACAAACTTATAAACTATTTTACTCCTTATGTATTATGCTGAGCATAAGGAATGACTTATCAACTACAACTAAATGAATTTTAGTTAAGGAAACAACCAAACTAATCAAATTATTATGGGAATAATTTGGGGGTCTTTACTGTTCTTTCTATCATGTACTGATATCTATATAAAGTTATTAGATAAACTATGTCTGATTCAGTTTATCTCCGTATCATTTGAATGTATTGTCAGATAATTTCATTGTATGTAGCTATATTCACTGTACTATGCTTCATAATTATCTGTATGTCGATATCGTATGGAAACCCTGTGAATAGTTTAGTACTAGTTTGTGAGATAGTCACTACCCTTTATGGATGATCAGTAAATCCTCCCCGGAAGTGTAACCAGAGTCTCCTGGAGGGAGAGCGCGGAATTTGTGAATAAATCTATTCGGGACTGACAATCCCACACCTTAACTGCTAGCTACAGTTAGGCGGGCACGCCTGGGGTGACAAATTTCTGGATATCGTTTCGACGTCAGACAAACGTCAAGGAGGTCTCCTTGTCGTATTAGCATGGTTACCCGACTCACAACATGTATTGATATTAGTTTATTCACAGTTTGGGTTTTAGAATCTATATCTCTTTCGGGATAGTGATCCCATGGTATTATCAAACTATTTTGTATCTAGTCCGGGATAGTGATCCCATGGCTTTATACCTATAACTTGTACGGGATGTTTTTCCCCATGGTCTTTAACTATATCTTATACGGGATAGTGATCCCATGGTTTTATATCTATAACTTGTACGGGATGTTTTTACCCATGGTTTTGTATCTATATCTTATACGGGATAGTGATCCCATGGTTTTGAATCTATAACTTGTACGGGATTTTTTTCCCCATGGTCTTTAACTATATCTATTACGGGATAGTAATCCCATGAATTCAATCTATATTAAGTACGGGATGATAATCCCATGGTCTAAATCTATATCTTGTCCGAGATAGTGATCCCATGGTTTTCAATCTATATTTCCATATATATCAAATTATCTCGTGCCTAGTCCGGGATGGTAGTCCCATGATCTTAAATCTGTACTTTCATATGTTTCAAACTATCTTATATCTCTTTCGGGATAGTGATCCCAAGATTTTCATCATATAGTTTTGTGTATTAAACTATACTTTGTGATATACAACTGATCTTACAATTAGGAAAATATGGGATTTTCCTGGGGTAAAATGCAACATGTAATCGAATTGGTAACAAATGATAACTAAACCAACTTCACATAAGAAAATATGGGATTTTCTTGGATAACAAACCTTTTCGGAAACTAAAGGAAACCGATACATTTTCATAAAACAAAACCGCTTATGAACTCACCAGCTTTATGCTGATTTTCAAACCGCTTGTATTCTCAGGTCCAAGTTAGACAGGTACCCGGTGATCTCTTTTTGGTGAAGACGGAGTGCGTGGAAGACTCGTCTCAACTTTTGTTAATATGATGCATATGTATATTTTGTATAACTTTACTTTTGAAACAAATGTAAACTTTCATATATATATATATATATATATATATATATATATATATATATATATATATATATATATGTAATGGTTGTTTACTGTGATTACTATGTACATTGGATTTGATACACAACGTGGTAGTACACCCCGGAAATGTTTCCGCCTTTGATTTTCGGGGTGTGACACCATATCTCATTAGTAGCGGAGTAGGGGCAAGTCCCAAGATAGGCGGGGCCTTGAGACTAGCATTTATAGTGTTGTGTTTCCTTGTTATGTACTATCTTGATTATGATTATATGTTTCATTGTGTAGCGGGCAGGGCCTAGTAGAAAAAAATCTGTATACCAAGTAGGTCTTGATGTCAGGCGGGGCCTGATGTCGGATTCATCCGATGTCGGGTGAGGCTCGATGTAGCGGGCTAGGCCCAATGTCTGTAGTATGTGATTATGTGTATGGTATGTGGTAGTTTGGGGAGACTCGCTAAGCTTCGTGCTTACGGTTTTTCTGTTTTAGTTTCAGGTACATGCGGTAGCAAGGGAAAGAGCTTGGAATGACTGCATGGCACGCACAATAGTTTTCAGCCTGGGACATTTTAGACTCTGATATTTGGTTACATGGTTTTGTTTCAATGTTTTGATATGATGTTTGAGATACACGATTTGGGATTTTATTATGTTGTTTTATGAATCATGGGTTTTTCTTCAATTGTTTAATTGAAATTTTTAGACCTTGTTTTGATGGTTGTTACAAGTTGGTATTAGAGCCTTGGTTTGAGGGATTCAGGCACACTCTTGGGTGCGTCTGAACTCAAATCAAGGACTTGGTATGAGAATTTTCAAAAAGAAAAGTGTATTATAAAAAAAAAGAATTTTGGAAAAAGCAAAAAGATCTTTAGAAAAAGAGAAAAGGGTGTGGTGCATGCAATTAGCCGACCTCAAGTAAGTACTCCGAAATTACCCATACAAGTTTATGTTAAGATATTTTTATGAGAACTGCATGGTAGATTAGGACTAAAGATATAGGAAGGATGCCCTATGTGCCTTTTATATGTGTATAAGCTTTATGAACTGCATGCTAGTATAGATTAGTCCATATGATGGCATGATTATCATATGCTTGATTACACGTACTCAATGCTCGAATGTTGCTTGCTTTTGTGCTTTTAGGATTTCTAGCTATCTTTTACTAACTAGTAAACGAATATGTTAAGTTACATATTGCAAGGACTAACTAATTTCAGATGGTTAGGTCTAGCTCTATTTTGCAGCTCTTGTTTGAGTCCAACCGTTGTAGGGTAAGATCTCTCATTTGAAGAATTATCTAGTCTGAGTGATATGTAATAGTATTTGCGAGCTAGTTAGGGGAAGATAGCAGGGACTTCTTATGTAGATGATGGCGGAGAGCGGGATGGTGATTACCTTAGGGCAAGCCTAGGATGAGAGTAGTGCTTGGAGCAGTAGCAGTAGTAGTAGTAAGGGACTTGGTTGAGTCGAGGCAATCCTTGAGGAAAGTACAAATACATGTGGAAGGTAGTATGGGCCCGTAGTACTGAAAGCAGATGATCCATACTAGAGTCAAGGAGGGTTGAGATAAAATCGGGGAACTTGTAGTGCGTGTGTGATCCCTCGATAGTGATGAGTATTCTAATGGTTTTTATGTTATTATGCAGTATGGTTACGCTACGGGGGTAGACCAGTGGGCATTTCAGGTGCCTGTGAGGGATCGGGCTCGGGCTTTGGAGCCGGGCAACTTGACCAGCAGATGAGAGAGTTTATTTCAGCTAAGATTACGCGCAGTATTTTGGACGAGACTCACGTGATCTTTGGTACGGTCAAGGACGGAATTATGGAGATATTAGACAAGAGATGGGTGCGTTCCGCGCCGAGATGGCGGCGCGCACTTTGACATTCACGGAGTTCAGAGCCTGTGGAGCTCTAGACTATCATGGGGCTAAGGACCCCATTGCTAGCAGCTAGTGGTTGGAAGATGTCGCCAACACCTTCCGTTATAGCCGGTGTCCCGAGGGGGATAAGGTCCGAATTGCCTCCTGTATTCTAAAGGACAGAGCACGTGATTGGTTGGAGGAGTTTGTACATGCTATAGGGAATGATGTCGTATTAGACGCAATGACATGAGATGACCTCTGGGCCAGGTTCAAGGTTGAGTTTGCACCAGTTATTGAGGTGTAGCAGTTAGCATAGGAGTTCCAGGATCTCTAGCAGACTACTGAGATAGTAGTGGTGATCACTGCCAAGTTCAAAGAGAGCCCTTCTTTTTCCGAAGTATGTGGCGGACGAGGAGATGAAGAAGGATCGGTACCGCGAGATGTTGAGGGGCAATATTAGATAGTTTGTGACTCGCTCCAGCTGCAAGATGCTGGAGGATATGATCGCTCGAGCTAGGGAGAGGGAGATTGACTTAGATGCAGATAGGAAGAGGAAACCAATCGAGGTGCAGACATCCGCGAGATCGGGCAAGAGACCCAAGACATCAGATTCTAGATCGAGAGGTCATCAGGATCGTAGCCGCTATGGGAAGTGCGGCAGGACACATGAGGGTGCATGTAGGAGTGGCAGTGGTGGCGATTCTGGCTATTTCAGGAGCGGACAGATTGATCATTATAGCAGGGATTGTACTACTACCACCACCCAAGGATCATACCTAGTTTGCATCCATAGTAGTTAGAGGGGCCACAATAAGGCCCAATGACCGAGTTTGGCGATAGCGGGTCAGGTGATAGCACCTTCCCCTGTGACATTAAGGATCACCAATGGCCGTTAGGGCCAGGAAGAGGCATCTGTGCCGAGGAGTAGGGCATTCCAGTTGGTTACAGAGGAGACACGAGCAGCTTTCGATGTTGCAGGTGTGTATCTTTGCCTTCCTATCAGTTTTTATTTATGATTTATTATTATTTTCTCGCATCCATATGAGTAGTTTTATGTTGGGGTTATACTTCTTGCTTATGTTCGGATTATATGCCATCTGCATACCATGGGTCTTAGAGTAGTAGTGTGGGGATCTCTCCGTATAAAGTGAATTATCAGGATGCGGTAGCTGTAGCAAGTGTGATTAGAACACGGGAAGTGTTCTGACAGTCTTCAAGGGTCTTACTACTTTAGTTTCGATTGGTTTTGGGAACACTAATAGTGGTAAGCATTGGTTAACATCAAGATTGATCAATGGATGGTACGAAGGATTGAGGATCTTTCCAGTCAGATGTGTTGTAATGTGTTAGTGGAACCAAAGTGTGGGAGATATCTCCAAGGGTTCAGGAACAGAAGGAAGTGTGGATTTAGGATGAGTTCGCATTCTTGTCAGAAAGGAAGGCAACCCAAGTGGCTGATTGGATTGAGGGGTATGAGAGTTGGGAGTTTAGGAAAATTCTCAACATAGGGTTTTCCGTCTTTGTTCGATAGCTAGCTTAGGAATCAAGATGGGGATTCCATCCAGGACACGATTTTAGCCAGGAAGTTAGGTTGTATGCATGATTAAAGTGAAATGTGTTGTAAGACTACGGGATATTCATAGCATTCACTAGTAGCTATACAACAGGACAAATGTTGTAAGACTGTGGGTTAGCCGCACCATTCATTAGCAACTAGATAGCAGAGTGTGGGCAAGGCCCGTATCTCCTAGTCAGGGGAGTGTAGGGGAGGCCTGTATCTCCTAGTTAGTAGAGCATGAGCAAGGCCCGTATCTCCTATTCAGCAGGGGTGTGGGTGAGGCCTGTATCACCTCGTTAGCGAGATGAAACTCAGGAAAGGACATATAGATAGAACTTAAGGGAGTTGTACCTGCATAGCGCTAGATAGGTGAGACTTGGGGGCAAGGCCACTTAGTACTATGGATTGGATGAGATCTACGGGCGAGGCCCGTACATTAGTAGCAAGGCAGGTGGGAACTAGCAGAGACCATGGGGTCCAGATATAGGACTGGGGATTCTAGGATTTATAGAGCCAAGAGTGGAAATATCGATAGAGCAGTTTCGGTAGCCGAAGTTTTATACAGAAGTCGTTGAGAGCGACTGAGAGGGTGATCAGTGGTTCAGTAACCGGGTGGGGATCGGTATCCAGATAGTGGATAGATAAGTCTAGACCTGGGAGGTCCCAATTCCTTTGGAAGATAAGCAAGAGGTAGCGTGACGTTCGGACATAAGTAGTAATTTTGAGGGTTATTGTGTAGGGTAGATTACAGATCAGAAGTGCAAAGACACTTACAGTTGGATTGGACAATCTCAAAGTAATCAAATTGACCCAGTTGCACAACTCTCGTTTGATTCTAACCGTTCCAAGGGTGAAACTTCTACTCCAAAGATTATCTATGCCTTCTGTCAAGTATAATATTCCTGCAGGTGGATATACAGTGACAGTCTATCAAGGAGACATACCAGTATGGATTCAATCTCTGGAAAGGCAGAAATGAGTTGCTAAAGCTTGAAGTTTGTTTTCTTCGAGAAGGGAGTTTGGTTGGATCTTAGTGTGAGTAAGGAGCGATTTCAAGGACGAAATCTAATTTAAGTGGGGGAGAGGTTTAACACCTAGTTTTGAAAGTGCTCTGTTATGGTCTCGGAGGCCAAGGGCATAGGCGATTCGGCCTTTTATGGGTATCGGGTATTATTCGGAAGGTTATAGGCTTGGTGATGTGACTAGAAGCGTAGGGCTTCCCACCACCTTTTTATGGATATAAAGTTCATCGGAAACGGACTTAGAATGAAGAAGTTATAGCACTTTGAAGTTATTGGCATTATTCATCCGTAATGGAGAAATATGGCAAGAAAGGACCATGCATGCAAGGTGGTAGGTGCGAAATTACCGCCAACGTAAGCTCAGGGTACTCCCAGCATAGAGAATTAAGTGAATGCAGTTGTGGGAGGAGTACGCCCAACGCACGTTCAGAGTTCCTAAACCCTAATTTTTGGACTAAGCACTATATAAAGAACATAATGCCCTAGATATCAGCCTCTCTCTCATTCTTAGACAGCCACCATGAAACCCTAAACCTTCCTTAAGTGTTCTTGGAGCTTAGGAGGCCATTAAAGAGCATTTTGGTATTGTGAAGCCATCTTCCAAGCAAGTGAAGAGCATAACAAGGTGGTGGATCAAAGGAGAAGCAGTAGATCCGAGGTTGTGGTTCCATTTCAAATCACCTTGAGGTATAAAGCCTTGAACCTTCCTCAAGTATGATTAGATCTAGTGTAGTGTGGTTTTCGAGTCTTTTTGGTCCCAAGAATAGATCCTTATGGTTCAAATCTGATTCCTAGGCTTAGAGTTGCCCCTCTTAGTTCTAAATGAGTCCCTAAGGCAGAAAGTTGCCATCTTGGATGTCTTAATGGGCTCATACATGAGTTAAGTTCATCTTTATGAGTATAGAATGCCATTTCGGAGTTTGGGCTTATTAGGGTCATGTAAAGTCACCAAGTCAGTGACTTTATTGATTAAGATGTTGAAGAGGACTTGGATCTGTGTTTATAGCCGTTGGAATAGAATATTAAGTGCTTAATGGAAAAGTGACTTAAAGTAGAAGTACATTGTGCGTACATACAAGTACGTGCAGCGTGAACACCACATAGCTTGTACGCTTAGCATACAGAGGAGTACACCCCACGTACTCATCAGATATAGGCTTGGCATGTTTTGGGCCTCGAATTGCGCCATGCATTGGATTTTGGTTCTTTGGGCCTAAGTAGGCCATCAGAAATTAGATAATTTGGGACAAGAATACTTTTAGGCTTAGGGTATAAGGCCCATTATAGGGGTTGGGCCCAATTTAGTAAATTGGGCCACTAGTGGGCTTAGGAAGCCTACCTGGTGTTGGGCTTTTTTATATTATGGTTTTGGGCCTTAGATACGGACCAAGTTGGACTAGGAGTAAAATAGTCATTTTACCCTAAGGAGAATTATTGGTTTGTACTAATTGTTATTTTAGGTAATGGTAGCTTGGGGAGTCGAGAGATCAGCAGTTCAGGGATCTGCCAGCTAGCAGCGAGGGGTGATTCGTAGGATTCTATAGTCAGCTTGCGAGGTGAGTTTTCTCCAGTAGGAGCAGGTCGGAGGCAACAATGCCAGCCCATTTATGTATGTTAGTGTATACCAGATTTAGATCCGATGTTGGGGTTAGCCCGATGTAGTTTATATTTTCTGGATTTCGGTCCGATGCCGGGTGAGGCCTGAGGGAGGTTTATATGTATGTTACCGAACTACGGTTCGATGTCGGGTGGTACCCGAGGAAGGAATGTATGCTTAATTATACTTGTTGTCTTTGTGATATTTGTATGTGCCTGTTAGGGAGATGAGTGTGGGTGGGTGCCCCTATCTCATTACTAGTTGAGTGTGGACGGGGTTCTATATGTTATTAGTAGCGGAGTCGGGGCAAGGCCCAAGATAGGTGGGGCATTGAGACTAGTAGTTATAGTGTTGTATTTGATTGTTATGTACTAGCTTGATTATGATTATATGTTTGATTGTGTAGCAGGAGGGGCCGAGAGACAGGCGGGGCCTAGTAGAAACAGATATGTATACCGAGCGGGGCTCGATTCTAGGCAGGGCTTGATGCTAGATTCATCCGATGTCGGGCGGGGCCCAAGGTAGCGGGCTAGGCCCAATGTCTACAGTATGTGATTATTTGTATGGTATATGGTAGTATGAGGAGACTCAGTAAGCTTTGTGATTATGGTTTTCAGTTTTGGTTTCAGGTACCTCCGATAGCAAGGGGAAGAGCTCGGGATGACTGCATGACACACACCATAGTTTTCAGCCTGGGACATTTTAGACTCTGATATTTGGTTACATGGTTTTGTTTCATTGTTTTAATTTGATGTTTGAGGTACATGATTTGGGATTTTATTTGTTGTTTATGAATCATAGGTTTTCCTTTAATGGTTTAAACAAAACTTTTAGACCATATTTTGATGGTTTTTACATTGACAACTGTAGAAGGCATGTGTAGATGCATCGATGATGTTGGGGGGGGGGGGGGGGGGGGGTTCGATCAAGGTTGTAGATGACAACCAGGTTTCTGATAGTTTGGGGATAGGCTAGGGGTCTGAACATGAAAGAGAACAAGAGCAGGGTGGGTTTTTAATTTTGACATTATTCAAAATAGATAATAAAAAATGAAACACAAAACTGAAAAAATAGTCATGGAGTTATGTTAAAATTTTCCACTTTAGTCCAAAAAGGCTTAGACTAGCATCGCAGGTACAAGCCTTTCATTTTTTTGTGAGTTTGGTCCAATAGTTTAATAGTTGTTTGTATTTTCCCATTAGGTTATCCATGCCTTGCATAGTTGAGGAGATTTTGGTCATTATTTCATCCCCCTTATTTAATTTTTTTTCTCCTTCTTTACGAAGAGTATTGACTTAGTGTTTTCATCCTTCTTACCCTTTTCTTCTTCTTTAATTTCCCTAAATCAACATATGAGTATTTTTTTTTTCAAAGGATTGAATTGTCGATTTATTGGGCGGGTTGATAGTCACATGTGTGAACATTCAAAATCTGTAATTCCTGGGTTGCTAAGGTTAATTAACAAATTGACATAAAACTCAAGTGTTACATGTTATGTAACTGGATCTTCTTTGTGATTGTATTGGTTTACAAGAAGTAGTTAGGGATTGATTTGGTTGTCTTTTGTAATGTTCTGGTTAAACTACAAGATAATGACATATTTTGGGTAGTATCTTAATTACGTTGTAAATTGTAAGACATGCTTTGCAACACAATGTCACTGGAAATTACTGTTTGTATCTTTTGATAATGTGAGTCAAAATTATATGTTCATGTGCTATAAACATCAAAGTAAAATGTAACAAATTTGAAGTTCTATAAAATGCAACAAAGGTAAAGTGTTATAAACATCAAATTAAACATACCATAAACAATAACATTGAATCAACATCAAATTGAACATCAGTTGTTCCCATAGACAACATACTGTGCCATCAAGTTCCAAAAAAGGTAACATACAATAAACATAAAAATAACATTATCTAATTACACCACTTTACAACAAAAGACATAAAATAACTTCAAATCCTATAAGTTTCCTGCTTGGCCCTTTCATTCACTTCATTTACACTATTACATTCATTTACTTTAGACTGTAAAATATGTTGGCATAACCTACTATCAAAGTCATCAAAGTTATTAGCACCTTGATCAAAGTTATTAGCTCCCCGATCCTTATACACACCAAGGTTAACGTCACCAAACTTACCAATGTAAAATTTCTTACTAGATGACAACAAAGCTTTTTCCTTGATCCAATCCCTTTTCATATTATAATAAGAAGTTAATGATAAAGGTAAACCAACTACATTACCTACAATTCTAGTTTATTTACGTGAAGTTGGTATAAAAGCATGTAAAACAGGGGATGTGCATTTAGGTGGCCTATCAATTTCTTATTTATTAATTATGGGGGATACATGTTCCTCAATTTCATCTAATTACTCAATAATAGCCTTTTTCACAAGTTTAGGAGTCATAAGATAAGTAAGCAAGTTTAACATACCATGTTCAGTGTATGCCCTTATGAGCTTATGATCCTTCATATATTGGGCAAGATTACAAACATCATCATCGTTGCCTAAGGCACGTAGTCCAAAGTGCATGTCTCCCTTGGGCAAGCGAAAATGATAACAAATGATTGGAGGAACTGATTATCGTAACCCTTTCATGATGACATCCATTCTATGAACTGGAAACTCCTCTATATCCACGATATAATTATATGTCACAGTTCCATCAATATAGTTGGCATTTCGAAACTTGGTGAACTCACCCCCATGATGTAGCTTGATAGGAAACAGTGTGAGGTTCCCATCTTAAAAAAAAAAAGAGCAAAACAAAGAATTAGATAGGATGATTTCATGTAAAAAAAATTGCAACATGGTAAGCTAAAATCACAAAGATGTATTGTAAACCACATTTGGGTTGAATGATTTCGTTAACACCCTTACCTTCCACTTTGTCATATGAATTCACTGTTAAAATCACCCAAACGAAGCTCACAACCTACAAAACAAATTAGGGGTTTTTTTATCGTACTTCAATGATGAAAGAAAGTGAAGAGACAATTGAAAATAAGGACTATTAATGGAAATTAGGCTCGATATTATCCTTATGGCAATAAGAGATTATGGAGGAGAAAAATAATTAAATACGGGGGAAGAAATAAAAGGAATGACCAAAATACCTTAAGTGTGCAAGGCATAACTGTATTAATGAGAGAATATAATTGGTTCTTAAATCATTGTGTAACGCTCCGATTCTTGTATGTTATTTATTATTATTATTTATTCAAGTTTCAAGAGGGACTCGACGAGTCAGTAGCCCGACTCGTCGAGTAGATACGGGATTTCGAGCACGTTTAAGTTGGTGACTCGACGAGTCCATATCCTAGACTCGGCGAGTTCATCAGTCTGAATGAAACCCTAAATCCCCGGGTTTTGCACCCTATTTAAGCCATGTTATGAGCCCCAACCTTGTCCTCTTCACCCTCAGAGCATCATTTAGCAAACCCTAACCTTTCCTTGAGCATTTTGAGCATTTATTGTGTGAATCTTGAAGTATTGTAAGAGAAGAAGTAGCTAGATCCAACGGAATAGAAGAATGTCCAAGATCTTGCATCTATTGCAGAGTTATTGAGGTAAAAACCGGATCCCCTCTGTTGCTATGATTGATTCTCCTTTGTTGAATCACATTTAGACCATTTTATCCATTCCTTAGCTTATTTATGGTAGAGAAATCACATTGGGTGATTAGACTCTAGGTCTAGCCATGTTTCAGTCCCAAAGTCATGGATCTAACACCTTTATGGAGCCTTTTTGCTTGAAATCCCTAGATCTATTTCTTTAAGTGTCTTTTTAGCCTTTAAATCCATTTTCATGCATTTGTACACGTAAAGTTGGAAACTTTACATGGTAGCTAAGCTTTATGGACCCAGATCTATAAGTTGTATGCATTAGATTTGAGCAGAATCATCGGAGTAGTGTTACATGCAACCGACTCAGCGAGTTGTTCTTCAGACTCGGCGAGTCGGGTCGCGAGTCCCCGATTTCTTCCCCTTTTATGTGTCATGACGAGTGGAATCAGTGAGTTATGGGTGGACTTAGTGAGTCGGAGATCGGACTCATTCATGAAGGGACTCGGCGAGTCAATGCCCTTACTCGGCGAGTCCAAGGCAATCTTCATACCTCAAGAACGGACTCGACGAGTTGTTCATACAACTCGGCGAGTCACAGCCAGAGTGTTCGTGTGTTAAAGAAGGACTCGACGAGTTGTTCATACAACTCGGCGAGTTGGATGCAGATTGACTGAGTGTTAGTATCAAAGAGGAACTTGTCGAGTCTATGCCAAACTCGACGAGTAGTAGCGAGTAGAAGCAAGAAAGTGAGAGTAAGGACTCGACGAGTTGGTGACCCAACTCGACGAGTCAAGTCAACAATATGTTGACTTTGACCAGGGGGTAAAAGAGTCAGTTTACCCTCAGTATAGTTATCAGTGATTGATTGAGTGTACTTATCGAAATTGTATCCGGGGAGATATCGGAGTAGTAGCAGTCAGTTTCCCGAGCAGTTCATTCAGCAGCCAGATTACGAGGTGAGTTTCCTTCCAATAGGAACGGGTCTACGGCCACAATGCTGGCTCGATCAGCTAGCAGTAGTTTCCGGACTTCGGTCTGATGCAGCAGATAGTGTGTTTGATGCCTTTGTGGCTTAGACAAGATTTATGTGTTATGTGTTGCACGCTACGGCCTGATGCAGTATGCAGTATATGTGTTTATGCTAGATGATATGTGTTAAGCTAGTTGATATGTGTTTATGCTATGCTATGATTAGTTAGTTCCGGACTTCGATCCGATGCAGTCAGTTCCGGACTTCGGTCCGATGCAGCTAGTTCCGGACACTAGTCCGATGTAGGGGACAAGGTCCCAGTCAGTTCCGGACTTCGGTCCGATGCAGTTCCCGGACTTCGGTCCGATGCAGTGGGCAAGGCCCAGTATGTGATTCATATGTATTGTATGATACATGGTAGTTTGGGGGAGCTCAATAAGCCCAATATTTCACGTGTTATAAAAAAACGGTAATCTTTTATTATTTTTTTAATTTTATTTAGGTAATTAAAGTTCCGAAAATAATAATTAAAAAACATAATTTTTGGATTTTTCCTTTTATTTTGCATTTTAAAATTATTTTTAGATTTGGTCTCATGGTCTCACAAAATTAGCATGGTCTCAAATGAAATCGAACCTATATATATATATATATATATATATATATATATATATATATATATATATATATATATATATATATATATATATATATATATATATATATATATATATAGTGGTTCAAATTAAAACCAAAAAATATTAAGAACCCCTAAGAACCCCCCATTAGTTGGTAAATATTTACATGATATTCTTATTAAACATATGAAAATCTTTTTTTTTTCTCTTTTTGATACAAAAATAACAAATTGCAGCATAATATTTTCATTCTTATATGCTCTCATATTTGAACAAAAAATTATATAAATTACAAGTTTATATAGTCGATTTATATTTTAATTCACAAAATTCACAACTTAATACAAACCATTTAACAATAATTTACAAACTCAAAGAAATAAAAAATTCAAACTCTACTACCACCACCACCATACGTTGCCACCAACCACCTCTACTAGCATAAGAACCATCATTTTCTTTAAAATTAGATCCGTAAATAAAGTCATAAATTAATAACTTAAATAGTACATTCACAATCTAATAAAACCATTTATTTCACTCATTTTGAATTTAATGTATAACTATTCATAAAACTAATGTATTCTTACATAATTATACAACACAAAAATAAATATATTCATAAGAAAATTAAGAAACAAATTTATACATAAATCATTCATATTTTAAATTGTTAATTTAATATATTAAGCCGTGAATAAAATTTTCATTATTTTAGAAGCAACCACAAAATTATAAAATAATCACAGCTTAATGTCAATTCATTCACAACTTAATACAATCAATTCATAATTTAATATACAAAATGCACCACTTAATATAGTCAATTCATAGTCTAAAAAGAAAAATCACAGTTTAATGTAGTCAGTTCATACTTTAAAACACAAAAATCACAGTTTAATACACAAAGTTCAAAGTTTAATACAAAAAAAGTATGCATCCACAACCATATTTCCAATTTAACACTCTTTATATAGTCAATTCAAAGTTTATACACAAAATTCATAGTTTAATACAAATAACTTCATACTTTCATACATGTAATTCACAACTTAATCTAGTCAACTTATAGTTCAAATTGAAAATTCACAGCTTAATGCAACCAATTCGTAATTCAAAAAGAAAATTTAAAGTTTAATGTAATCAATTCATAGTTGAAAATACAAAAATCACAACTTAGTACGCTAAATGAACATTTTAATACACAAAAAAATAGTATTCACATCCATATTATCAACCTAAAACACTTATTACAATTAATACACAATTTAATATAGAAAATTCACAAACTAGTATAATAAATTCAAAGTGTAATTAAAAAAAAGTATATATACACAATTAAATAGGAGTTAAAACTAAGATTAACAAAATTATACGACAAATAAGAGATTAAAACATCAAATTCACACTTTAACTAGAAAAAAAAAACAAACAAAAAATAGTTTAGAACTTTCTTTTATAGTATTCACTACTTAAAACCATATCAATTCACTCATTCACAGTTAAAACGAACTTTAACATAATTGAATAATAGTTGAAACATTAAAAATCATAATTCACAGCTTAAATAAAATAAATTCACATTATTCGAGAAAACATTAACATAATAACACGTCTTCTAAGTTTTAATTCACAATATAACAACCATCAAACATAAACTATGAATAATAATTTGATGCATATGTTATAACAAATAAGAAAAAGAAAGCATGGTTCCACAACTTAACAATAGAAAAAAAAAAATATGATTAACAAAAATAAACAATAAATGAGATATTAAAACATAAGTTCATAGTTAACTAAAGGAAAAAAAAATAAAAAATCGATATACCTAATGTGTTTCACTGGAGGTCAGAGAGAAAGATATGTAGAAGGTGATGATGTTGGAACGTATCTAAGGTGGTGGAACTAACATCAGCTACCGGTACCACTATTATAGCTTTAGATATATACATGTTATAGCACAACATAAATCAGATCTAGAAAAATCGAACCGTACTCAACAGATCTGACTAGATCTGAACATAATGTCGACAGTAGGAGGTTGTGGTGTGACATCAGTGGTGGTAGTGATGTGGAAACGAAGTTGACGGTGATGATAGTGGTATCAACTCTGACCAAATCGCACCAGAACTAAGTTGTTTTGCGTTTTAGAGAAGGAAAGTGAAGCTGAAACAATTTCATGACTCCATATCTTAGACCAGGTGGCGATCTACGGTGGATATAGAAGTATTTTCATTAGATCTTGTCGTCGTATACGTGTTTCCGTTGGCGGTGACAGTGATGAACAAAGGTGGTGGTTATTACTGCTCGCTAAAGCCCATAAATCCGGAGGATAAAATGATAGATCTAAAGACGAAAATGGTAGATTTGAAGACGAAAGTCCTAGATCCGAATACGAAAATCGTAGATCTGAAGATAAAAACCATAGATCTGAAAACTAAAGTCGTAGATCTAAAGCTGAAAGTTATATACCTGAAGCTGAAAATTGTAGATCTAAAGCTGAAATTGTAGATCTGGAGCCAACTGGATCTTGTGGATCCGAGAGTTGTGGTTCGTCGGTGGTCGGAGGCTGCGACAGCAGGTGGTGATGACTGGTGACAACTGGTGGCAATGTTTATGTGTTCTTCAAGTTAGAGATGAGAGAGAAGATAAAATTTGTGTGGTGTGTAAATCTAATATAATAAAAGATGAAAGTGTTGTTGGAAGTGTTTGAGAGAGTTTGAAAAGTTTTCTTGCAAAATAAGTTTGAAAGACTAGACCAAAATAAGTGGTTCCTACGGTTTTTAATCTTTTTTTTTTCTTATTTGAACATATAGATACAATTGCAAGAATGGTCTATATGGTTAGGTGGAGATTACTACTTTGGACCAAAAAGGTTTGTGCTAGCAATGATGGTCAAAATGTTTGCATTTTGTTGTCACAGTGGCCCAAAGTGGCAATTTCCACCTAACCACAGGGATTATTCTTGCAATTTTGTCAAACCTTTATATATATATATATATATATATATATATATATATATATATATATATATATATATATATATATATATATATATATATATATATATATATATATATATATAGTCTACCGTTATATTTATCTTTTTTAATAATAATCATTGACTTTATTAAAATAAAAAAGATCATTACAGCCATTTATCTTTTAACGAGTAGATCTTATAATAGTAGTTTTTATTAGTTTTTACAACAGGCATGTTCATTTATCTTTTAACGAGTAGATCTTATAATAGTACTTTTATTAGTTTTTACAACAGGTATGATTTTTTATTAGCATAGAATAAACATTAAATTTAATTTGTAAAAGTGAAATTAAATATTATTTTATTTTTTATTCTTATAAATTTTTCTATCCAATTAAATGTTGATACTTATAATATTTAATATATATTTAATTAAATTTAATAATATTTTAGTATACTAATTTTATATATATGGACTATGGAGGATTGATAAGAAGAAAAAGCAAGAAGGATATTTAAATTCTTTTCCTAAATATCATAAACTTTTCAACGCGTCAACAGCGTCAAACAAGGCAATAATTAAAAGCCATTTTTGAATTAAAGATGTTATTTCATGTAGTGTACGTATATGATGCTAGAAGAATGAAAAGCTATATTAGTTTTAACACATTGACAGAAATTAAATATTATGGTTAAACAGCAAAAGGTATTAAAATATAATGATTTTTTATGTATATTGACGAAAATTTTGTTGTTTTTTTTTTCGATAAAGTTATCAAATATAAATAATTTACCAACTATGATCAAACTTGTGACTAACAGAAAAAATCGATACTTGCAAACAAAATATTCTTTTAAAATTGAGACTTTATAGAAAATGTGGCATATAGCGTAATGATGGAAACGTTATTTCAAAAATGCCAAAATGTTGACAATGTGAATCAAAGTCGCTCATATAAAATCCATTGCATCTGATCGGTTTACTTACCGTATGACTATAAACAAATTGATTGTAAATGATATGATTACAAGAATTTGGGTTTTAAAAAAGGAAAATAAATGTCGTATGGGATGCAATGAGTTCTAAAACAAGTTGTGCAAGCAGGCTGATCCTTCGAGCTAAGGGGTGG
Organism: Lactuca saligna; assembly: GCF_052625555.1. NCBI lineage: Eukaryota > Viridiplantae > Streptophyta > Magnoliopsida > Asterales > Asteraceae > Lactuca > Lactuca saligna. The sequence goes on along the minus strand of NC_136421.1, from coordinate 278,754,832 downwards.
TTGGATGTGGCCAAAATGTGGTCCCTATGTAGATGCAATGTACATTCTTTTTACCTTTAATAGTTTTAACAAATCGATAAAATTGGTGTTTTTTTCAAAAGATTTAAAATTTTAGCTGGTATTTTATAAAAGTCTTGTGATACTGTTATATTGAAATCTAGTTGCTACACGCAATGTGTCTTCTATTTTCTGTTATAAGATTGATAATTGTTAATTAACATTAACAAGTAGTGATTTGGATATTGTTGGTGTTAGGTCCGCTGATAAAAAAAAAAAAAGGAATATGAGTTATTAAGGTAATTCATTTTTCGGTTTGTTCACATCTAGGTAACAAACTTTTTGAAATTGTTCACATATAACCATTATGATCTACTATAGCAGGTTACATCCGATCATACTGATCATAAGTGAACGCTTTCAACAAGTTAGTTATCTAGATGTGTACAAAAAAATTCTTACCATCAAAACGAAAAGTAAGAGTAAATTATACGAATGGTCCCTATGATTTGTGGGAATTTGTGTGTTTGGTACCCAACTGATTTTTTTAAACTCGGATGGTCTATACTGTTTATTTTATTGCGCGCTTGGTCCTTGTATTATCTAAAAAACCTATTATGCCCTTATTAACTTATTTTTTAATTAATTTTCTTATTTATGTATTTATTTTTTATATATTTAAAAATTTTAATAGACCTTACAAATATGTATCTCCTCATTCTAAATCTGAAACCATATTTGAAAATTTTAATTTGAGTCCCACTAGTCACCATGTCATCCCGCATCCTTCCCAACTACTATGTCCTTTACATTTTTAGTGACATCGACGTCATCACCATATATTTTTTTTCGTTCCTTCAACTCCGACGAACCAACACCACCACCTATCTTCCCTTCATCGAATTTTTCATCACTACAACCCAATGCATCATAAATTCTATTTCATTTTCATCTTTGGTGGTGTTGGTTCGTCGGAGTTGAATGATTGAAAAAAGAAATAATGGTGGAGACGTCGATGTCACTAAAGATGGAAAAGAAATAAAAGTTATGGAGGATGAGAGATGAGATGGTGACCGGTGAGATCCAGATTAAATTTATCAAATGTGGTTTCAGATTTACGATGATGAGATATAGATATATGGGGTTTATTAATTTTTTAAAAATATATAAAAAAAAACTACATAAATAAGAAAATTAATTAAAAAATAAATCAATAAGGGCACAGTTGTCTTTTTAGGTAAGACAGGAACCATCACGCAACAAAAATAAACAGTAGCGATCATCCGAGTTTAAAAAAAATTAAAATAAAAAAATAAAATAAAAAATAAGTTACGGGACCAAACACACAAATTCCCCAAACCACGGAGACCATTCATGTAATTTACTCTTACTTTTCGTTTTGTTCATATTTGGGTAACTAATTTTTTTTTGTACACATCTAGGTAACGAACTTGTTGAAAGTGTTTACATATGAGCATTTATGATCGGATATAACGTGCTACAACAGGTTATAAACATCATATGTGTACACTTTCAGACAGTTCGTTACCTAGATGTGTACAAAAAAAAATAGTTACCCAGATATGAATAAGCCGAAAAGTTAATTACCTTAATAAGTCATATTACCTAAAAAATGTATGGTGGAGAAATTAGTGTCAATTTTTAATGGGAAAATGTCATACTAGTCCAACGAACTTGTCACGTTTGTTTTAAAAGGTTACCAATTTATTTATTTTTAGTTTTTTGTATGAAAAGGGAATGAAGTCCGAATTTACCTGCTAAAAAGTATCTTGACTTGTAATTACCGGTTTCCATATGACTTTATTTCATTAAAAAAATAAAAATAAAACCCCCATCACATAATGTCCTCACCCATCGGAAACTTGAATACAAAGCTTTGTAATCATTTTTTTCTTTACTTGAGCTTCTCAGTAGATGATCTGACAATTAATCTCAATGTTATCTTCCAGCATACCAAGAAACTTTAAGCGTCGATCAATTAGGATAATGAGAAGATCATCAATCAATGAAACTCAAAAGTTAACTTTTTCTTTGTTTCCATTGGACAAAACCACAAACAGTTGGAAGGTATGAAAAAAAAATTCTTTTGAGATTGTTGGAGAACCTCATAACCTAGCTAAATAGACTTCGTATCTAATAAGTATTGTTGATTTCTTTAGTATTAATGTTAAGTAAAAAAATATTGAATTTGATGATGTTGCATTTCAGATAGAGAAGTTTGATGTAGAAGCTTGTTTATAGAATGTGTTGAGAAGGTGATAGAGAAGCGGTTGAGAAGGCAACATAGAAGGTGTTGAGAAGGTGATTGGGAAGCTTCTCTGTTGATGTCCATGTAGAAGTCTCAGATTCTCTATAGAAGGTCATAGATGTTCTCTATATCGGAAGGACCTTTGATATATCTATGTATTTCAGTGTGCATTTTCATATTGTACTTTGACAACTTAGTCATACTGTACATTTTGAGTCTGTTGAGGACACTACTATAAATAGTGATTTAGTCTTAAGTGTTATTAAGAGAGAGTTCTTACATTTCCGTATTAGTACACTTGAAATTACCTTCCATACTAACTGAGATTCAAAAGAATTATTTATGCTTGGTGTTCTTTCTATTATCGTTTGATTCATGTTTGATATTCTTAATCCCATAATGTCATTTCCATTGGATCCTACTTGTGGTATCATAGCATAATCTTGGCGGTTTAAGCAACTATTTCAAGAACAACAATTTAAAATGACAATTTGATTTCGTGAATCTAACATTTTTCTTCAGTGTCGTAAGCATTCTGTTTTTGGAAGAAACTCTTGTTCTAGAAAGCGAATTTATTTCTTTGATTCATTTAGAGTTGATTTTCTCTCTCTAGAACATTGTTCAGATCTTGTTTCTTATTCAGAAAGTAGTTCGGATCTATTATTGATTCGTGTTTTAGAAGCGATTTTATTGAAGAGATTCATATTTTGTACATAGATTCGTTCTAGATCTCTTAAATTTCTTTTCAGATCTACTTTCTCCTTCCAGAATTCTCTTTAGATTTATTTTCTCTCTCTTGGAATATCCAAGATCTTGTGATCGTTTTGTTTTCTGGCCTCAAATGGAAGAATAAATTACTGAGGAATCATTTGTATTAAAAAGAAGTTATCATTATAGCTACACCATTAAGGAAATTATTTATTCCTCAATTGTTAGATCCGTTAAAGAATATTTACTCATTTCTTCTGGAGAAAAGTATAAGCATGGAGAATTAATCCGTTATCCTATTGATCACGAAAACCATAAATTTTTGCTTGATCGATTGATTGGTTCTTATCATAAGAGACGAAGGAATAAGAAAGAAGGTGAAGGCATAAAAAGAATTCGTCTTGATGCATGTACATACGGTTTCAATGTACTTGCAATTTATTCTGGTGTTCATGAAGTTCATAATGATGTTCTTGAAGATGTTTATCATGTTCTTGATGTTCCAAAAAAGGAGATAACTCCAGATGCTCCTATTGAGGGGGAGTTAAGAGTTTTAGGAATTTATTGTGATTCATAAGATTTACACTTCGAATCTGATGTGTCAAATGAAGAATTTCAATGCAAATCTCCTGAAGTTGTGAAAGTGTTTTGTTCTATTGGAATTCAAAGTGAATATGGTCATGTTCTTGTGATTCATTTGAAGCAATGGTGCCATACAGAACGCTTTGAATTGAATATGTTCAAATGTATCAAAATCCAAAGGATATGATACAAAGGTGCAATGTTGAAGATGTGAAGGAATTTCTTGAGACTCTTGTGTAACATCCCAACATTCAAGACCAAAAATTTCATTTTTAATTAAGTTATTATAAAACCAATAGTATGAAAACATCCATAATAACATCCCATGTCAAAAACCAAAGTCAATAATCAAAACATGTTATCATAAAACAATATCAGAGTGTAATCCCAAAGATGTCATGTGCAGAAAACATAGTGTGATGCGCTACGATCGTGATGGCTCCTTTCCTTTGAAAACGAAGTACCTGAAACCAAAACTGTAAACCGTAAGCCCAAAGTTTAGTGAGTTCCCCCATCATACTACATACCAAAAAATAATCATATCCTCAGGCATATCTGGTTGCCCGACCTACCCGGTTGAGCATATATGGATGCTCAACCTACCCTTGTCAGGTATACTGGGGTGCCTGACCTACCCCTGTGAATCATATATGGGTGTTCGACCTATCCTGCCTGGCATATCTAAGTGCCCGGCCTACCCTCCGGTTTATTTCAACCGGTTACGGGGAGTATTTCACCCATACCACATAATAACATAGCATAACATATGTCAGGCATATCTGGGTGCCCGACCTACCCTCAGGTTTATCTCAATCGGCTATGGGGTATAACCTACCCCTACCACTATCACATAATATCATAGCATACTAGCACATAAAGCATAACAGATAGTGGCATACTAGATAGTTATCACAAAGATAACCGTCTCAACTATAATCAACTACTAATGGGTCGGCATTGGTGCCTTCGACCCACTCCTACAGGAACATAACTCACCTCGTACTATTGAAGTCCACTACAAGAAATCCTTACTGCTGACCTGACAACTCCTGAAGCTATCAATATCACAATATCACCCAATTAACAATTGGGTCCTAAACCATGATCCATAATCCATACTTGGGATGAAATGACTGTTTTACCCTCGACCCATCGAGGTCCATACTATATAATCCATGAAATCCCATTAATGGTCCAAGTCTAAAACCAATCAAGCCCAAACTCCAAAATTCATTAAGGCCCACTAATAGCCCACTATTGGCCCAATATTCCAAATTGGGCCCGAAACCCTTACATGGGTTTCTTCTAAACCCGAATGACTTATTCCTAATCCAAAATATATGTCCAAAGCTGAACCAAAAAAATCCATTCACTTGTAAGCCCATAAGAAAGCCTAAAACCATTGGGCCAATCAAGGCCCAATATAACCCTTGGCCCAAATAGGCATGCCCAACCCAAAGTCCAGGATTGTAAAATTCTCCTGAACAGAAAGCCCAACATCGAAGGCCCAAACCCATGTCTGCAACCCAAACAAAAGAAAGCCCGAAGGCCCACTGATTGACGAACGCGGGGTGTACTTCCTTGGTACAGTCAGTGTACTTCGAAGATACAGATCGGGGCCTCAAGTCAGTACGCGGGGCGTACATGGATCTACGTAGGGGCGTACTCGCTGCTTCCTCAAAACTTTCATTGGGACTTAATCTGTTAAGTCCTTTGCATCCTAACTTCTAAGTAACCTCAAATAAGGCTCATAATGCATAAAGTCGGCACCTTTATGCATTTGCATGACACAAAGGGACCCAATGGCCAACTTAACCCCATAATACCCATCTAGAACATGCATGAATGGTTTCTAGCCTCTAAGATGACAACTTTATGGACTTATAACCTCTGAAATGCTAAGAGTAGCAACTTAAAGCTCCTGAAGTGGTGTCTAACCACTAGATTTTGATCATGACACCAAAAAGGGACTAAAAACCCATATATTCATATATAACAACATCCAGTGATCAAGCTCAGAACTTTTTACCTTCTTTAAGCGGAGAATGTCGCAAGAAGTCTAGATCCACAAGTCCTCCTTTGCACCCCCACCTTGTAATGAACTTTTACTTCTTGAAATGCACCAAAAACCACCAAAGTGCACCCACAAAGCTCACAACACTCTTAGATGAAGCGACTACTCGAAATTAGGGTTTAAGGCTCTGAGAATGAAAGAGAGGTGCACCTCCTTGGATTTAAGGTACTTTAAATAGTGAGCTAACCCTTGAAAATTAACATTTAAAGATCATGGACGTACGGTGGGCGTACTCCTTGTACGCTAGGTGTACATCTCCTATCTCGCATCCCATTTATCTAGCACTACGATGGGTGTACGCCAGCTTATGTTGGGTATACTCACGAGCCGCCATCTTGCATGCATGTGCTGAAATGTAAGCTTTTCCATCCAGGGATGAAAACTGTCAAAATCCTTCCAACTATCATAACTCCCTCATTCGAGGTCCGATTCCGACGAACTTTATATCCACGAAAATATGGCGAGAAGCCCTACGCTCCTAGCCATACACCTGATCCTTAAAGCCTTCCAATTAAAACACAAAACCATTAAAAGACAACGTCAATTTACAGTTATACCCTTGGCTTCCGAAGACATAATTGAGTACATGGTTCACTTAGAACCTGGCAACTACATCCGATATGGGCTAAATCCTTCCTTGCCTAAAGCTCCTAACCCCCATGTCAACTGATGACTAGGCCACAACCATCAACAATGAAGGAATCCAGAACCGGGTGTTACAACTCTCCCCCACTTAAATTAGATTTCATTCTCGAAATCGCTCCTTACTAAAACTCATAACCAAAACTACTGACCCAAGGAACGCAACCAATTATCCTGCTCATAGAACAACCTTCTCAAGTCAACCGAAACCGCACCAAACTTCCATCCTGAAGAGATGAACTCCCAGCTTCTGTAAACCACTTCAGCCTTCCCAAAGTCTGAATTCCATAATGGCCCATCTCCCTGAATGACCCCCCTTCATTGCAATGTTACCATGATCAAACCTCGTCGAACAACTGATTAATCACAGAACTTCCGACTCTGATGAATTTGATGCAACCTTCGAAGACAAAGTCCTTAACCATAATACTGCTATAGAATTCTCATACTTGAAAGAAGGCTTAGATAATCCTTAGAGTAAAAGATTCATCCCTGCAACAATCAGACTCATATGAGAGTTGCACAACAGGGTTAAATCAACTACTCTAAGATTATTTAATCCCACTGCGAGTGACTAGTCACTTACGAATCAATCAGTTACTTTGTCTGTACATGAAATTCTAAAACACCAATATTGTCCGATACTTTGAAACTACCCACAACATAGAATTGTCTAAAATACTGATCTGCCTAAAACACTGAACTGCTTGAAACATTGATCTGCCTGACATAATATGTTGCCTCCCAACTACTTTCTAAAATCCACTGAGACCTCCCTGGCCTTAGCTCGTCTGCCCGTCATCTGAAATACTGAGTTCCTACCTGGTTACTGACCCAAAGACTCCCATACAATCACCCTACGCAATTTTTGAGCGAAATCCTCATCTGTCAATAGTTTTCATTCGTTATCTTGCCACTATGGCCCTAAGGACATCTTGATTCAACCGATCAAGTCCATACGTCGAATCTCAACTTCACAAAATCCAAGAGTGAAAGTGATTGCTAAATGAGTAAAGGTAGCCTTAGACCACACCCAGACCACATGCGGTCTATTGCTTCCTTGATCCTATGACTGCAGTGGTGTTCCTACGGTCTTATCACTGGTTCAACCAGATCTCATCCATCTAGGGAAATCCATATACTAATATGTGGATTTACCACACCCTCACTGCTGCACCGGAACTGGTGAGTACTACCATTCCTTCCGCGATCTAACAACACTACCATGCTCTGTACCAACCTAGTGAATGTTACGACTATGCTCGCAGTCTTACAAAACTGTCCATACTATCTAACCCCTTGTGAATGCTACAACTACACCTATAGACTTACATCAGTTTAGCACTATCTTCCAACCCTTTGAATGTTATGGCTACACCTGCAGACTTACAACACTCTAATGCTATATGCCAAACTTGTGAATACTACGACTACACCTGCAGACTTACATCACTCTAACACTATCTGAAAACCTCGTGAATGCTATAGTTACACCCACATACTTACATCACTCTAGCACTATCTGCCAACCTTGTGAATGCTATGGCTACACCCGCATACTTACTTCACTCTAGCAATATATGCCAACCTTGGTCCTACCACCAATCCACCTATACCCAAGTCGAACACATACTCGACCTAACACTCGATTGAACTAGAGTATGAACAAATTGTTGAATGTGTTCCGAATGTTGGAATGTGTTCAGAATGTTGGAACATGTTCCGAACTCCCAACTCACAATCCTCAACCTCGACGGCCACTCGATTGCCTTTCTCCCTATCAGGGATGTGAAAGTCATCCTAGTTTCACACCTATTTCTGATCTTGGATACCTGATCGATTCTCCCCCACTTAGATTCTACTAAGTCTTCATGGCATGTGAGAATTGGAGGATTCACAATCCTTCTTGCTTTCTAAGAATCCACTGTTGACATCCTGTGCTCACCAACGCTAGCGATCAATTACCAGTCAAACGCTAAGATCGTCGATCCTATGAAATGTTGAAGAGTACCCTTGAAATCTAGTCCAGTACATTACATCAATCCACTTCTCATGCTACTATACCAACTCTTCAATTTCCCATGTTCGCAACTAGAAACCTTAAACTTTACTCTGGATGAAGAATCCTCGCATAACCACTGAACTCTAATCAAACATGACCCATGCGAAAAATACAATTCCCTTGGAACATACAATGACAAACAACCCATGTGACTACACCCGTATCCTTCTGCTACCACTCCCCTCCTAGTGTCGGTAGTGCTAGAACCGATAAGTCCCCCCCCCATAGGCCACCTCCGATCTTACCAGAACAGATGATGAAACCATTATATCCCATCGATATGGGTAGACTAGCTCGATGAAGCTAACCACAACCTTCTGCATAATACCCCTGACCAATCTCTACTACGAACTAAGAGAACACTGAACACCTCGAACCAAAAAAAGGGAACGCCTTTCACTAAGTATTTATAATTCATGGTATGCAATTGGCATATGACATTTCTTGAAAATATAATCCAAACACAAGCATTATACACTTACTCAAATTTGATTCAAGAAAACAATCCATAAAATACAGAAAGAACTTATAAGAGCAAAAGGTACACCCCCGCAACGTCGCCTGCTGTAATCCTAATCTCTCATGCATGTCACTGTAAAGTCCGAATCCTCTCTGCTAGGGCTCCTGCTCTACCCTCTCGTCCGTCAGTGATCCTCAAAGTGTTTGGGGTAGGTGTGCTCAATGATCCTCCCCTCATCGTCATATAGTTGGCCTGCTTGTGGCCCACCTGATTGCAGTGAAAGCATAATAGGCTTTCACCCTAAGGACAATCCCTGCTGATGTGACCGGCCCTGCCACACTTGTAGCAGTCTGAACACTTGGAGCAAAAAACTCCTTTGTGCACTTTCCTGCATGTTCCGCTCTAACCCCGAACCTACTGGCATTTCACCTGATAGTCAGAAGTCTTGGGTCTATTCCCTGGATCCTCTAATATATGCACCTGGCATGACCCTCTCTTCCTAATGTGCTCCAAATCGTTCTTGCACCCCGAACTCTGGAAATCATATCCCTTAGCGTCTGACACCTGTCATGCTCACTAGCGCACTTGCCAATGGCTGAACTGCAACAACTGGAACATCCTCTGCCCCAAACCGGGTCACAAATGATGGGTTTTGATCACTATAACATCCATATGGTGCATATACAACCCTAATGCTTTGGATCTAAGTTTTCTCTAGTTATACATGCAAATTTCTTTTTTCCAAAGCATCTAGCCTATCTAGCATAGAACTTGATATATGAATCATAAAAAACTAGTTAGAAGATTACCTCTTGTTGTAGCTTGTTGAATTTGGCCTTTCAAGAGCTTAGCATCTCAAGTGTGATGCCTCTAATAAGTCACAACCACCACCAACAATTAGGGGACAATGAGAGAGCGCTTCTAAGCACCTAAACTTGGCTATACTCTTGCTAGAATACTTGTGTGTACCAATTTTGGCCAAGGGGCTACATATATAATGTGTAGAATTCCAAGACTCATACGTAACCCTAATTCTTACACTTAAGCTTATGATCCAATAACCCATTTGGACTAACTCTTCATGGACTCTCAAATAAACTTAGCCCATCATGGAATAATATCCCAAACCATATGTATCACTGATTTACATAATCAGTCCCCGATAATTTAATTCGTCTCTTTTGATGACTAAATTAATTCCAAATTAATTCTTGATCAGTACTAATTAAATAATATGATTTCTCAATTAATATATTATATTTATAATTTATTAATAAATCACAAATAACCTCTTTCTCGAATATCCATCCTATCTGATTGTTCTGGTGAAGGCAACCCAAAAGGTCCATATTACTATCAGGTTAAGTACATACCTATTATACTTATGGGATTAGACACCTAATCCAATAGTCTCCCACTGGATAAGTCTGATAACTATAACTATAAGTAAAAAAGATTAGCAATCGTATCTCTCAAAAGCCACTGTCGAACTCTGACACATCCTTTAGATAAGGGATCATATAATCCTCTATTCTTCAAGATATCACGCGGACAAATACATGGAACATAGTCATACTTATTGTCCAACAGTTTTTTTCTTGATTTCCTATTTGTTTGATATAGGACTTAATTGAACACATCAATTGAGTCCTGATTGGGCCCGACACATAAGTCAAGACAAAATCATTGAGGGGCCCAATATATCGCTTTCAATCCACCAAGGATTAAAAGGAACATATAAACTTTGACTTATATGCTTGTACTAACTACTCATTAAATCATACACAACAACACGTTTTATAACACCAAGTTATTGATGCGATTTTGTGCTATCAATGCACAACCAATTTGTAGTCAACGACTCATATATCTTGGTTTTAATACTATACAATATTATCATCTCACAATCACTCGTGATAAATTCCATGAATTGATTCATGTGATCGTGGGTGGGTTTAATCCAATACTTAAATCTTATTTCAGGAGCACTCATTAATGTTGTAGCAAACATTTGCTATGTCTAAACACTTTAGAAAATCTACAAGCCAAATTCATGACAGTATTGCCTCAATACCTACTTCCAAAGTATGATCGACTGTGGATAGTTTGAATAATCTTATTATTCTGGAAGTCAAAACATGCAAAATGAAACAATAATAAACAATTGACACAAGATAGTAACTTTACTCATAAATAAAACTCATTTTATTTAATCATCAAATGCCAATTACATTTTATCTATTACAAGTTTCTAAACAGTTATCTAATCATTAAAAATAATATCGTCCTTCATCCTAATGCTCCTTTCATGTTGCCAAGTGCTTAACCCTACTCAGTCCTTTCGTAAGGGGATCTGTTTGGTTCTCCTCTGACAATACCCTCTTTACTATGAGGAGTCATTCTTCTACCTAATGTCTTATCAAGTGATGTTTTAAGTCGATGTGTCTGGATCTGCCATGATCCCTTGGTTCCTTGGTTAAGGTGACCGTACCCTCATTGTCAAAGAAAATCTCCATAGGCTCCTTTACAACTAGTACAACTCCAAGGTATCTGATGAAGTTCTTCAGCCATATCGCCTCCTTCGACACTTCGCTTGCTGCTATGTACTCTGATTCACATGTTAAATCAGCTACAGTCTCCTTTTTGGAACTTTTCCAAGTTATTTCTCCTCTATTCAGGGTAAATACCCAGCCCGACTGAAAACAAAAATTATCTCTGTCGGTCCAAAAGCTGGCGTCACTATACCTTGTCATTCTTAAGTCATCACTCCCATCGAGGGTAAGGAACCAGTCCTTAGTCCTCTGCATGTACTTAAGAATGTTCTTTACCGCAATCCAGTGAGCTTTACTAGGATTCCCTTGATATCTGTTGACCATGCTCAAAGCAAAGGCCACATCAGGGCGAGTACAAGTCATAGCATACATGATCAAGCCAACTGCAAAAGCATATGGTATTTGACTCATCTCTACTATCTCGGCCTTTGTACTCGGACTCTGAGTCTTACTCAGTTTGGTATTGCTTTTGATAGGTAAGTCACATTTCTTGGAATTCTCCATTTTGAAAAGATTCAACACCTTGTAAAAGTAGGTATTTTGACCTAGTCCTATTAGTCTTTTACTCCTGTTTCTCAATATCCTTATCCCTAGAATATTAGCAGCTTCCCCGAAGTGATTTATAGCGAAACACTTCCCAAGCTAGGACTTAACCTCCAAAAAGGTTGGGATGTCATTTCCTATGAGAAGTATGTCATCCATATAAAACACAAGAAAGCTAACTATACTCCCACTAGCTTTGACATATACACTAGACTCATCCTCGCTTCTCGAAAATCCAAACTCTTTGACTTTCTTATCGAAACAAAGATTCCATCTACGAGATGCTCGTTTCAATCCATAAATGGATTTCTCAAGCTTACACCTTGTAAGAGAAACGCGCACATCATACACCTTGTTCTTTCTCAAAACTCTTTACTTTAGCTTTTGGAAAAACTATGTTCTATTAAAAAAATCTTTATAACCCTCGATTTGAGTCCAACCCCCCCCCCCCCCCCAAAGGTGTGTCCGAATCCCTCAAACCAGGGCACTGATGTCAACTTGTAACATCTTAAATTTCGAGACCAAAAATTTCATTTTAATAAAGCAGTTTATAAGAACATTTGTAATAAAACATCATCGATTAACATCCTTTCATAAAAACATAATCACTTGTCTCGAAAACCATACCATACAAATAGTAATATTTTCAGAGTAAAATCCCAAGAACATCATAGTTTGGAAATCCTCTGTGTGTGTGATGTGCTGCTACCGTGCCGGCTCCTTCCCCTTCGATGAAGAGGTACCTGAAACAAAACCGAAAACTATAAGTGCAAAGCTTAGTGAGTTCCCCCATCATACCAGATACCATACATAGCACATACTGAATATCATAATCAGGTACTAACTATCCCTTCAATCCTGTCGACTGGTACTTTTCTTAGTATATCTAGGTGATGGCCTCTGCTTTAGTCCTATCGAACGGTACCTTGTCTATCATATCAGGGTGCTGGCCTACCCCTTCGGTCCTTTCGACTGGTACCTTGCCTAGCATATCAAGGTGCTGGCCTACCCCTTCGGTCCTTTTGACCGGTACTGGGAACTACTTCACCCCTTGCTCTACCACATAGTATTCTAGTGTATAAACATACAAGTCATATACTGCCTAACTTATATGGGTGTTAGCATACGCCTTTGGCCCTATCGACCGGTACTGGGGTTTATCCTACCCCATCTATCTCAAACCATATAACACTATAGAATACTAGCACATAATCATAACATATAACAATATACCATATAGTTATCACAGAGACAATTATCTTTACTATAGCTCTTACTAGTGGACCATCCTTGGTGCCTTCGACCCACTTCTATTAGAATGTAAATCACCTCAGTTTCGTGAAGTGTCTGAACTATCCTCGCTTGCGGGACCAACTCCTCTCGATTCCTACACATAACAATCTTCCTTTTACCATTACATACTCTTAACCCCTTTCACGAGTCAACTCAGGTCAAAGTCAAAGCCAACACCTTGGTCAAAGTGAACTCTAGGTCAAAGTTAACATCTGGTTGACTCAACTCACCAAGTTGATCCACCAAGTCGCTGAGTGCCATAATACTTCGAATGTTAAAAGCTTCGATGCTACTCACCGAGTTTTCCTTCGTACAAATCAGGACCTTCTACAACTGACTTGCCGAGTTCATCCTTGAACTTGTCGAGTCCTACATCATGCAAGATGGCACGTCTAGTGCTGGACTCACATAGTTCCCTGTGAAGTCATCGAGTTCTTCTTCATGCAATTGGGACTTAGTCTTGGACTCGCCGATTTTTGTTCTTGAACTCACCGAGTTCCATGATCTTTAGGTCCATAATGAACCCAACTGGTTGAGTCTTCTTCTAACTCAACACATTGCTCATATTTTTTTGAATAGGTTTAAGGGAAACTGCGTCCCGACTCATCGATTCATATGAGAAACTCGCAGAGTCCCTCCATGACCGAAATTATTCAGTCAATTTCAGTTGGCCTTAATGCATTCAAAAAATAGATCTGACCTCCTAGGATCTATATTACACGTAAAGTTACAAACTTGATGTTCATGCATGGGGTATTTGGCCCAAATGGCCCTAAAAGAGGTTTATATGATTCATGGGACTCCCATGGCCACAAAGTTGGTTCCGTTATGCCGTGGGGTCCCTTTAAGGTTCTGGATCCGAAGTTATAACTCCCAATCAAGCTTGCACCCATGAATGGTTACATAAAATGCTCCATAAAGCCCTAAATTAGCCCCATGGGGGGATTTAAGGAAGGAATAAGCAAGGTATAGACTTTATACCTCAAATGAGATGGAAAAGTGGCACAATCTCTGAATCTACATGCTTCCCCAAGAACCTTCGAGCTTTCTCTTCCTTCTCTAGCTTCAAAATCACAAGAAACACACAACTATGGCTAAAGAATACTTAAAATGGGCTAGGGTTTTGTGAATGTTGTTTGGAGGTGATGGAGGTTGTAATGAAGGCCAATTAAGGTGTTTAAATAGGGTGTAAACCCTTAAAAGTCGGGTTTCATCCAGACAGGCCTACTTGTTGAGTCGGGGCATCTGACTCGGCGAGTAGGTCCTTCCACCTGCATCCAAAATTCTCTTCGACTCGACGAGTTGGGGCCTCCAACTCGCCAAGTCACAGGTTAAAATGCAAAAATTCATGTTTAAAATTCTTACCAGGACTTGGGCGCTACAATAACATTGACACTCTCACTTACCCAATATAGCACGCTTACCCATTACATCATCACGATCAATAAATGTGCCCATAACTACAATTATTGGCTGTTATTTCATACAAAAACGTTTTGTTTAAAGAAAACCCAAATGGAAATTTCAAACATTTCAACAACAGTAAAAGTTATCTTTCCTTTTTGAATTTCTGTTTCAAATCCAGAGTTAAAAATACCCCTAATATCTTCCATGAAAGCTTTAAGCTTTCTGAACCCTAATCAGTGACCTTCTTCTAATTTCATCTTGCTCAAAACGTTTTCTGAAAATTCTTCAAAAACATATTTATTTCAATAATTGCAAAATAAGGTGCTTCAAAGAAACAATCCAAACCCACTGGATCATCCTCAACTATAAAAAAACATGGAGCCATCGATCGCTGCAAGCAATTACAGAGCAATCTTTCAAGATCATGGTCATTACGATAATGTGATCAAACTCATCATCCGTTTCAAGCCTCAACACGCTATGTTCAATGCATTTGATTCAATTGCAGATGTTATTTCACTCTCAACTCTTTATAAAGTAGTGTTTTATGCATTTAAACCAATTGAAGATGCAGACCAATTTCGTTTTAATCTCATTGATGATTCAACTGCCGTTCTCATAAAAGCAAAGTTTCTTGAAGCTATCAAACTTTGAATTCCTGCTTCAACTGTTTTTTGAATCCCATTAAATGAATAAGTATTCAAAACTATACAAAATGGTATATCAAGCTAAACTAAAAGGCGTTGCTAATTTCAAGAAGAGAAAACTCCTGGCTATCTGGCAATTGTTTTGCCATTATATCATTTGTTACCTTTCTGGACGAACTTGTGGAACTAATACCATGGGCAAACAACTTTTGGACATCTTTTGGAGGATCCTCATAGTGGATCCAGTTGACTACAACATCATTATGTGGGACAACTTCATCACCTACGTTGGATGAGAGTCACGAAGACAACGTCTCACTGAAGTCACATCTGTAAGGTTATGTTCTCTCTGCATCAAGGAAATTCATTCAAAAGGTCAAGTCAGTATGGGTGTAGACACTAACTGCTTCATCTGTAGAGAACTCAAAAGGTATACACTACCCAATGATCAAACTCTTTTTGGTCCCATTAGAAAGCTCCCCTTACACATCTTTACTAAGATTGGACTGACTGACTCTGTTTTCTCCGACCACATGGAGGCCACAAACGATGTACCTATACATCATTGAACTCCATCCAGCCCCATACCGCAGTCCACTATCTCAACTCCCAAACCACAAACATCTATTGGAAAGGTCAAGTCTAAAATAAAAACACTTGTCGAAACAGTAACTAAGGGTAGCAGAGCTTCTAAAAACCGAAAAACCGATACCGCAAAGCCAATTCATACCAAGGATCCCATTCACACTGAAGTGCCAATTCCTACTATAGACCCCAATCCAGTGTAAACCCTTCACAAGACACAATTCCCATTATCAGTGTAGTACCTGTCAACATTCATACCGAAGAACCTGAATAGTCCAATTCTGTAGAGTTATTTAGAAAAAGGAAATTGAAGCTTCCCACCCCTCCTAGCCAAAAGAATAAAAAGGTTGTTACATGAGTCTCTCAAAAGTCTCTGGTAGCCATTGGATCCAACACGAAATCGCCCGAAAGAACGCCATCCATCCATTTTGTTAAAAAAAAAACTGTAACAGTTTTAGATTAACAACATGGATATAATTCCCAAAGAGGATTCCAAGTGAATTATGATGTCGTTAAAACTCCAAATATCTAGAGGAGAAAGTACTTGCAAGTTTCCACCCCCTAAGAGCTGAACTCCACTCTTCTTTCAATTACACAAACACTTCAAATAGAAACTGCACCACAAGGTCTTTTTTCAGAGACCCTTGCCAAAACAGGATCGAGGCCAAGCTTGGTTTCAGACCAAAGAGACCGAGGAAGTCCTAGAAATCCTTCGCCATCAATATTACGACCAAGTGGCATAGATACGAGGAGCACCATTATATGAGGATCTGTGAACCCAGGGTGACTAGTTTTGATGTTACTATTTTGGAAAAAAAAGATGATAATATGAACATGACACATCATTAGATGGATGAGATAGAAGAAACAATGAAAAGGGAAAGAGAAACAAATGGAAACAATACAGGTGGTTCAAGTCCAATTCCTACTCCAACTGATGTAGGAGATTCAACCAATGATGGAACCAAACTGTAGCTCACCTCATAACCAATGTTTATGTTTCATGGTCACCTTGATGAAGAAAAACTCCAACAGAAGAAGAACGATTATGTTTTCTCCATGTTCCTTAAAAATGATAAATCAAGTTGATCCCAACACTCTACCTCCAAGCTAAAGACCAAAAAGAAAAAGAAGCTATCTATATCGAGAAAGGAGATTCTTGAATTTAAGACCACAATTGATTAAATCTTAACCATAGTCACAACTAACCCCACACCATAGACTCCTTCCCAGTCACACTGCAAACCCTATAAGAAAGGATTGAAGCTATAGAAGCAAGAGATAAGTTTACAGCTTAAAGAGTTCTTTTATGAATCTAAATAGGCATTCTACAACATGATAGAAAAAGACAAGAAAATCATAAGGAAATCTTGAAGAAGGCTCAAGAATTGATTAAGGGTGTCTATAACCTAAAAGAAGAATTGGTCAAGGTGATCACATAACAGGAAGTGAAGACCTAGTTTCTGAGAAATGAGACCCATAACGCTTATGAAGCTGGGTACTCCGAACACCAATCCAATATTTAAGGTCTACACCGAGTGGTCATGGAAAAGGAAACACTTAATAATATCAATCAAGTATGAAACAATATTAAAACTCATCTCGTCAACCATATCCTTATGACCACACATAACTTTAGCTTGTAGATGGTGAGCCGATTCTACTGTACCCACTAGCTACTCAAGGAGATTAAAGATTTGTTTAAGGAGAAAGAGAAGCCTTTTTCCTCAAGAACAAGAAAGGATCAAGCAATTCATGTTATTGAAAGTATAAGCTCATCTTTGGCATTAGACAGACTGAAGACCCCTCTTCTTTAAAAAAAAAAACAACTCCTCCTCCATCTCCAAATCAAAAAACTCCACTGCAATCTCCTCTAAAATCCACTCCAATACAAAAAAATATCCAAATCAATCTCCACCAAATACCTCCATAGTGAAGACTAATTCTATCAACCTAGAAGAACCAAAGCCTTTCATGTCATCAGACAAAACAAATGACACTCCGATCACCAAACAAAAAAAGGTTGATTGGAGTGTAATAAAAATGGTAGACTACATCTACCAAACTCAAGGTTTTGATATCCTAATGGATGAAACTTTAGTTAACTCATTGGTGAATCCTACGCGAAGACTCTTAGATACATACTACATCCCTCACCTAATGTACGCTGACCCACCACCTGATGGATTTTGGGACATTCCTTTGTCTCCAAATTCCAAGTATTTTATAGTCTTTGAGCCATTCGATCTTTACATCCCTGATGAGAAAAGACTTCCCATGGATTTTTAGAGGCTAATGCTTTGCAATACAAGCATGGAAAGTCAATCAAGGAGATCTGGTTAAATGATGCTCCTGATGCGGTCAAAACTTTAAAATCTCAATCATTCAAGAATGCAACTTTCTATGAATACTCTCTCTCCCTCCCTCTCCCTACAACAAAGAATACTATCGCACTCAAGCAGACTTCGTGTATATGAACCCTGAAGAAATTCTCACAATCGAAATAGTGTTCAAGAACAAGATTGAAAATCAAGACAATATGAAGCCAACATATGCTATATTCTGTGACTTTCTCAAAGCTCTAGTATGTTATTTTGCAAATACTGATGACGAAACGTACCATCTCGTTGCTGAAAAGATGAATTTTCCACCATTTGAACGTGCTACATGAAATAACAAAGGAATTCAGGACTTGAGCATCGGTGCAATAAGTTTTCCTAATCTTGGCATCATTATTAAGCTCTCCAAAGAAAGCTAGAAATACTTCCTTCCAGAAAGAACATTTCATCGATGCTCCAAGTCTCAACTTGAAAACAATGTTACCTATGTTGAGAAATCCAAGTTTACCTCCAAAGAAGTGAAATTTGAGATCACTCGAAGAATCAAGTGGATTGTTGAAGTCAGAAGGTTCTGGTGGATCGTCATTAAGTTTCTCAAACTTAATTAGTGTAAGGGATAGCTACGAGGTCAGTTATGAGGAAATTGTTGTTGCACGAAATTGACCCTCAGAAGCTATGAAGAATAAATGCAAGCAAAGACCATTCTTGTAAAAATTGAAAAGAAAAGTATTAGCAAAGAGTTGAGTTTCTATGGGCATGACTGTAGAGTAGGATATTGAAGTTGGAAGATGGAAAAAGTTTAAAGTTATTTGTCTTTCATATATTGTACTGTTAGTAAGTAATCATAACCTTTCTAATGTTGTGTGCTGAGTTGATATTGCCAGTCTAAGCATGGGAAGCATGGACGTCTTAATCAAAATTGCTTTGGAGATATTATATTTAGAGAGTCGTACTAATTCCAATTATAAATAGACCGTCTTGTAATCCTTGAAATGTATGTCTGGTTTCCTTCTTCCTTTTATTTGTTCCAATAAAAATACAAATCTCCTTATAACTTTATATCTTTTTTTCATACTTAGTTGTTCTTCATTTAATGACCTGTGTTTGATGGAAAAGCTTGTTATGATTCAACAAGTATCTATTTAACTTGTTTATATTTACTAATATATTTCGTTGTTATATTCCTTACTTAAATTCCACAATATATTATTGTTGAGCTTTATAAAGACCCATGATATTAAATTATAATTTTGCATCATAATCTCTTTATCGATAAGTTCTTCACTCATCACCAAAATATGTTAATAACACTAAACTAAACAACACTTCTCCCCCATTGTAGTGTAGTTCTCAATTAACTTAAAGCAAACACAAAATCAAGCCTTATGCATAAAGAAATGAAGGTTTGTATCGATCAGATTCATTTCAAGTATGAGTAAAAAACGTAAAACTAATCTAAGCAAAATAATAAACAGAAAGTAAATAACACGGAAGTTCTCCAAATTGTTTTTTTACCAAGAAAGAGTATTTGTTCACCAAGAAGATGGGTTTGTCACAAAGAAAATTTACACAAAACCATGATCACAACATTAGGGTTTTCCTAAATAATGTATATATACTAATCTATACATGTATATCCGTTGATTAAAGGGATTACGTCTAATCTATACTAAGAACTGATCTTATCACAGATATACCAGATATGTGATCTATTCTATACTTATCTATATCATTACCTAATATACAAAAGATTACCATCGTATAACTGAACTATAATCTGATGCTGATTAGCTTGATATGCTGGCGCTATAAATATAGTAGACATTGGCACTGATCTAGCAGCGTGTTGTGTGTTTGTCTCTTCAGATTATAAGGTGTGACCTTACAGCCTCCCGATATCTGATGATGTCAAAACTAAACTTCTTCTTCAGATTCATCGTAAGATCAATTGTAGAACTTGTCAGCTTCTTTTAAGATTTCAAGCTTGACCCATCTGAATTGACCAAGCTTAAGTTCATCCAGTCTTCTACTAAGCTCCGGCTATATCAACACATAGTATCCTCTTTCCAATTCATAGTGACCTTGTCCTTCCAAGAGAAGATAAAACAAATGTTTATTGGGAACAGAAGAAAGGTCATAAGTGCGTTGGAAGCACATATGATTATGACTGTCAAGATAAAATATCCCATGCTTTGGTTCTGGAATGATCATATATTAGACTGGTTTAACAACCACTAGTAATTCATTGTTGATATACAAAGTTTTATAAAGTAGAAGAAACTTGGTATTTTTAGATTATCCGGGAGCACCAGTTCTATAAGGAGAACGGTCTTCATCAACCAACTGTTGATGGACGAACTGATGGCACAAGATTTAGCTTCTTGAATTTGTTGAGTAGCTGATGTATTACCAACTTCACTTTTTGAGCATGAACACCCTTATGTTTGTTGATAATTTCTTAAATTTGCATCCCCTCGCTATAGCCAAATTTGACTAGCTCACAAGAATAAAAAACTTCAGTGTATTCATATTCTGTTTTATTTCTAACTAAGTGAAGCTTCAGTGACTCATTCCTCGGTTCGATGCATCACACTTTGATGATAGGATTAGGCTTTAACCTGCAAATAAGAACATCTCCAAACTTCTTCCGATCAATCCGATCATTCAGATCTGAACATTGTTGTTTCTCTACATTATTATTGAATATTTTCTTGACCTGATTACCAGCGCTTTGAATATTTGCATTCTCATCAGAGGAGGAAAGAGCTTGAGCAAGTTTGGTAGACAAAAGTTATGCTTTTCTTGAGGGGGAGAATGTTGGGGTGCAAAGTTATTCATGTTTGACTTTGTAATGGTTTAACTTTTGTAGACCCACTTGCATGTGGTGCATTAGCCTTATGACTTAGGAGTTAGTGAGAGTAAGAGAGAGAGAGACATGTAAACACCTCTATATAAGGTGGGTTCATACCACTTATAGAGGTGTGCTTGAGAGATGTAAAAGTGAATGTGTAAGTGTGTGTTATTTATGTAGACTAGATCTAGATCCCTTTTTGTAACTCCATACATAATCAATACATCTCTTGAACACAAAAATCACCATGTTCATTATGCAAACTTTAATTCCGCATGCCAAACCATGTTCTTATGTCACTACAGGTTTAAACCCTAATCTTATATCTTATGATAAGTTATACTAACATAAGTCAAATTAGGTTTCAAACCATTCTTAGTTACTATCTTATACGCATGCCCTTAAGGAAATAAATGATACAATGCATTAAGGATTGCAATTTGTTTTCACTAGTACTAGGTTAGGGTTTAGGATTTTATTGACTTGAAATAACGGGTTGTTACACATACCTACAACCAACAGTGAAATGCTTATTAAATTATGTTTCAAGCTTTCAACATAAGCTACCTTTCGAATTGTGAACTCCCCATTTGAGATCATACCATATCCTTTAATTTCACTTGTCTCATTATTTCCGTATTTTACTTTTCCTCAATCTTTTAAAGTTTGATACTCTCTTAATTCGGACTTTCTTCCGGTCATATGATGAGAATAACCACTATCAATATATCATTATGAATCAAACTGATCATCACGTATGACCTATAAAAGATTGAACATATTTGGGAACCCAAACCATCTTGGGCTTTTGTGATATTTTTGATTTCGAAAAGTGAATAAGAAAAACCTTAATTTTTTCAATCTACTAAAATATCTTAATTAAAGAATTAGCCATCCCTTTTTCAAATTTGTAAATGTCCATTCTTTTATCACAAAGATTTACTTCAACAAGAAAAGATTTTCTTTGAATAAAATCTTTATATTTTGGAATCATCTTTCTTGAAAAACCTTTTTCTACATTTTTTATTTTTTATTCAAACTATTTAAGAGCATCCTTTTGATCATAACCCTTTTCACTTGAAAGTTTCATATCTTTGGAGTTTTTCTCGTTCTTTGAATAGAATAAATTTGATGAAAAGTGTGAGTTTGACTTGTGAATATGAGATGAACCAATCTTTTGATTAAATGATTTTGTTGAATTAGCAAAATTTAGATTTGACTTCTGAGAATGAATGTCTTTCTTATTTTCATTATGATTTTTTTCCCAAAATTGTTTCCTTTTAATCAAATTCTTATTGTATCTATTATTCATTTCTTTCTTCTTTGAAATTATTTCTTCAACTGATTTCTGAACATTGACTTTTGGTTTCTCGTTCCATTTCAACTTCTCATCCCTTTCCATCGATATGTCACTTGGAACATTTTTTATACCACTTAGTCCAGCTTCATCATAGTTGTAATTCACACAATTCAAAGGTTCTAAAAATATATTTTTCTTTCTCATCTTTTCCTATTTTTTTCTCATATTTTCGTTTTGTCTGATTCTCAAAAATATGAAAATCACAAAAAAATGTTTTTGTTCTTTCTTAATTTTTGAAGTCTCGGAAAATCAAAAATCCAATTTTTTTTGTTTCTTTTCATTATCGCATCAGAAAAACCCCAAGAAACCAAAAATATTTTGTTTTTGTTTGTGTTGTTGAAAACTATTGTTCGAAATCAAAATGACTACTGTTTGGAATTGATGTCAACATTCTTTTCGGAATTTACTGTTCACTTCTGAATCATTCCGAGCTTTAGAGGAATTCAGAATTTTGGTGTTCTTACCCATTGGTTAAAGATTTTATCCAGTGGTTATTTTCGTATTTTGCCAACTTTTCGCTGATTCTTTGAAGATTATGGTGTTATAGCGAATGTTTGGGTACAAGAGTGAAACATTTCAAATCAAATCTTTTATGCACATGATATTGGTGATTTTTCAAATCTTATATGTTTTGAAGAATTCATGTTAGCTTTGGGAAAGCTTTCATGTTTAACTTGCTTTTTTGGATAAAGTAGTTTGTTGTTGATTTTTCTTAACTTTCAAATTCTCTCCAAAGTATTTGTTAAAGAATCAAGGGGGGGGGGGGGGGGGGGGTGATGATTGCTCAAGGGGGAGTTCAATCATTTTAGATCATTATGCCTTGGAGATGATATTTTTCAGATCTAATTTCTCACTTTGAAGATCCCAAGTTCTAATGAGTCTCACAATTTAGAGGGAGGAATGCCAAGAAGATTGAATATCGTGATCTTCATTAGCTTCAACATCTACGGGGAAATTGTTGGGTATTAGAGAAATAAAAAATGATTTGGTGTGTGACATCGCGAACCTTTTTCCGTTAACGTTACCTCGATTTCGTTAATTAATTTTGAATTTTATTTAGTTCCGTCAAAATTCCTATGGTTTGGAAAATTATTTAAGTTATATATAGTTGAATCATATATATATATATATATATATATATATATATATATATATATATATATATATATATATATATATATATATATATATATATATATATATATATATATATACACGAGTCGGAAACAAAATCGCGCGAAAACCCGAATTTCCTTAAAACAATCAGTAGTTTCCGGCATGACTGGTGTTCACGGCTGTGAACCCGATCACTGCCGTAAGCTAGTTCACGGTTGGTGGACCCCACCACCGACCATACTCCCAGCCTATATATACATTACCCCTACCCTCATTTACACTTTTCTAATTACGAACACATTTCCTCTCTCTAAAAACCCCCACCCAAAAACCTGAGATTTCTCAAGTTTTCTCTTAATCTAACACTCCATTCATCTTAAACCACTTTTGGAAGCATCTAACACCAACCCTTTTTTCGATTCAAACATAGTTGTTCTTGACTTCACGGCCATACACCATTCAAATCTTGAAACCTCCAATGGCTGCAAACCGTTCACGACCGTAAACCCTTCAAGGAGTTGTTCACGGCCGAGAACACTTCACGGCCGCAATTATCCTTACGTCGTGAATCTTGGCAGCAAACCCACTTTTTCCAATTCAATCGAGTCCTAGTAACATTCTTACACTAAAAGCAAGTGCTTTTCCACTACTGTAAATAAAGGTTTTGCTAATAAAATGCATATATGTATTTAATTGATATTAGAATCCCGTTAAGTGTTGCGTACATCAACTCGAGGGTCTTCACTCCCAATTTCCTGGTCCGACATTTCATGCAACCAACAGTGAGTTCGTACCCCTATGATTTTATCATTTTTAACGTTTTCAGGTTGAGAATGCAAACCAAACACAAATGATTTTGTGAATTCATACTAAAATATTTCAACACACTTAAAACTAATGCAAATATTATAACCATACAGTTTCCACATCTTTATAAAATATTTAGATATTTTTATCCCTTTTGTAACATGTTGAGCATATGGTATGTTTTCAACTTATAAGCATAACTGCATAGTTTTTCTAACCAATAGACAAATCAAGTACATAACATACATACAAACTATAATAGATATAGTTTGGGGATTTAATACACAGTTTTACATATATGAGCACACAAACTATTATTAGTATACAGTTTTAGGGAACAAAAACATTCTGTTTATAAACTTATTTGCTATTTATAAAAAGGGTTTCGAATTATTACTTGTAAAGTCGTTAATCTAGTTTGAGAGACACGTCTTTGGGTACTTGTACATGTACTAGTGGAAGACTACCCATATGAACCAGAGTCTCCTCGAGGGAGCGTGAGCTTGTGTATAGATCTATAAAGGACTGACAATCCCGCACCTTGCTGTTAGCTACAGTAGGACCGGCAGGCCTAAGGGTGACAAAGTCATAAAGGATA
Source organism: Lactuca saligna (assembly GCF_052625555.1). NCBI lineage: Eukaryota > Viridiplantae > Streptophyta > Magnoliopsida > Asterales > Asteraceae > Lactuca > Lactuca saligna. The sequence continues at coordinate 278,729,940 of NC_136421.1, read as the reverse complement.
TTGGCGTCCGATTCACATCGTATCAGTTAGTATGGTCATAAAACTCACAAGTAAATATCAACGACATATTTACGTAGTAATATACTTTACATGAACAATGCTTATAGGACATAAGTATGGAAAATACATGGTTTTATTTGAAGTAATAAAACTACTATACATACTAGTGGTAACCAGGGTTTTCTTACGAAAGGGATTTTACGGTGGTAAACATGCATTTAGACTAAATACTTTATGGTACTTTGTAACGAACTCATATGTTAGAAACTATTAGATTTTCTTGGAAACATACAAACTCTTTCACTGATTCATTAACGTTTTTTTTTCATTTCAAAAACATACTTATGAACTCACTAGCTTAAATGTTTATCTACTCTTTCAAAATAACTTGTATTCTCAGGAAATCAGTAGATAGGTACTCCCGTAGCTTTTGAGAAGACGGAGCATATAGAGTCATGTCTTTATATTTTACTACTTTTGATGTATATGAATATAAATCAAAAAAATCTAAATACCTTTTATATATTCAATGTAATAGTTGTGTTTACTTTGATTACTATGATACAATTGTTGTGATACTACATGCGACGTCCTCCACCCACGAACGTTTCCGCCGTTTCGGTTTGGGGGTGTGACAGATTGGTATCAGAGCTATTCTTTATAGTGAATTAAGTATACCGAACCTTACATGGTATACAACTATAAACACTAAAGGGGCCAAATCGCTCTGAAACTAAAAGTATACTTTAAAATATAAGTATTTTACAAGAAGTATACATGTGTGCAAGAAGCTATAACATAGTAAGAATTACATAAAAGTATTTTGGGCAAGTTGGGCACTACGGTTAAACCTGGATAGTTATGTAGTCATATGTGGGGCCAATATAACCTGATCAACTATCTTTGCCTGAGATATGACCAACATGTGTTTAGGAGTGACTGTGGTGTTACGACAAGTCTAAAACTCACCAAATCCTATATGAATGAAGCATAGTTAAACTACTATAGGAGTGCTTTAGTTACTATAAGACAACAACAAGTATCGAGTATACAATAAAGAGTACTGTAGAAGTATTTTAGACTTTATAAATAACTTATATGAAAATTTAAAAGACTCCTACTGGTCGGTCTATAATTTCGGAGTTTATACTCCCAAGGTTTATATAATTAAGATTTTATAGACTTAAAATTTGTGATCTATGCTCTAAATCCTTTCCCTTGTTTGGTTGTGGTTTTAGAGTGGGGTCACCTATCTAAAGGTGTATTTGATCTTAAATTATATGAACTTTTTGTACACTGCGAAATTATAGGAGGACCAGGTAACGATCACCCCGTAAGATAAAAATGTTATATTAATGCTATAGATTCTTTAGATACTTCCATTCTCGCGCAACCAACATAGATAGAGGAAACCACTCATTGTTAGCAGCAGAAAGGAGTCAAGCAGGAACTAGCAGAGGCTCATGAAAAGATTTCTGAGAAGGGATCAATCGAAGAGAAAGGCACCAGAGTGATCATAGACGAACCTTATCCTCTTAAGAGAAGATATGTAGGGTCCACTTAGACATTCGGAGTCAGACTCTCCATCATGAAGTGATTGAGATCAGTGACAAACCCGGACCAAGGAGAAACAAAGAATTAATACACCTACTGAGAACCAAAACACCATAGGGTGTCTAGAGACAACAAATCTTCACAAGAATGAACTAGAGAGAACGGAGGAGGGACAAAGAATAGAGGAAACCACTCTCGAATCATGCGAAGATACCAAACACCATATACGTCGCACTAATACCTAATAAAATAGTATAACTTAGTAAGTTAGTGATTACACTGCTCCCACTATGTGTCGGGCTTATCGCCTCTTTTCTTGCAACTATTATCAGTAAACTAGGTCATAGAAATTCCTTCAAGAGTAGTCACTTCAAATTCAAAAGTCTATTTCATATAGACTTCCTTTATAGATGGTTATCAGAACATTATATAAGTCGGATCATGATACTCTCGGAAACCGGTATAACTTAGTTTAAATAACACTCATGCAATACTGACTTCCATAGAAAACACTTTTGAAATGTTGTCAGAAACATTCAGGATAGTCCATCAAGGCATGAAATTTATAAGTATATATAAATTTGTGAAATACAACTACTGATGACCATCGTTACTCACAAGATTGTTTCACATCATGCCACAGAACCATGTCTTCACAAGAAGGTAACCAACCAACTAGAAAGACACCAATTCTACAGATAAACTCTGCTACATTTCAGGCCACGCTCATAGCTGTTGTGACAACTGTCATGGCGCAATTCAATGCTAACAACCCAAACGAGAATGGAAACAATTTCGGCAATTCAAACCGCAGTAACACACAAGGAAACCGACAAGGACCTAGCCATAATGATACTCCAGCTCACAAAACAAAGAATAACAAACGACAGTTCGAGAACAAAAAGGAGCACAAGTTATCTCAAAGACTTGCCAAGAGATAACAACCTGTGACGACCCTACAACCACAACATCTGCCACTCCAGTACCAATGTCAGTACGACAATATGCTGGAAATCTACCGGATTGTAAGAAATGAAATTTCCACCACTTAGGAAAATGTCGCAAATTGCGATGTAAGAACTACAAAAGATAAGGACACACCACTTGTTTCTACAGGATACCAGCCCAACCAACCACTCAA